>NC_142034.1:103808194-104114444 GCF_982192425.1 Myodes glareolus | reverse complement strand
TGCCTGACTGAATTCTGTAGGTGCTGTTTTTGTGGTGTCTTCAACCCCTCTGCCTCCTACAATCCTTCTTTCCCCACTTCCATAGGGTTCTCTGGGCTCAACCTAATGTTTGGCTGAGTCTCTCATCTGCTCCCATCAGTTGCTGGATGAAGCCTCTCTGTTGACAACTGGGCTAGGTAGACACTGATCTATGAGTGAAGCAGAGCATCATTAGGAGTCATTTCACTGGCTTTTTTTTTCTTTGTTGCCAGGTGTGTTTGGTTCTATCCTAGGTCTCTGGGGTATCCATCCTCTGAGTCCTGGGAATCTAGGCTGTGTCTGAGATGGGTTCCCTCTCACGGTATGGTCCCCAAATTGGGCCAGTCACGGTTGGCCACTTCCACAAGTTTTGTGCCACCTTTACCCCAGCACATCTTGTAGGGAGGACAAATTGTAGGTCGAAGGTTATGTGGCCATGTCCCAGTCCCACTACTAGAAGCCTTACCTGGTTACAGGAGATGGTCAGTTCAGGCTCCTTATCTCCCATTACGAGGAGTCTTTGCTAAGGGCATCCTTACAGATTCCAGAGAGTTTCCATTGCACTAGGTTTCCACATCACTCCCCAAAGTGGCCCCCCAATTCCAGGGGTCTCTCCCAGTACCTTCTCCCTCTACCTACATCCCGCCTGATCTCTCCTGATCCCATCCCCACCTGCTCCCAGTCTGCCAATGATATTTAATATCTACGGGAGACCTATGTGTCCCCTTTAGATCCTGCTTGTTACTCCAGCTCTCTGGGCCTGTGATTATCATTTACTTAACAGCTGACATCCACTTACGAGTGAGCACACACAGTGTTGTCTTTCTGGGTCTGGGTTACCTCATTCAGGGTGACTGTTTTCTATTTTCATTTATTTATCTGCAAATTTCAAGATGTCATTTTAAAAAAACCAGCTGATTAATACTACATTGTATAAATGTTCCACATTCTTTTTATCCATTCTTTGGTTGAGGGACATCTAGGTTGTTTCCAGTTTCTGGAAACAGTTTCTGGCTACTGTGGATAAAGCCACAACAAACATCTTTATGGTAGGATGGAGCATCCTTTGGGTCTATGCCCAGGAGTGGTACAGCTAGGTCTTGATATAGACAGAGTTCCAGTTTTCTGGGGAACCATAATATTGACTTCCAAAGTAGCTGTACAAGTTTGCACTCCCACCAGCAGTGGGAAAGTGTTCTCCTTGTTCCACATTCTCACCAGCATGAACTGTCTCTTGTTTTTAGCCTTAGCCTCTCTGACAGGTATAAGATGGACTCTCAAAGCCATTTTGATTTGCATTTCCCTGATGGCTGAGATGTTAAATATTTCTTTAAGTGTGTCTCGACCTTTTGAGATTCCTCTATTGAGAATTCTCTATTCAGGTTGGTACACCTAAAGACCTTGGTGTCGGAGGTCTTTCTGTCTATGTGTTGCTTTCACTGGTTGAATAAAGAAACTGCCTTGGCCTTTTGATAGGGCGGAACTTAGGTAGGCAGAGAAGACAGAACTAAATTCTATGTGTTGCTTTCATTGGTTGAATAAAGAAACTGCTGTGGCCTTTTGATAGGGCGGAACTTAGGTAGGCGAAGAAGACAGGGGCCCCAGCCCCACTCTCAATCTGCTGACCTAGTGATAGAGCGTCTGTCTTGAACAATTGTTGACATTTGTGTGTGTGTGTGTGTGTGTGTGTGTGTGTGTGTGTGTGCGCGCGCGCGCGACATAAAACCTTTCGCACCCACCTTTCATCACTGAGTCTCTAAGGCTTCTTCTGGGAGGTACAGCTGGAAATGGTTTGCACCACCTGGTCATTGACTAGATCATCAGAGTCACAGGGAAACTCAGCTAGAAGAGCTGCAGCTAGCTACATACAGAAGGCAGCTTGGAAACCACAAGGCAGAGAAGGTACCTTCCATCCATTAGCGGGCACACCCCCGTGCACCTCAAGCTGTCTACAGGATCTGATAGTGATACCATGGTCAAGTACACAGCAGGCACACACTCACCACCTTCACACCCGCTAGCCAAGCCCATAAGCACAGAGACACTGCTGGCATACACGCCAGACTCAGAAAGTACTTACGAACTGTCATGGACTCGGGCATTGAGGCAGATGGTAACAGACTACTCAGAGGGCTTCCTCGGCCTGGAGAACTGGCTTCCATACTGAGAGAAAGCAGATAGAAGGAAGTTATACTCGGCCAAATACACAAGTTCAGAGCTTGCAACGCTCACAGGTGAGCGTCCCTGGGAATCTACTGGAAAGACAGAAAGCAGCTGCCCCGAGTCAGCCACTCCTTCTTACTGCAGGTGAGCCTGGAGTTTACTGGAAACCCCAGCATGTCATTTTCAGAATCCTGTCTGTCTCAGTAACAAGACACCAAGCCAAGTATGGGGCAGTCAGGACCCCTCACCTTGAAGCTGAGCTGGGCATACAGATGGATAACTTCAAGACACCTAATTAAAATCATGAAGGGGGTAATAGGAGTAACAGAGATGATGGTGATGCTAGGAGACCTCGGTGGCTATGTCCCCTCTGTAAACGACAGTGACCCTGGGTATCTCAGTTTTCCGTCTGGGTTTTTGGTTGTTTGGCTGGCTGGTATTTTTGTTTTGATTTGTTTTTTGTTGTTGTTGCTGCTGTTTTAAATGTGGAAGGGATAAGCTTTCTACACTTACAAGCTCCCAGGCAGTAGCCTGAATACTTGACAACTATGACACCTTTCCCCATAACCTGAATAAGGGATGCCGGACACCATGACCAACTACTAACGAGCTCCAACTAGGAGGGCTGAGAAGGGACATCAGTGTGGTGGCAGAGGTGGAGAGGAGGCGGAGTGCAAATGAGGCTGGGTTGCCGCTGCCTGTCCTGGGGTGGAACCCTGGGCTTTTGGCACACTGTGCAAGCACTCCACCACTGAGCTGCCGCCTGCCTATGACAATGGATCACAGAAGAATTTATCTGGGTGAAATGGTCATCTATGACCCTGACAATGCACAAATGAGTACAAACCTATCTCTAAATGAGAATCAATGCAAATATAAACAGCACATCACGGTCCTGGCACTGACCTGTACCGAAGGCCGGGCTCTGGGAGGAGATGGTCCTCTGGTCCTGCCCCATTCTCCAGGCTTCCCACGGGGGCATCTGTGAGAAACCACGCCGAGAAGGTGAGGCTTGACATTCAACTCCATTTTCTCCCAACTATGTGCTCAGCTGCTCCATCAGCTGATTTTCAACTCTGTCCACGTACACACTGGAGTTTTCTACTACCTGTTTCATTTGCTCAGGCATCATTAAGGCTTGGCACCAGTAGCTACATATGACTTTTTTCCTCAAAATCCACATCTGGAGCCCAAGCCAGAATCTGGTTTTTTGTTAAACAAAATGCTCCTGCTTGTAGTGGACACTAGAGGGCAGCAGGGTCTCACTACTGGTAAAGTCTGCAGCTTTCCACAAAAGCCACTAAGCGTTTGGGAAAGGCATTTCCAAAAAGTGAGTCCACAAATCTCTAAAGCAAACAGGCAAAGGACGTTAATTGTAGCAGACGTATTAGCTGCTGCTCAGGCCTCCTTCCAGGCAAACGGCGCAGATCTGTAAGCCCGGGGCTGCACAGCAGCACTCAAGGGAATGCTTGTTCATTCCGACTTCTGAGTCAGGCCAGGGTCACAGATAGAGCAACCTCTGGGCCACTGCTTCTGCTTCTGCCAGGCTTAAGGGACTGCACATTCCACTCAACTCCAACTGATTTCAGTAACTCAAGAGCACAGCAAGCATGGTTGCACCCCAGGACTCCTCCTTGCTCCCTAATGGTGTGGTTAAAGTGTGGTTGCAGCAGAGTCCCTGCTCCTCACCTTCAGCTCAGCAGGCCACACACCTCTCTGTGCCTAGCTTCCCTTTGGTTTTGTTTGGAGACAGTGTCTCCTTATGGCCTCTAACTCAAGCTTTTCCTACCTCAGCCTTGGACTGTTGGAATTACAAGCATGTGCACGTTCACAATTATGCAACATAATTAAATTTTACATTGTGGTTTTGAGACAGGATTTCACTCTGTGGCCTGAGCTGGCCTGGCACTCACTATGTAGCTCAGGCTGGCCCAAACCTGTAACAGTTCTCGTGACTCCACCTCCTGAGTGCTGGGATCACACATGTGAGCTACCGGGATTTCTTTCACCCCTGCCCCTTTTGGAACCCTGCAGTCTATACTCTTACCTCTCAAGAGGAAAAATCTCAAACTCTCTCCTTTGGCTGAGATCTCAGCCCTAAATCCTGGTTCCACATTTCTGGCTATCAGAAATTTCTGCTGAGACCTCCTCAGGCCCAGCAGTCACCTGAACAAAAGACTACCCCACTTTTGACTGTGCTGACAGCTTAGGGACACCAGCCCTGTGGGCCACCACAGAGCCAGGTGGATCTGCTACCATTACGTGTTCTGCAAAGGCTTGCAGCTTAATCCCCAGTTCATGATGCTAAGAGGCAGTGAGACTTTAAGAGACAGGACCTGGCTCACTGGAGAATCAGATGCCCAGGCCCTTCCCAGCTCTCTGCTTTTCCTGGTCAGCATGAGGTGAGCAGCTTCCTCCATCTTTCATTCCTAACCATGATGCTCTGCCTCACTGCAAGCCCAAAATAATGGAGCAAACTGAACATGGGATGAAATCACTGAGCTTGTGAGCCAAAATATTCCTTTCCTCCCTATAAGTTGATTGTCCCAAGTATTCTGTTACAGTAACAGGAAGCTGACAAACATAATATCCAAAATCTCCAGTGTGACCCGAATTATCCCTCACTTGGCTCATGTGCAATGGCACATTGTAGTAATATTTCATTTGTATTTTAATAGATAAAGCTTGCCTAAAGTTCAAGAGTAAAACAGCCCCACTAGTCAATCTTACAGACCAGACAGTGGTGACACACACTTTTACTAACTACACTATAGTAGTTTACCATAGAAACCAGACAGTAGTGGTGTGCATCTTTAATCCCAGCACTAGAGAGGAATATAAGACGGGAGGAGACAGCTCTCACACACAGTTTCACTCTGAGGATTCAGGAGACAGGATCACCATGTCAGACTGAAGTAGAGGTCAGAGCCTGTGGCTGGCAGTTTTGCTTTTCTGACAGACCCCAATGTCTGTCTCTGGGTTTTTATTAATCATACCACAGCACATTTCTGGTTAGAAGGCTTGGTGTTTTCTAAGGACACTTCAGCAGGAGACCTCAGTCCAGTCATCCACACTGCTGAAATTCAGCCATGATTAACAGTCCATACACAAAGCAAAGCCAAGGCTCCAACACCACACAAAATGAATGAAAATGTATGGCTGGAATAAAGGCCATTGACACCCAGCCCACATTGCAGATTCAGCACTGACTTGGCATAACTGACCACACATCAGCTCCTCTGTGTGGCAGGCACACATGAGCTTGCACTGTGGTGGGCCAGATGTACAGGCACATAAGCATGGGCTGTGTCATCCTCCGGGCCTTCTCTGAAACAACAGTCACTTCCATCTTTATTATGTGTGCAGTGGTAGGACTAGACCATGGATGCTGGGCAATGCTTTACCACTAGGCTACACCTTCAGTCTGTATTATCTTCACAGATGAAGAAACAGACCCAAGGACTTCACCGACTTACCAGGTTCACAGAGTTAGCAAATGAAGCCCGGCACTGAGCTGAGTCTTCCTAACTTCAGCATGCAAGGTCACAAACTGAGCTGAAGTACGTTTGTCCTCTGATTTCCTGGCTCTCTTGTCTTGGCACCTCTGCATGCCCCGTGTCCTCTGCATGGGTATCAATCTCACAACACTGTGCATCCTTGCCTGCAGCATCTCTCCACGTCTGTCTGTCCTACATCCTCTCTCTGAGTATCAATCTCACAGCACTATGCATCCTTGCCTGCAGCACCTCTGTCTGCCCTGTGTCCTCTCTCTGGGTATCAATCTCACAGCACTATGCATCCTTGCCTGCAGCACCTCTGTCTGCCCTGTGCCCTCTCTCTGGGTATCAATCTCACAACACTGTGCATCCTTGCCTGCAGCACCTCTGTCTGTCCTGTGTCCTCTCTCTGGGTATCAATCTCACAGCACTATGCATCCTTGCCTGCAGCACCTCTGTCTGTCCTGTGTCCTCTCTCTGGGTATCAATCTCACAACACTGTGCATCCTTGCCTGCAGCACCTCTGTCTGCCCTGTGTCCTCTCTCTGGGTATCAATCTCACAACACTGTGCATCCTTGCCTGCAGCACCTCTGTCTGTCCTGTGTCCTCTCTCTGGGTATCAATCTCACAACACTGTGCGTCCTTGCCTGCAGCATCTCTCCACGTCTGTGTCATCTGCTCATCCATTCAGTAAGGGTTCACTCAGTACCCCAACCAAGGGCTCAGTAGTGGCCAATGTCAAGGTCAGGGTCATGATGGAAGACTGGCATGGTCTTGTACTTATGAACCTCACAGAACAGGAACTGAGGTCAGAGCAGTGAGGTCAGCTCTGCAAGGGGACACAGTGTGGGACATGAAGCCTGCCTGTCTGAGAAAGGGGTTGTGCAAAAAGATATGTGTTGAAAATTTTATTTAAAAATGCTATTTATCAAGAAAGTTATGTGTTCTAGTCCAGAACTCAGGAGGCAGAGGTAGGAGGACGGCCACAAGGTACAGCCAGCCTGGCCCCACATAATAAGTTCCAGACCAGCCAAGGAAGGCTACATAAACAAGACCATGTCTCAAATAGGATAAGAAAAAGGGCAACATCTGAGCTACAACCTGGGGACACATCCAGGGTGCAGAAAGTGGGAGGAGCGAGTGAGAAGAAGAGTAGGCCAACAGGGGTCAGGGGAGCAGCGAGTGAGAGGCTACAGTAATGACAGCAAACTGTACCCCAAGTACAGGCAGAGGTTTGGAGCACAGGAATGATGCCGTCTGACTGTGCTCTCCATAGCTGCTCTGACTAGTGAAAGAACAGGCACAAACAGGGACAAAAGGAGAAGGTGCAGACTGTTGAGAAGCCATTTTGCAACATCACTATTGGGGAATATTATTTTAAAGTGTGTGGCTTTTGTTTACATTTTGTTTTGATTTAACTCTGTGAAGCTGTGATTCTTTGCCTGTCTAAAACACCTGATGGTCTAATAAAGAGCTGAATGGCCAACTGTGAGGCAGGAGCAAGGATAGGTGGGACTGGCAGGCAGAGAGGACGAATAGAAAGAGAAGCGAGGAAGAGAACAAGGAGAGGAGGACATCAGGGACCAGCCACCCAGCTACACACAAGACACGGAGAAAGAAATAAAGGTATACAGAAATAGAGAAAGGGAAAAGCCCAGAGGCAAAAGGTGAAAAGCTGGCAAGAAACAAGACAAGTTAAGGCCAGGTATTTATAAGCAAGAATAAGCCTCCATGTGTATTTGGGAGCTGGGTGGCGGGCCCCCCAAAAGAGAAAAAAAAATTGCACAACACAGCCCTGGCAAGAAGTGACAGTCAGACACACTAGGGATGTGACAGCATTCAGAAAGCATTCACATTCTATACATTTCTCCTTTGCACAGGTAATGGATGAAAGACACCCCTGGGCCACGGCTGTAGGTACAAGTCGAACCCCAGCTACTTGGGAGGCTTGTGCAGGAAGATAGCTGGTGAAAGCCAACATGAGTGGCCAGAGGGAAACACTGTCCAAAATAAAAAACTAGTGGGCTGTCAAGACTGCTCAATACATAGTCAACTATAACTCCAGTGCCAGGGGATCCAAGGCCCTCTTCCGGCCACCATGGACACATAACTCAAATGCACTCATGTAGGCCCACACATAGACACACAAAATGGAAAAGAATTTTAAAGACTACTGATGCATTCCTTTAATCTCAGCATTCAGGAGGCAGAGACAGGGACATCTCTGAGAGTTTGAAGCTAGCCTGTCTATATGGGCCAGCTAGATCTACACAGTGAAACTCTATCTTGGGGAAAAAAAAATGATTAAAAGCTACAAAAAAAAAAAATACCAGGCAGTGGTGGTACATGCCTTTAGTCTCAGCACTTGGGAGGCAGTGGCAGGCAGATCTCTGTGAGTTCAAGGCCAGCCTGGTCTACAGAGCAAGTTCCAGGACAACCAAGGCTACACAGATGAACCCTGTCTAGAAAAAAAAATGAAATAAAATAAAAATAAAAAATAGTAAGGATATATCTCAGTAGTAGGGCACGTGTATAGTATTGTCAAGGCCTTGGTTCAATATCAGTGCTGCCACAAATAAAGATACCCTCTGTCTCCTCCCGGAACATAAAACCTCAGGTGGGATTTCCCTTCCGATCTTATGGTCTAACACCATACACTCAGCAGAAAAGCTAAATGCTGAACAAAAAACATCCTGAACCCCACATGTCATGTGACCCGATGCAGCCACCTGTCAACTACCACAGCATCTTGATTGCCAAGAATAAAGCTGCCTTCCCAGAGGACTCAAAGTCTATCATAACAGACCACAGTAGTATGTGGCAGTCATTCCTTGTACTTGTCTAAATGAGACCTAGCACCCAGAGGTGCAGGTATTTAATACTTGATCCTCGGTGGTGGTGCTGTGTGGAGAGGCTATGGGGAGGTATAGCCTTGCTGGAGGAAGTACAGCACTGGGCAGGCTTTGAGAATGTATAGCCCTTCCCATTACCAGATCGTTCTCTCTGCTCTTTGCTCAGGACGGATGGCAGGAGCTCTCCACTCCCTTCTCTGGTTGTCATCATGCCTGCTGCCATGCCTCCCACCACGATGGGCTCTTACCCCTCCGAACCAAAAGCCAAAACAAACTCTTCCTTCCATAAGCTCCATTTCATGGTGTTTTATCACAGCAATAGAGAACGAGTTAATACACTCCTCAACTTAACAAGCAACTCCAAAGGCTAAAAGAGAGATTAAAGAATCTAAAGGATGTTAGACCCAATGGGAATGCAGGGTTAGCAGGCCACATGCTTCAGTGAGCTGAGAAATGCCCTCAGATAAGCTGACCATCTCTAAACCATCACCAAATAGGCAGTGCCGATGCAGACACAGCAGAGAAAGGAGAAAAAGGCATAGGAGCCTTTACAGGGTGCAGGTGCCATCTCCCATCTCCCAAGGTGCAAAATAATGGTCACTATTTGTTGTTACTTTAATATGGCCAAGTTTAGCCACAAACTGTTGGAGCAAGCACGTGAGTCACCTTAGGGTCTTGCCAACCACTTCACCCTGAAGCTCTCAGTCGGAGTACCTGTAAACACCCAGTTCTATAGGAGACCCCTTAAGCTACTACTTACTTCTGAGTGTCCACAAGCTGTCCTTGCCCTGAGCCTCAGATCTCCTAGATTCTATTTCTAAATGTATAGATAACTGAAAATCCCCATCTGGTCCTTGGAGCAAAATATCTTACTGGAGAAGAGAGGACGGAAGCACTCACCTGTTGCAACATAGGAGCCCACTCCGCTGACAGGGAAGAGGACCTCAGTGTCGGCATCAGCATCTCCATGGAGCACCTGCAGCGGGGCCCAGCCATGCACCTGGGGGAGGCAGGCATTCCCATCCAGCGGCCTATGGAGAAAAGAATGCAGCTGCATGACAGGGCCTCAGGACTTATCACAACATCTCCTGGGCCTCCTCAAGTTCCCAGGTCTAGATGGGGCTAAAACAGAATAAGCCATGGGCTGGGACTCAGCACCACAGAGCCCAGTCAGACCCTCATGTGTTCTTTTACCAGAGCTTGCTGTGCTCAGCACAGGGGTAAAGAGCCAGCAAATGGCTGTGATGCTCTCATAGAGCTTATAGTCTGGAAGAGGACCCAGACATCAATCACAACATCTTTCAAGAACAAGAAGAGGGAGGCTCAGTTCAGAAGTGTGGAGCAGGCAGGAAGGCTGAAGAGGAAGACCCTTTTAGAAAAAGAGAATTGCAGCCAACGGCAGAAGAGTACACCAATAAACCCAACACTTGGGAAGTCAAGGCTGCTGTGCTGTGTGTATAGCTCAACATATCACCAACTTGGATTCCTGCTTTGGCTTAATTTGGTTGAGAATGAAGGGTATGTATTTTTTGTGCAAGAGTTTTTGGTTTTGGTTTTTTACTTCTTTGTTTGAGAGACAAGGCTATCTGGTTTAGAACTCTGTACATATAGCTGAGATTACCTTGACCTTCTTCACACAATCATTACTGTGCACTACCTTTGAACATAAAGAGACTCAACAGATCAAAATTACGCCTACTACATAAAGTAAGGAAAGGGAGGAGAAAAAGAAAAGTCTCATTATATAATTAAAATTTTTAATTTTTTAAGATTTATGTGTATGGGTTTTTTGCCTGTGTGTATCTCTATGTACCACAAGCATGCAGTACCCACAGAGGCTAGTAGACATCAGATCCTCCAGAACCAGAGTCACAAATGGTTGCTGTTATGTTCAAAGTGAGTCCCTAAAGTGACAGTCTGGGCTCTGCTCAGGCCAGACTCTGAGTTAAACAAAAGCACCCTAAATAGTATTCCTCAGAACCTTGTGAAGCCAGTTTCTGTTTGTCAGGAAGTCACTACTTCCCTTCTCTGTCCCTACAGGCAATGGGTCATCTAGTTTCCTATTAAAGCATACCCTGGCCCAGGCTCCCTCCCGACCTTTCTCTTCAGAGACTGGTGAAGCTTTCCCAGCCTTTTGCTATTCTCTATGCCCCAAGCAATAACCATAGCAATCCTGAATTTTCCCAACTTTTCTTTTGGGGTAGTCCAGTTTGGTGGCTTTACTGAGTTCGCATAGCTGTGAAGCTGGTCCTCTGGAAGAGCAGCCAGTGCTCTGAATCAATAAGCCATCTGTCTCCCAAGCCCCAAACCGTGTGATTTAGCAGGCCTGGTGAGAGGCTGCCCAGCCAGGGCCACATGATAAGGTCCCTGTTTCACGGCCACATGGTTCCATGGTGCAGTGCTTGCATGTACAAAGCTCAAGGTTTCGTCTGCAGTGCCACAGAGAGAGACCCTGATCACAAGCATGGTGACTAACACCTGTAATCCCAAGCTTCTGAGGCAGAGGCAAGAGGGCGGGACGAATTCAAAGACAACTTGAGCTATACTGTGAGACCCTGTCTCACAACAGCGTCACTGGCCATTCTCAACAGTACAAAGACTGAGGCCTTCCAAACCAAACCACAATGGTGTCCAGTCTCCTGCATGAACAAGCCTGTACACTTAACTTAAGGGAACAGGATGAGACATCTCTGTAAACATTTTAGACTGTGGCACACACATCTAGGTGGCTATTTCTTTATAAATCTTTAAAATGCAACAACCAAATCTAGCTGGGGTGATCACTGGGTAGGAAACCCAGGGAACAGTCCTAACAGCATCTTACCAATGAATTGTTTTCCTTCTGTGGCAAGCACAGGGCCATTCAGACAGCAGGGTGGAATAAGAGAGGGACAGTTCCTGCCCTGGACCATGTGGCCACTGACCCCCAAGTGTTAGTAAACAGAGTTGTGTCTCTAGGCTATTAGAACCACCCTCTTGGGGCTCTGATGCAACAGGTGGCTGTCAGATTGTTCCCTAAAAGGGCAGGCCAACTGACTTGTCCAAAATTGAGTCTAGGCCCAGCTCAACCTGGACTGTAGGAGAATATCTGGCAGTTAGATAAAAACCAGCATTCCTTAGAAACTTGTGAGGCACATTCTACCAAAAGGAACCACTTCCCTCACCTCTGAGAAAGGGACCTATGGTTCTCCATCCAATTAATGCAGACCTATATTCCAAAGTCCAAAAGCTAACCAGCATTCCAAAGTCCATGCTAACATCCTAGTTGACTCCACCCCGCACCCTGCGCCTTTTCAGCTACTCATCCTTCTTACAGTCTGTCATTCTGATTTCCTCTCCGGCTTCTCTCACTATGTTTCCTCTATTCTTTATCCCTAGCTATTCTCCCTTCTCTCAGATAGCACTGGCCATGTTCAATCTACTTTCTCTCTCTGCTTATGACTCTTGCAGATGCCTCTGACTGTCCTCTCTCACATATCTATCATAATGACCTTTCCCTTAACCACACCATGGAGTGGTTATGTGATCGGTTTACACAATGGTGACAAAGGGAGTGGCACATTCTTAGAGCAGGCAGCGGCACTGGCCAGTCTAGAGAGCTAAAGTTATGCTCTAGTTTACACTTCGGTGCCTGAGAGATTTATAGAACACAAATGCCTCTGACCTGTAAGCTCCACTTGCCCAAGGAAAGGTAACTTCCTGGAATGCTGAGGGCTGTTGTTTATGTACAAGAACAAGCCACAAAGTTTTTCCTTTTGTAAACAAGGTTGGTTGCTCCAACTGCACAGGATGTGCTTGATCCAGTAAGCAGGAGTTACACAAGCAGGAAGTATAAGTATGCTTGCCCCCAGTTGGATGAAGGCAAGAGGCACGTAGTCTCATGAGTTTTGCAAACTCTCATGAGTTTCGCAGAGATAGACATTCTCTGCGAATCCCAATTATGAACTTGGCCAGTGTCCATCACCCTGGCCAGTATTTAATAAAGCTTGCTTTAAATTTGACTCAAAATTTGTGGTAATGGTCTTATTCTCGCCTGGTGGGATTAACAAATCCTGTACCAACCATTCCACTACCTCTCTGGGCATGTGGAATTTTCCACTTGTTTCAAAGACAATTCTTACTATTTCTCACCGACCTGTGTGAGACAAAGTAAAGCCAGACTCACAAAGGGTTAAGATTTCAAACCCAAGAGAAAGTGCCCCAAAGGTCCACTGTCTCAGTTGACTCCTGAAGCAACAGGCCTCAAAATATGGCATCAAGAATGACTTTAAAAAGCCAGCAAGGTGGCTTAGCTTGCTGTCAAGCCTGGTAACCCAATTTTGATCCCCAGAATTCATATGATGAAAGGAGAGAACTGACTATATAAATTAGCTTCATACACACACACGTAAAAAAATTTAAGATTGACTTTAAAATAACAGAAAATATTGCTTATCATTAAAACAAAATATTTGTTTAAAAACATAAACAATGTGAAAACTAAAGAGAAAGAAGAAACTGTGGCCACATCATCCCAAACACAACCCGCTGCAAGGGCATCCTCAGCGGCCAACATTTGTGTCAACACTGAGCCAAGGTATCAAAGAAAGGGTTAAGTTACCAGCAAACAGAGAATACCTGCATTCTAAAAACATACAAGCATCAGGATTACAAAAACAAACAAATGAAAATTGCCCAAAAGGCTAACTCCAACACATACATACATACATACATACATATATACATAAAACCCATTCTAACAACAAAATAGTGTTAGGAGTCTACGCTCTGCACCCATAAAGACAAGCCCTACCCCCAACCCTCCCCACCCCGCCCCCACCCACCCCTGGAGGTTAGCGCCTGGTGCACATTCAGGTCAGACCAGGTGTTCTGCTTCCCTGAACAAGGGCTTTGGAATCTTTCTGCTCAGCTCTTCCTGAGTTGAGACAACGTCCTCGGGGCAGATTCTGTACCCAGGTCTAGAGAGTTTATTAACCATCTTCTGTCCTGACTATCAGCAGGCCCCATGCAGTCTTCCTGCCTGACTGTGCACGTGCCTGTCTGGGCCTGGAATGGGGGGTGGGAGCCCATGGAGCCAGCCTGAACCTTGTAAGCCCTGGGTGGATGAGCTGTGGCTCACTGCTCACCCTGTTCTTGCTGTAGACAACTAGGAGGTGTGAGGAACAGGGTGCCTAGTCACGAGATGGACATGTAACTTGTGACTCTCTGAGTTACCCCAACACTCTCCAAACTCACTTCCTTACTGGTCAGAGCACAAACAAGATGGTTGAAAAACTCCTTTCCAAAATAAAGTGATTGCCTATTCTGAAGAAAAACAGAAAACAAAGCCAATGTTTGTGACGGAATCTGGATAAAGAGGGATCAGGCACCAAAGAATTGTTTAAACTACCAGTAAACAAAGTAAGCCCAAATTTGGGCCACCAGATCATCCTAAAAACAAGAGAACATCAGACTTTGCTGCCAGAAGCAAAGGTAAGCGGGGCTGAGCCTCCTAGCCTGACCACACTCCCCCACAGGACTGCTGTGTGCAGACTCTAGACCTCTCCTGTGACTACGAGCTTAAATCAAAAGCCAAGTATTACTCAATAAGCCATTCATCACTGCTCAGCTCCTCCCCAGTTAGCTCTGTAGACTCTTCAATCAAGATGCCTCTGGATACTACGGAGAGGCTGTCCATGGTCCATGGAGGCCCAGGCTCCCAAGGTCACCCAGCACTGCTCTGTGCCCTTTACACATCACAATGCCCCTGGCTTACAAGCTGGCTTCCCCTCCAAGCTGCACTATATGGCACCAGAAGTAGGAAGAAAAATGACTGGGTGTGGGGCACTGACTCCCGCACACTCACCTACAGAGCCACACAATGCAGTGGCATTCTCAAGCCCTCACGGAACTGAAGGCAGTTTCAATGATTAACTGTATGTGCCAAC
Organism: Myodes glareolus; assembly: GCF_982192425.1. Lineage (NCBI taxonomy): Eukaryota > Metazoa > Chordata > Mammalia > Rodentia > Cricetidae > Myodes > Myodes glareolus. The sequence goes on along the minus strand of NC_142034.1, from coordinate 104,099,986 downwards.
TTGACTGGGCAACTCTGTCAGATACTTAGTCAAACATTATGCTAGAAGTTGCTGTGAGGGTATTTTTTGAAGATTAACATTTACATCAATGGATTTTTAGTTAAACAGATTATCCTGTTGGACTAAGTGGGCCTCATCCAAAGAGCAGAAGCTGCAATACAAAAACACACGACCTTGCCACAAAAAATAAAAAGGAATTCTGCCAGCAAACTGCCCCTGGATGTGAACAGAAACTCTTCTACTACCGATGTCTACCTACGGATTCAAACTAATCACATCCCACAATCATATGTGCCAATTCTCCAAATCAGGAGGAAGGAAGAAAAGGAACAAGCATGATGATGCATATCAAATCTCAGCACTTGAGTAGACGCAGGCCAGCTGTGCGCATGCGCATCCCAAGCATGGTTCCTGGTGCCTACAGAGGCCAGAAGAGAGCATCAGACCCCCTGAGACTGACTCACCATATGGGGACTGAGAATCCAGTTTGGATCCTCTGCAAGAGCAACAAGTGTGATTAACTGCTGAGTACTCTCTCCAGCCCCCAAAACTTTTTAAACAGACATAGTCTCCAGAGAAATAAAAGCGCTGGTAACACACAAACATGAACGACAGAAACATAGCACTGGAGGCATCCTGGGGCTATTAAGAGCACCATGGCATTTCAGCCCCATAAAAAGACACTTTCACACACGTTCAGGTCACACTTTTGACCAGGAGGGCTATGAAGTCAGCCATGATTAGCACCATGTGCTCTGGAGCTGAGGAGAAAAAGTAAGTGGCTGTGTGACAACTGTAGAAGCAAGGGTAGAACTGCGGGCCCACGTGACATCCTCAGACACAAGTGTTCGATTTAAATCTCCATCCCACCCAGGCAGCAAGTGCAGACAGATTGAGCTCTGGGAAGCAGCAACCTGAACCTGAGCATCGGCTTGGCCAAGTGCTCTGCCAAATCTCAACTCTGTGGAATCCTGTTCTTCCATCCTGCAAACCAGAAGGGATACCCACTAACCTAAAACAGCACCACACGGTCAGGCTGCTGACACAGCACTGCTCTCAGTGTGCTTTGTCTTTTGGAAATAGTCTCATTTGGTCCAGGTGCTGACCTTGAACTCTCTATGTGGCTAAAGACAGTCTTGGACTTCTGTTCCTGCAGCCTCCCACCCACACGTGCTCTGATGATAGATATATACCACCACACCCAGCTCATGCAGTGCTGAAGCACAAACCCAGAACTCTGTGCTGCAGGTCAAGCACTCTACCAATGGAGCCACAACACCAGCCCTCACAGTTCTTAGGTTAAGTCTTATTGTCACACAGGACAGTAATCTCTTCTCTTAGGCTCTCAAGAGCCAATCAGTGACACTCCTTCAAGCCAACTCCACTTTCTCCTGAGCGTCCTATGCTAGTACAAAGTTAGAGATGGAGGAAACCAATTTCAAAGTACACAGTTTTGCTGTCAATTTTGCATTAAGTCCATTTAAGTAGACTTCCCTTAATTCTCAGCAGGGTAAGGTCATAAAAGATCTAAAGAATGAATAATGCCCCCAGAGAAATTTTAAAAAGTGCACGCTATTATACATATGGTGTATGTGCATGTCATATGTCACATTCCTATGTTCCTGTATATGCACACATGTCTTGGTGCACATCTGGGGGTCAGAGTTCAAATTCACATCTCCGTCCTGTCTTTCTACCATGTTTGAGGTAGGATCTCTTGTTCTTCCCTGCTATGTATACCAGGCTATCTGGTGTAAAGCCTCCACCTTCCACCTCCCATTGGGAGCACGGGAATAACAGGTGCCTGCTCTCCACATCCATCTGGGATGCTGGGGATTGGCACGCAGGTCATCAGGCTTGCACGGTGAGTACTTTACCCACTGAGCCACCTCCATAGCCCAAAACTCACTCATTTCACTCACTTCCTAGAAAATGGCTGGCACACCTCCCTCACCATGCGCTCTGGTGGGACTTACTTGTCTGGCGACTCAGAGTGGCCTGCGTGTCTCCTTCCCGCTGGGCTCCTGCACACATCCTCCTCGTTTTCATCCACGTCATCATCGATGCTCTTCACATCAAGCTTCTGGAAGCCCAGCTCCCCGTTCAAAGACACAGCATCCATTTTCCAGGAACTGCTGCTCTGGCTCCCATTGGAGTTTGGTCCAAAGGGGCTTTCAAAGGTTGACACGACATTGATGGAGGAGCGGTCGGAGTTCTCCTCCGAGCTTTCTGCAGTTCCAGGCATCTTCTTTAAAGTGTTCCCAATGCTCTGCTCCTCCTCATCATCATCAAAAGAGACAATGTTGGTCACCTTCTTCCTCCTCCTCCTCTCCCTCTTACATCTGGCATCTGGCAAAAGAAAAGCTGTGGTAGTAGACAGAAGGAAGGCCAAGCTCTGCTCCCGTGGGGGCAGCAAAGTCTGTTATCACACCAAGAATGAACTGTGTTGGGGCTTTCGGGTTATGAGGTTTTTTGAAATACATTGTTTTCATACAATATACTCTGAATGTAGTTTCCCCTAGCCCCTCCCAGGTCCTCCCCACCTCCCCACTCACTCAAATCCACACCCTTTCTTTCTCTCTTATCAGAAGACAAACAGGCATCTAAGAATAAAATAAAGACAAACCAGAGTAAGACAAAACAAAGAAACAGAAGAAGCACAAGAAATGCATAGAAACGCAGACACACACATTTGCACACGCAGAAAACCCATAAAGATACAAAACCAAAAACCTTAATATATAAACAGCAAAAGACCTGTAAGATGAAAAAAAATGCCCAGACAAAGCATTATGAGATCAAAAACTCCCTCAAATACTACTGAGCTTGTTTATAGCGGTCATGTACTGCTGGGCATTTTGTAGGTTTTTTAAAACTGTTTTTAAATGTAGGTGTGTGTCTGTCTGTCTCTGTGTGTCTGTCTGTCTGTGTGTCTGTCTGTCTGTGAGTGTCTGTGTGTCTGTCTGTCTGTGTGTCTGTCTGTGTGTGAGTATCTGTGTGTGTGTCTGTGTCTGTGTATGTGTGTCTGTCTGTGTGTCTGTCTATATATGGGTGTGTCTGTGTGTCTGTGTGTGTCTGTCTGTATATGGGTGTGTCTGTCTGTATGTGTGTGTGTCTGTGCCTGTGTCTGTGTGTCTGTCTGTATATGGGTGTGTCTGTCTGTGTGTAGGTCTGTCTGTGTGTCTGTCTGTGTGTGAGTATCTGTGTGTGTGTCTGTGTCTGTGTATGTGTGTCTGTCTGTGTGTCTGTCTATATATGGGTGTGTGTATGTGTGTCTGTCTGTATATGGGTGTGTCTGTCTGTGTGTCTGTCTGTATGTGTGTGTGTCTGTGCCTGTGTCTGTGTGTCTGTCTGTATATGGGTGTGTCTGTCTGTGTCTGTCTGTCTGTGTGTGTGTGTCTGTGTCTGTCTGTCTGTGTGTATGTATGTGTGTGTCTGTGTCTGTGTATCTCTGTAAAACATGCACAGATCCTTTGGGGCTGGAGTTACAGGCCGCTGAGATGTGGATGCTAGAGACCACACTCAGGTCCTCCGGAAGAACAGCAAACACTGGGGAGGACAGAGGTACAACAGGCAGAACCTACTACTGTTGTTTTGCTAACACTCATGTAAAATAAAAAATATTTTATTTAGAATAAAAATATTCTAAATATTTCTGTTTATACCCAGAGGTTAGTGATTCTCTCAACTTTGGTCAGAGCAATTTCTTTTTGTACTGGACAACATTCAATGCAGAGACTCACAACTGGTCAAAGTACTGAGAACAGGCCAGTGTGAGTGCTCAGCCCAATGAGACATCTTAATCAAACCCACCCCACCCCACCAGAGGCAGAAATAACGTAAGATCCAGAAGGCGGATAGGAGTGCTACAAGATGACGTCTGCTGGACATGGTTTGGCTGTTGTAGTAATGAGCTCACAACAGCAGTGATTACTACATAAGACCAAGCCAGTGAACACGCCAGCGTGGCGGAGGAGGGGGTCAAGAGGTCTCACCCTGTCTGAGGAGCTACTGACAGTCAATGGCTGCTAGGGAAGAGAATGTGGATTTTCTTCAGGGGGCTGTGGCTGCTAAGTTGCTGGCGCTCCAGTGGATAGCCCACACCCATGCTTTGAGGGCAGCAGCGAGATTTTAATACAAAGAGGAAATGAAGGTGGGAAGAGAAAATGTTAGGGGAGGGTGGGAGGCAGACATGATCACAACACAGTACATACAAGTATGAAACTGTCACAGAATAAATGAAATGCTCTTTTTAAAAAAAGGCTAAGAAGGAAAGTTCTGAGGGGAGGGTTGGGGAGCTGGCTCTGTAGGTAAAGTTCCCACTGCACAAGCAGCAGGACTTGAGTTTGGACCCCAGTCCTGGAGAAAAGCTGGTCACGGTGGTGTACACCAGTAACAGCTCCAGCCCTGGGAGGGCAGAGACAGGCTGATCCCTGGAGCTTAGTGGCCAGCCAGTCTAGACAACTGGTGAGCTCTGAGTTCAGCTCAGAGATTCTGTCTCAAAACAAAATCAAGGGGTATAACCATAGAGGAAGATACCCCACAATGACCTCTGGCCTTTGCACTTACATACATGTGCAAACAAAATGCACAAACAAACACACATACACAAAGACAGACAGACAAATAGAAATAGATAGGCAGATAAAACAGAATTCTAAAAGTGGGGCCTGGTGGTTCAGGGCTGTAGTTCTGCTGCTCAGGAGCTAAGACAGAAAGATCCAAGTTCAAGACCAACATGGGCTGCAGAGTCAGTTCACAGCTACCCTTAACAACATATATAATAAGACCTTGTCTTGAAAAGAAAAAGTAAGAAAAGCTGGGGACATAGCTAGCAGAGCACTTGCCTAGTGTGTATAATCTTCACTAGAAAAATGAATAAATATATATTTTTAAATTTTTAAAGTGATGGCCACGATTACTGCCTTAAGGGATATGGGAAAGACATGGATCAGGATTTAAGCCCCAGGTTTTGGTTTCTGCTATATAGCAACTACTAACAACTCCAAATGCTCTACGGGTATCATCAGCTTCTGGCAAACTTATCTTAACTGAACCAGTTCCCCTTGCCTGCCTACAGTCAAAGCTCAGAGCTGCCCTCTTACCTCAGGCACTACTTAAATCGCATCCTCCCATACAGGCAAGCTCAAAAGCGTTCTCCCTGAAGCAGCCCATGCTCTCATCCCATATACAAGAACAATAAGTTGTTTGTGTCATTTGTTTTTAAATATCACCCCTGCCCATCCCCAAGAAGATTAATCAGGTGCTAGCAGAGTCTCAACTCACTGCTGAGCACCAAGAACATGAGGAGGAGAAGTAAGTGCTGGAAGGTGACCCACCTGGTTTCCTGCCCTTCCTGTCGGGTCCCTCTCACAGTGGACAATGACAAGAGCAAACACCAGGAGACTGTGTTCCCCGAGGAGACTGACAACTGTCAGGTGGGTTCCTCTCAGCCCTACTCTCAGTTCCTTTTCACTGGCCCTCCTATGCCACCCCGCGGACCCCTTCTGACTCACCAACACTGACATTCTTGGATATGACAGGCAGAGGGTCAGTCTCTTGCTCCGGCTTGATGAGAATGGAGACAGCAGAGGATGCTGTGATCTCCCTGAGAAGGCTGCTCATGCCCTGCGTGGACTCCTTCAGCAAAGACGTCACATTCTGTGTTGACTCCTTTAAGAGGTCAGAGACAGTGGGAGCAAATTTGCTCTGCCCATTCAAATCCTTGTTGTCAATGTTGATTGCAAAGAGTATGGAGTTCAGACCTGCCAAAAAGGAAGGGGAGGTTGCGGTGCTTGCTGTCATGCAGTCACACCTCCAACATCAGCAAGGAGACCATCTAACGGGGCATAAGAGGATAAATCTCATCTTCAGCATCTATAAAACCATCTGAAACTGGCATTGGCAGATAGAAGTTCATATGAACGGTCTTTCCACATTCTACTCCTGGATGTCAAATGACAAACGGAAATAAGGATCACCCAGGAGAAGACCGTGGAAGAAGTTCTGGAGAGAGGCTGCCTGGACCGAGCCACAGAACAGTCAATTAAGAGCTCAGAAACCTTGGTCAAGCAACTTTGCCACCTCCCTGAGCTCTAGTTTCTTTACCTTCACAATGGTGACAACAGTAACCCTCTCGGGATTGTGAGCACTAAAGATTTCACCTACCAAAACCTCAAGAGCTCAGTGTGTTCCAAGAACGCCATTCCAATTGCTTTATCCAAGATTGACACCAGCATCCTAAGGCTTATAAAGAAAAGCATGGCCAATGCCTGACTTTCTCGTCCCTAGATGAGACTAACATGACCCTCAATATGTAGATTTAATGTCAGGTTTTAGAAGAAAAAGTATGTAAAAACAAGAATTTGGAAGAAAGACATGCTATCACATTGATCACCCTTGAAGGGACAGTCGAGCAGCAAAGGATTTCCCAAGCCACAACACATCAATCCAGGGTCTTGCTCTATGCTGATAAGCCACATACACGGCCTTTTCTTTTCTATGGCTCTCTTGAAGCCCTAAAAAAGTGACTGAAAATCAAAGAGCATTCTCACCTCACAGAGGAGGAAAGAAGAGGTGACAGAGTGATAAGATTCAACTGGCATGCAGCAGAACCAGGAGTCAAGGCAGTCTGCCCACCCAGTCCCTCACGGCTCACCTGGCAGGTCACAGGCCAGACCTTCAACCTCATGCCTCATCTACATGGGGATCAAATTCTAGATAAATGGCCCCAACTTAAGAAGCCAACAGTACACTTCCAACCATGGGGACACAGAACATCACAGAATGCTTGGGCAATAAATGCACCCCAGAGCCCCTCTGTTCACCAAGCTTCTCAGGGCTCAGCACCCCTGCCTCAATCAGGCTTACCAGCTGCCATGGTAGGGAGCATGCTGGACCTTTCTTCATCCATCACAAAAGACCAGTCTTCATAGAACGTGCTGCAAAGCAAAGGGAAGCGGGAAACTCTTAGAGAAAGGCAGTTCTTGACATTCACACCCTAGCTAATGATGCCATTGATGGCTCCTAGAAAACACCAGGCCTTGCTGGTCACCCAGAGGGAATTTTGTTCCTCTCTACTTTGAAGCTTCTCACTAGAAACAAAGGTTTGAATGCACAGATCCTACAACTTCCTTCTTGGTCCCCTGAGTCTGTGAGCTTTAGAGGACTGAAATAGACATATGCAAACATATTTATAAAGAAGCAGAGATGAAGAGGACAGAGGGAAGGACTCCACTCAGCAATGCAACCCGGAGAAAGGAAGTCCAAGCTCACCAACAGGGTTTACCTGATTTGGCTAATACAAGAAGAGATGATCTCAGAAGCAATTACAGAGCTACAGGGCTCCATCAACCAGGGCATCCACTTATAAAAACTGCTAGGCTACAAACCCAAAAACCAGGTTAGCCAAGGAAAGGGCTGGGAGGGTAAAAGGTCCCTGTGGATTTCAGTAGCAGCTGGGGAGGCTCATTGAAGGCTGCAGGTAGACAAGGCAATATAGCCAAACCACGATACAGCGGGGCCTAAAAGCAGCTCTCCCAAGTCCAATTTCCAAGCACTCTATATGACTCTTAAGCAATAAACCACCAGAGTCAACAGTGCCAGGTGACAGAATTCTAAGTGCAGTTTCAATAACATCAGTTCAGTACTGAGTGGCCTGCAGTTCAGCAAAAGATGTGAAAAACCAGCTGCTGATGTGACTGACTACAAGATGGGGAGCCACATGGGATGGTGACAAACCACCTTGTCAAGCTGGCATTTTGATTGCACCCAGTTCCACCACAAATTGGAATCATTTGAAAATCTGAACTAGCTTTCATACATGTAAATGAACCTTGAGTGTGAGTGTGTGTGTGCGTGTGTGCGTGTGTGTGTGTGTGTCCATGAATGTGCATGCATACGGAGAACACCCTCCAGTATAATTCCTCAGGATCCATTCACCTTTTTGGAGACAGGGTCTCTCATTGTCCTGAAGATCACCAAGTAGGCTAGGCTGGCTGGCCAGTGACTCCCCAGGGACTGCCTGTCTCTGCCTCCTTATCCCTGGGACATGAACCACTGTGCTCACTCTTCCTACATGAATTACTGTTACTCTTGTTTTAATTATCTTTTTCTTCTTAGTTTATCATTGTGTACATGTGTATGCAGGACGTGTGTGAACTCAGGCACACAGGTGAGGTCCATAAACAATTTTTAGGAGTCAGTTCTCTCTCCTTTCACCATAGGATTGGATTCATGGGATCTGGGGATGAACTTGGGCCCATGCCTGTGTGCTCAGCAAGAGCTTTTACCCACCGAAAGCCATTTCACTGACCCTAGAACATTGTTCAAGACAGAGTTTCTCTGTAACTTTTAAAGCCTGTCCTGGAACTAGCTCTTTTAGACCAGGCTGGTCTTGAACTCAAAGAGATCCACCTGCCTCTGCCTCTTGAGTGCTGGGATTAAAGGCCTGCGCCACCACCGCCTGGCTTACCCTAGAGCATTTTTAAGAGTACCCACAGAATCACGGGTAGAATTACCAATAGAAGAAACATTACAGGGTGCGGGGGAGCATTGTCTCACACACACCAGTACCTGAGTTTGATTTCCAGGAAAGAAAAAGTAAAGCAGAGAGAAGGAATGGTTGGGGGAACATGACTACAGATGCAGAAAGGGAGACCTGAGCCTGCAAACAGGTGGGAAAACTGGAATCAAAGAACTGTCAAGTGCTGATAAAAAGCCAGCTTACTGCATTCATGAAATCTCACTGTCATCTCTAGGTCATGCTAACATGGAAGTTACTCAAGGTGCCAGAGAGGACTGACCAAGGCCACTCGGGGCATCAGGTAACATAAACTGTGTCTAGTCTTCTATCCTTACAGGGAAAATAACTGCTAGAGCAAAAGACACCATGACAAGGGAATCCCACCAAGCTAGGATTATCTCTGTGTATATTATGAGTGGCTTAGTTCTTAAGCCAGTGGCTTCTGCAGCAGTTTCCGATATTGTAAGGAGCTGGTTGGCTAGAACATCTTCATCTTGGTCTTGTGATCTCCTCCCACTGCTGAGGGGCTGCTGGATTATAGGTGTGGCTATATGACCCTCCCTGCCAATGAGTCAGGAGAGGAGGCATCTCCGAAGGCAGAAGCCCACTCATCCAGTGCTTACTTCAACAGCAATCCCTTCTCCCACTGTGAGTCTACATGTGCTTCCATAGGCGCCAGTCAGCCTGGTCTTCAGAAAAGAACATGAAGAAATAAAAATGGCCAACTTACTACAATACAGTCTGACAGTCTGACCTATACTACCTGAGTAAACTTTATACTCAAGAAAAAATGACACATGAAAAATGAAGCTTTTAACAAAACACTTTCTTCCTTAAGTGCTCACATTCTGAGCAGGCCTAGTCATGCAGTCTGTAATCCCAGCAGTAGAGAAACAAGCCAGCCTCGGTTACACAGTAAAACCCAGGCCACACTAGACTACATGTGAGACCTTGTCTCAAAATAAACAAAATAACAAATACAGTTTCCATCTCTTTGGTCAGTTTGAGATTGACTAAAGAATCCCAAATTAAAAGTCGGTGGAGGGAGGGGCAGGCTGTGTCCTAGGACAGTAGCTAGGCCCCGATCACAGTGAGCACAGACGGAGCTGGTTATGTGTGCCTCTCAGAGCTCCTTCCACGCACTGTGGATTCTTCCACCATGCCCAGGGCTGTCCTGCCGGGTACCTGAGCCTGGTGCGGTCAGCCAGGAGCATGTGCAGGTAGCGCTCCAGGGAGTGCTCGTTCAGGGCACAGCGCAGCCAGGCCCGGCCTCGGCCCACATCCGCAGTGATGTGATGCAGGGAGTAGAAGCGTTGCAGTTCGTGCTTGTTGAGGACCTCCTTCACGTAGAACCAGAACACAGGCTCTGGGGAGAGAGGGCAGAAGCACGTCATGGCCTACATGCTGTCATTTTCAGAGCAACGGTCAGTTTATGGAGTGTATATGGCATTCGTTACTTCCTTAGCACAGATAAAGTAGAACAAAGCAATAATCATAAAGTAAACAGGTCTCAGAACCTCCTACCCCAAGACCACCATTCCTAGATAACACTTTCAAAACCTTCATTCCAGTCTTTTTTTTATTGCACCTGTACAAAAATCACCATTTGTGGCTGCTAAATGATGTCCCCAAACATAACTACACACTAGTCTCTGAAACCTGTGAATGTAGCCGGAAGCAGCAAAGGAGTGTTGGCAACTCTGATTATGTCAATTCCCGCGGACACAACATATTAACAAGTGACCCACAGGGAAAAGGCCATGTGACTAGGGAAGCAAAGATTAGAATGCTGGCAGTGGCGGCAGCAGAAGCTGGGAGAGGTGAGAACGGTCACGACCCTGCAGTGTCAGCAGAACCAGCTTGCCATTGTCAGGCCAATAAAACTGACCTCAGAGTTTCAGCTCCAGGACTATGAGAATGAGTTTCTGTAGCCGAATATGCTATCATGCATCTGCAGTCCTGGCTAATCAAGAAGCTGAGGCAAACAGTGTGGTTTGAGCCAAGGAGTTCAAAGCTAGCCTGGGCAACAGAGCAAGATCCTATTTCAACAACAACAACAACAACAACAAAGAAGTACATTGTATAGTGTATGATTGTATGTGTATACATATAATTCTATATCTTGATTCAGTTTCCCCCTCCCCTTTGGTCTTTTGTTTATTTGATTGTTTTTTGGTTTATCAAGGCAAGGTTTCTCTGTATAACAGCCCTGGCTGTCCTGGAACTAGCTCTGTAGACCAAGCTGGCCTTGAACTCAGAGATCTGTCTGCCTCTGCCTCCCGAGTGCTAAGATACAACACAGCATGGTTTGATTCATTTTTTTCTAAATCATGAACATTTTCTAGATTCAAAGGGCCTCAAAACAATTTTGTGTTGTTACGTATTCACCCAGTGTTCTGAATACTGAACATGATTTTTGGCAGCTTCCTGGTGGGATATAATTTAGATCTATCTTGATTACAAAGAATTCACTACATTGCTTCTTCCCCTCACACACACACACACACACACACACACACACACACACAAAAACATCCTTGATCATGAATAATCACCCTCATTTCTAGATCCTCGGGAGAGCTTCCCAAATGGTCAACTATTTGGTATAACGACAGGAACAAATTTAAAGTTACGGGAAGGCTTGTTGAACCACAGATAGCCATTCTTACTGGCATCTCTTCAAGGCTACCTTTCTTATCCACATGTACAAATTATTTGGGAGTTGAAATTTTAGTGTATATACCTCATTTTGTGACCAATTTTCTTTACAACATTGACTCATTGACACTTTTTCATGCTATTGTCAGTACTACAATGACAGCTGTTAGCTACTGAGTATTAACTGTATACCAGTCATTGTCACGAATTTCATAAGTGACCTCACTCAAACTAAGGCCATTTTATTCAAAGCAAGGCCTGAACAAGTTTCACCTAGTTAATGTAAATGTTAATAAGCAGCATAAAACCATGGGGTGCGGGGGTGGCGCACGTCTTTAATCCCAGCACTCGGGAGGCAGAGGCAGGTGGATCTCTTGAGTTCGAGGCCAGCCTGATCTACAGAGCAAGTTCCAGAACAGGCTCCAAAACTACAGAGAAACCCTGTCTCGAAAAACCAAAACAATACCCCAAAAAAAGCAGCATAGATGAGCTGGAATGTGGTTCCTAACACAAGCCACTCCTATTTGCTTCTGCTGCCTTCAAAACAAGCATGTTCACAACTGCTTGATTTATTTCTAAGTGGAGCACAGCCACAGGTTCATAGGCCCCTCTGAGAACATTAAAGTCATTGAAGTTTCCTTCCAGAAGAATGCATATATGCATAGCTTCAAAAACTAAACCCAAATTAAGAAGTTCACTCTAACTCTTCAGTTCAACTGATCTAGGTTCACTGTATCATTCTAGTGAGCTTCATCTTTGAGGGGCATTTAGTCCAACACACAGGATAAATGGGTGACAGTTACATGGCCACAGAGCCATGCTGAACCTTGAATTCCTCTCCCATGAGCACAGAATAGGTGGGTCTGGGACTATGGGCTCACTGGAGAAAAGAGCAGGTAGAGTGTTGAGCACAAGGCCAGGCCAATAGATCAACAACGGCAGCCTGTGTAACCTCTCTCTCCCTTTCCGGGTTAGTAGCCCCTAAACGTATAGATGTGAGTTTGTACATATTTAGGGACCCAGCCACCCTCACAGGCCTTTAACTTGGTTACTTATTTAGCGTATGTATGTCCATCACAACACATGTACAAAGGTCAGAGAACGACTTGTAGGAGTCAGTTTTCTCCTTCTACCGTGCAGATCCCAGAGACTGAACTCTGGTTGTCAGGTTAGGTGACCAGAGTCTTTACAGCTGAGCCATCTCACTGGCTCACTCTTCAGAGCAAACTTCCCAGGAGAAAGTGCAGTTCACCCTCAGTCCTCCTCAGACCACATAGAGCACACAGCAGAGACTGTGCCTCTGCCATTTCCTGTGAGCTAAACCATTCTCTCCAGGAGGGAGGGAGCTCTGAAGACAAAGCTTAGGAAAGTCCTTAAAGTTTCAGGATTCACAGGGCCCATTCAGAGTCATAAAAACCGCAAACACCTGATGAGGGGAAAGACTCATTAATGGAGCTGCCCGCAAGCTAGACAGAAGTCCCGGACATGCAGTTTTGTTGATTCATCTCCCATTCTAGGGTGATCTTTCTACGACACATTCCCCTGAGTCAGCTATGATTCTATAAGTAACCCCAATAAACTGTGGTTCATCAAACTAGACTTAGGTGCAATCATTGTTTGGCCTGTTGTCAGTTCCCTATGGCTGTGAAAAGACATTTGTTTATGCCCAAGGAAAATTACATTCAAACACCAGAACAGGGGACTCTGGGAAGCACACTACCCTCAGCCGGCAAGTGATTCTCACTGGCACTCTGCCTTCTCAAAAACTACAGTGACCTCCCTCTGACCTTGAACACCAGTAGCACTTTACTGTGAAGAGTGTTTTGCTTACTGTGAAGATCCTTTTCAAGTCCGTCAGTGATGCCGTTGATGATGACGATTATCCCAACAGGGTTCCACTTCAGAATTAATGTGGTCTATTTAAAGCGCAGTTCGCCTACCTTTTAACACAAGCGGTGGCCATAATTTAATTTGGAAATCTATACCAATCTGCTTTGAAACACGGGGTAAGTTCCAGAGGCATGCCAGGGCTTCCACTCCTCAGAGCACTGAAGCCAACAAGAAGAGAGCCGGGAAGGGGGTTGTCTGGGGGCTGTGTTTGCGGCTGACTAACAGAACAGCTTTTACAGTTTCTAACAGGCCTCAGCTTTTACTGGCAATGCCAAGACACCACATCTACCATAGGTGCAGAGGATAAAGTGCTTGATGAGCAAGAGGAGGACCCAAGTTCAGACCTCCAGCACCCACAGCAAAAAGCCAGGTGCAGCTAGGCATGGTGGCTCATGGCTTTAATTCCAGCACTCAGAAGGTAGACGCAGGTGGATCTCTGTGAGTCAAAGCTAACCAGGTCTATATATGCTGTCCAGGCCAGGCAGAACCTGAATACAGGGGTGCACCTATAACCCCTGCAGTGGGAAAGCAGCGACAGGAGGGTCCCTGGAACTGCTGGTCAGCCATCCTACCCCAATCAGTGAGCTCCAGCTTCAGTGAAAGGTCCTTTCTCAAAAACTAAGGCAAAAGGCAATTAAGGCAGACCTGTGGCCTGCACAAAGACATGTACACACACTCAAACGTACACACGCACACACAAAACGTGAAGTTACATATAAAATGTGAATACGAGTTGACTCAATCGTCAGCCATAGCAAGCATGCCTGTTGTATAATGTGTTCAGTGTGAAGCAGCAATTGATACTCATCATTACAGTAAAGCAAAGCCTAGCACAAAGTGCCCAACAGCATCCTCCCCTTGCTCTGGAAGCCCTTTCTTTCCCACGACAAACATGCCCCGTGTGGTTCCCTATGATGCTGCCCTGACCTCTTCCACCCCCAGTAATGGCAGGTCCTACAAGTTGGGAGATAGTCAGACTACATTAGAGTGTCCATTTCTGTGACACAGCTTCATCCGACTCCTGTTTAAGATCTGAGCTCTTCAAGGTGAAGGGGTTAAAGTCTCCCACTCCCACAAGTGAGTTTAGGTTTCAGTTCTCTGAGAAAAGCAAAACAGGAGGCTCTCCCACGAAGGGCCATTTATCTATAATGCCCCTGCGTTCGGAGTTGAGGCCTGAGCCAGCCTCACAATATCTCAAGGACAAATCCAGCAGCCCCTTCTGAGTCACGTCCAAACTTGCCTAAGCTTGTACAAGTATGTCCAAAGATGATAAGACTAAACTTCAGCCAATTAAAAGGATACTAGCAAACTGCTGCTTATTTAGCCAATTATGTATGAGATGACATAACTGTTCCTGAAACTCCCTTAGCTGTGCTTAAAAGGAGCCTACACACTCCTCTCGGGGTCAGTGCCATTTTGTACAGGTGAATGACACCACATGCATGCAGGAATATTAATAAATGCTCTTTGCTTTTACATACTATTTGAGACAGGAGTATCCTTCAGTATTTCCTCAGACCCTACAATGGGATATTCTTTACATTAATTTTGATATTTAAAAACATATATGTATATATGTATGTGCACAGGGCTATGTGCATGTAAATGCAGGTGTCCACAGAAGTCAGAGATGTCAAATCCCCCTGGAACTGAAGTTACAGGTGACTGTGAGTTGTCCAAAATGGGCACTAGGTCCTCCGCAAGAGAAGTACATGCTCTTAACCTGTGACCCATCTCTCCATAGGGTTTGTTCATCTGATGCTTATCTAATAAGCAGTCTGCACAAAACTGATGCCCCTGACCTCCCCCAGACCTGGGGTACAGCTCTTCTCCAGACCCGGAGTACAGTTCTCCTCCAGACCCGGGGTACAGCTCTCCTCCAAACCTAGGGGTTGGGAGAGACAGCCCACAGGGCAACAGCTCTCCTCCAGAGCCTGAGTGCTGGGCGAAAAACAGCCCACTGAGCAACAGGTCCCTTTCAGTGCCGGGAAGGAGTATAACTGTGCAGGGTAAAAGCACTGTATGAATTGAAGCAATGTATCATCAAATTCTAAGGACCTGAGCTCCTTACACACACGGAGAAAGGGCTTCTCTCTCACACAGGTTAGATAAGATGGGTAGGTGGCTCAAAGATCCTAAAGGCCACAGTCCTGACTTCACTCAAGGTCACACCTCTGAGCTTCACCTTCACCAGGGGAACAGGAAGACAGACTCCTGACAAAGCCAGCTCTGTCACACCTTTCTTAGGCAAGGATAAGCAACTTCAGGAAACCACAAGGAAGCTGAAGTAGAGAAAAGCAGTGGGACTAGCTTAACCATTCTTGGCACAGCAGGCAAAGGAGGGCACACCACAACTGCAAACTCAGGTGGGTGTCTGACACTGGGAACACCGGTCATTCATGCTGAGGAAGAGCAAGCCATGAGATTCTAATCTAACATAGAACTGGGTGGGAACTGCGGCTCAAGCCCAGACCCTCCCTGTCAGAGCAGCAGGTGGTCAGCACAGCAGGGCTCCCAAGAAGGGACCACAGCTTTGCCACCTCACCTTCTTCCTACTGAACACAAGTCTGTGTCCAGAGCAGAGGGACTGTGGTTTAAATACGAATCATATATAGCAAAAGTTTGTCTATCCAGCACATTAACTTGATTTTTTTTGTTTTTATAAATCTGTGGTAATGGTAAATTCACCATTTTAACCATTTTTATTTTTATATTTTATTCTCTCTCTCTCTCTCTCTCTCTCTCTCTGTGTGTGTGTGTGTGTGTGTGTGTGTGTGTGTGTGTGTGTGTGTGTATTAAAAGGACAACTTAAAAGAGTCACTTCTCAACAAGGCATGATAGTACAAAGTTTTGGAGTATAGTATTTGTTTAACTATGTAAAGATGTGTTATATTTGTTTGTATTGCAGAATTAACTGTTTAACTATGTACAGGTGTGTTGCTTTTGTTTATGCTGCATTAGTTTAACTATGTAAATATGTGTTGCTTGTTGCACCTTGCCTGCCTAAGGCACCTGATTGATCTAATAAAAAGCTGAACAGCCAATAGCTAGGCAGAGGAGGGAAAGAGATGAGTGATAGACACAGAGAAATTAGGAGCCAGTCAGCCAGTCAGGGGTCAGCCAGCCAATGTCAGGGACCAGCCAGGGATCAGCCAACCAGGGAGGGGTCAACCAGACAGACACAGAAGAAGCAGGAAAGTAGGACATACAAAATGAAAGAAAAGTAAAAAGTCACGAGGCAAAACATAGATGAAGAGAAATAGGCGAAAATAAGTTATAAGAGCTAGTGGGACAAGTATATATGTGCATAAGGCCAAGCACTCATAACTAATAAGTTTCCATGTCATGATTTAGGGGCTGGCAGTCCAAGAAAGCCTGTTATATATGGTGCTCAACATGGGATTCATATTTCTACATAGGGCCTGAGAAAGTTGGGGAGGGGGGACAGAGAAAAAGGAAAAAAAAGTCAGACATTTTCTTCCACCATATGAGTCCCAGGGACCAAACTCAGGCCCCCCATGTTGGTCAGCCACCTTTTAGTGTATGTCCTGTAGCACTGTCTACTCACAGTCTTGTGTGGCCGGCAGGACTATCTATTTCTAGAACTTTTCATCATCCTAAACAGAACCTCCTTCATTAAATAGCTCCCCCAGTTTTCCCTCCGCCAGACCTTTGGGAGCTTCAACTTCTGTCTGTACAATGGACTATTCCAAGCACCTCTGTCAGTGGCTCTATGGTGTTTGTCTGTTTATGACTTAGTACAACGTTTTTGAAGGTTCTTCAATATTATGGCATGTGTTAATGTATTAGTGCATAACTCCTTAGTTTGAAGGTTCTTCAACATTATGGCATGCATTAATGTATTAGTCCATAACTCCTTAATTTTTTCTTTGACTGTTGTTTTTGTTTTGTTTTGAGACTGTGTCTGACTCTGTAGCCCTGGCTAGTGTATAACTTGGTATGTATTCCAAGCTGGCTTCAAATTCACTATACAGCTGAGACTAACTAATGCTTCTACTTTCTGGGTGCTGGAATTACAGAAATACATCGTCAAATCTAACAATTCTTCCTTCTCTCTCTCTCCCCTCCCTCCCTCCTTATGTCTACCTCCCCACAACCCAAAGACTTGCTATATTTATACTAACCTGGCCTGGCACTCTGTTATGCAGCTAACCTCAGACTTCCAACCTTTCTGCCTCAGCATCTGGAGTGCTGTATCACGGGCATATACCACCACGTCCAACTTTTCACTCCTCATGGCTATGTGAAAAAATCGGAAACATGCTGAACAGTATAGAAAATAGGAATACGTGTGTATGTGTGTGTGTGTGTATATATATATATATCATTCCTGTTATTTTTGCATGTGTGATGTGTAAGTGACACATATGTGTTGTGTATGAACATATAGGTATGCACATGTAGGTATGAACATATATGCACCTGTGTACACACAAAGAGGCTAGAGAAGGATGCAGGGTGTCATGTTTCATAGCCCTCTACCTCAGTTCTTTGAGACAGGGTTCTCTGACTGAAACTGAAAAGAGGCTCGCAGTCAGTAAGTCCCAGCAATCCGCTAGTTTCTGCCCGACACAGTACTGGCACGGCAGCTACACCGACCTTTTGCGTGGATCCTAGCTATTTGAACTCAGGCTCTCATGCTTGCACAGGCACCTAGCCGTCTCCCTAACCCCAGAAAGCAGCTTCTAAAATTC
Source organism: Myodes glareolus (assembly GCF_982192425.1). NCBI lineage: Eukaryota > Metazoa > Chordata > Mammalia > Rodentia > Cricetidae > Myodes > Myodes glareolus. The sequence goes on along the minus strand of NC_142034.1, from coordinate 104,082,199 downwards.
ATGGCTCATCTCCTTTTAGATGGTATTTCATCTTCTCTGAAGAGACATATTCATCCTGAGAGGAGTAAAGGACCCATAGAACTTCCACGCTGATAATCATGTCTAAAACTTGACAACTCAGGTCAATATGAGCCTTCATTCATGACACATCAAAAATAAATACCTTTGAAAGAGCTAGTGGTCACAGCATCCCCAAGAGACCTTAGTCCAGATATACCAGACTGGGTATATACTGGTATATACTGGGGGCTGAGCCTAGGCACAGGCTAGGCAAGCACTGTGCCACATCATAGAGATAAAACTTCCTCTGAACTTGCAATCCTCCTGCCTCAGCACCCAGACTTTAACATACCGGGACCTACTCAAGCGCTTATGTCCTTTGCATTGGCACTGACTCTGTGCCACCGAGATGTCAAGGCTCCTCCCTGGACCCCTGAACATCCTCACAGTCTAGGGGCCCACGGGTTGAGGAATAGCATGCTTACAGCTCTCCTCTGAGGACAGACATTCTTTACCACCACTAACCACTCTGTCAGTAACCCTGGACACAGCTGGTATTCCCCCACGCCACACTGTTGGCAGACATCCTTCCGAGGCCTCTTTCACCAGAAGTAGATTTGCACGTTCATGACAATAACAGCAAACCCCAAGAAGGAACTGAAAGCCCAGCACAGAGGGGAGTGTGGCAGAGCGGACTTCCCCTCCCAACCAGGCTGTCCCAGCACATGCAGCTTCCTCAGAAATCAGTGTTCTATAGAAATGCAGTCACTGCCCAAGGGGACTCAGTGAATCAAAATAAACTCTGCTTTGAGTGAAGTGCAGTGGACCATTTTCAAAAACCCCACCGAGGTCACAGAAGCCTGTGCCCGGCTGGAAGGTATGGGGACAGCAGAGGGCAGGAGTGGCTTCCCGGGAAAGCTAGCGCTTTGCCTAAGCCACGATTTTGACATGGATGGTCCTTGGTCACCTCTAAGCTACAGGATAAGTGAAGCTGGAGCCTGCTCCTTCCCTCCCAAGAAAAGCAGCAGGGCACACCACTGGGAGGCTTCACCAGGACTGTTAAGGCAGAGCCAGGGTGAACTGGGTAGGGAGCTCAAAAAAAGAAAATTTCTAAAGTGAACACATTAAAACCACAGTGAGATTGCACTTCGTGTCCATTTGAACAGCTACTAGTTTTTTTTGGGGGGGGTGGGGGGGTTGTTGTATCATTTTGGTTGTTTGTTTGTTTTTTCAAGACAAGGATTCCCTATGTACTCTTGAGTCCTGGAACTCTCTTTGTAGAGCAGTCTGGCCTTGAACTCACAGAGTTCTGCCTGCTTCTGCTCCCTAAGTACTGGGATTAAAGGTGTGTGCCAGCACCAGCTGGCTTTTGTGGGGTGTTTGAAGGCAAAGAAAGAGCTAAGGAGACAGGACGGGATAAGAGCGGGACTGTTGAGAAGAAAGGGCAGGGATGGGGATGGCTGAGACCCAGGGTAGAAAGGGTCCGCTGCACTCGGCATCTGGAGGGTGTGAGCCTCAGCCCTCTCTGTGCTGCTGAGTGGGATGCAGCGCTAGGAGAACAAGGAATGCAGTGTTTCCTCCAAGTGCTAAACGCGGCCAGAGACTGCTCAGCAGGGGAAGGTGCTGACCTGGCAACCTGAGTTCCAGCATTGGACCCATGGAGGAAGGAAGGAGAGAACTGAATCCAAGTTGTCAACTGACCTCCAAACACATAATGCTGCATCCCACGCGCGCACACACATTCTCTCTCTCTCTCTCTCTCTCTCTCTCTATCTCTCTCTCTCTCTCATAAGTAAGTAATTTTTTTTTTATTTTAAAAAAGGTGAGTGAGGTGGGAAATGATTCCACAGGCGAAAGTCCCTGCCACCAAGCCTGATCACCGGAGTTTGAGCCCCAGGACCTGGTTAGTGAAAAGAGAAAAACATTGCCCACGAATTGCCCTTTGACTTCCACATGTACAATGGTGCGTCTACACAGCATACAAATAAATATATAAAACAAAATTTTATATTAAACATAAGATTACCAGAAGATCCAGCCATTCTACTTCTGGGTAAGTAGCAAAAGAACTAAAAGCAAAAAAAAGTACAAATATTTCTTTACCCATGCTAAAGCAACATCACTTACAACAGCCAACAAGCAATCCAAGTGCTGACAAGGAAAAGAAAGCATGGTTTATCTATATGCTGGAATGGTACTCAGCCTTAAACATGCGGGCAGTGACATTGTGGGGTGGGTGGGAAGCATATGGTAAATGGGGCCAGACACAAAGAGCAGTGTACAAACCTCATTCTCACAAAAGCAGAATGGTGGCTAATGGCTGCCAGGGGCTGGGGACTGGAGGCTAGAACATAGAATCAGCATTTAATGAGTAAATCATTTCAATTTAGGAATCCTGCCATGATGGGGAGGTATTTAATACCACTGAGTCTTTTTTATATTTATTTCAGGTGTTTGCCTGCATGTGGGTCTGTGTATGCTACATGTATGCCTGGAGTTAACAAAGACCAGAAGAAGTGTCTGATCCCCTAAAGCAGGAGCTACAGAAGGCTATGAGGCACCATGTAGGTGCTAAGAACAAAATCTGGGTCCTCTGTAAGAGCAACAAGCAATCTACGCCACTGAGCTGTCTCTCCAGCCCTAAGTTGCAGACTTTCAATGGTTAGGATGATATATTTTACGATACCTAGTTTACCATAATTGCGTATGGTGTGTGCATGCGTGTGCGCATGTGTGTGAGCACACCGGTGGAAGCCAGTAGTCAACATCAGGAGTCTTCCTCTCCTGCTGTCTACCTTACATTGTATGCTTGCACATCATGTGGGCACGTAAACGGTATGGAGGCCAGAGGACAACCTTCGGGAGTCACTTCTCTCTTCCCACCTTCCCATAAGACTGATGCCGGTTACGAGGCTTGTGCAGTCGAGGCTTGCACTGAGTCAATGAACCTTCCACCTCATTCTCTGAGACAAGGTCTTTCACTGGGCCCAGAGTTTGCATTTCTGCTGGACTGGCAGCTAGGCAGGTGATAGGTCTGCCACAGTCACGCCCACTTGTATGTGGACACTAAGAATCATGCAGCAAGCACGTTCCACACCACTCCTCGCCAGTCCCCAGTTTCTCACAGATGGCCTAGGAGTATTCTAGCTGCTCTTCCTGTTGATAAAATGCCCTGACCAAAGCGACTCGAGGACAGAAAGGTTTACTCTGGCTCGCAGTTCAGGGTACTGTGGTGGTCACCACCCTGCACCCTCAGGAAAAGGGCAGCAAGGGCTGCACTAAGTTGCTCCTTTTCATTCTGCCCAAAACCAAGCTCTTAGGATGATGCTGCCCACAGTTAAGGTGGGGCTCCCCACTCCATCTAACATAAGCAAAAAAAAAAAAACAAAAAAAAAACCTCACAGGCCTGCCCAGAGGCTCATCTCCCAGGGACTCTAGATTCTGGCAAGTTGACAGACTACATTAACCATCAGAAGTTTGGGGAAGGATGGGGGGGGGGGGGGGGCGTGTGAAGAAGATAATAGGAAAAAAATTTTTACAATAATAAAATGGCTGCCTAAACAAGACCAAACAAAAATAATAGACACACTTACTAAGAAAAGGGAAAATACTGAGGGGCCCTGTCCCTAGACAAACAACTACAGGCAAGTAACCACTGCTGAGAGAGACAATTAACTCTTCCCCTTAGGGATAAGCCCCTATTTGATTATAAACCAAGTGATCAGCCCTGAAATCATATACATACAAGCAACACTAAACAGACTCAGTAGGTTTTTCATTTTAAAGGACAAACAAAGGGAAAGAAGTATTTCCAAACCTGAAGAATTTCAGGACAGTAGAAGCCTGAAATACAACTCAGAATATGAGATGTGGAGACATAAACAAATCAGTGGGAAGGGTGTATTCTTAGCTCAACGCCTGCACTCACAAAAAAACACAATTTAAAAGGGGAGGAATTTGCCAGGTGATGGTGGTACACACCTTTAATCCCAGCACTTGGGAGGCAGAGGCAGGTGGATCTCTGAGCTCGAGGCCAGCCTGGTCTACATAGTGAGTTATAGAACAAGAACTGTTTCACAGAGAAACTCTGTCTTCAAGGAGGAGGGGTATGTGAGGGATTTAACCCCCCTTTATTGGTAAGCCATGAAAAGATAGTGTGTGATAGCGAAAGTCATTCCTCACAGCCCCCAGCACTCGCTTCCACTGATGAACTATGGGAAAACCACAGAGGTCCCAAGGCAGGAGTCACAGCAAGAGGGGGCTTTGTAGGGATCAGGCCCGTTCTTTTCAAAGGCAAGGGCCACAGTATTCCAACCTGTCAGCTGCAGATCAGGCTTGGGGCGGGGGCAGAGTGGAGAGAGAGCAGGCTAAGCTGGCCAGAACTTTTAAAGCCATGGCAAGAAGCACATACTCTGTGCCAACACTAATACAGATCCTTTATGTCTGGGGAGCTGGGACAAGCAGACTTTTAAGATGAGCCTTGAAGCTATATAATGTGTGGAGCTAACCAAGATGAGAGACAAAGTACAGTGCTTTGTAAGGAATTACCTTGGGGGCAAAGGGGAAGGAGAAGAAGGCTGGGGATAAAAGTCTGGGAGAAGCTAAGAGACTGGGATGAAGAACAGGGTCATTTGAGAAGCAAGGAACCCAGGAGCGAATATGGATGATAATAAGGACTCTGGCAGAGGACTTCAATAGGACTAGGTCCACCTAAAAAGAACCACTCTGAAAACATAGAGCTCAAGATCGTTATCTGGGCCTAAGAAAACACTGCCACAGGAATAAGCACACAAACAGAAATGTTCACCAAGAATCTATACAGAGTCAGGAGTTATGGCCCATGTCTGAAATCCCAACACTTCAAGAGGCAGAAGAAAAAGGATCACAAGTTCAAGTTCAAGGTCTGCCTGGGGTACATGGAAAGTTTAAGGATCGTCAAGGCTACCCAGCAAGACCCTGTTTCACAAAAGGAAAATATAAATGAATCAAAGCAGCATGTGTAGAAATATGAGGCAATGATAAATCTGAAGATTAACAATATCGAGTGTGCAGGTGTGGAATGATGAGCAAAGAGCAGGGAGTGGAAAGTGTCTCTAGTCACTGTGGCGGTGCAGGAAGCAGGACAAAGTAGGGCTTCAGCAGACAAGGATGACTACACTTCCCCAGGTAGCTTAGTGACAGCAACTGTGTCCAGCATGTTCTACCATGCCCTGCCGTAGCCTGCTACTACCCAGAGTGACATTAGTCATGAAGGCATAACAAGCACCAAGGACAGAACACGGATGCTTTGGCATCCGAAGCACTGTGGCTGAGTTTCTACCCACCGCCTCCTTCCTTCCGCAGCACTAGCGAGAGCTGATGGGACTTGCAGCCCATCCACTACAAGCCAAGCTTCTGTAAATTTCTGGGGTACTTTTAATTAATTTTTACTTTGTTAAAAAAAAAATTTACCACTCCCAGTTATGACTTAGAGATAGTGACGTGTCAGAACACTTGGCCACCAGCTATAGCGCGGTGGAGCCTGTCAGACATGAGACTCGGCAGATGGACACAGGGACTGCAGCAGTGTGGGGAGTTCTCGCCACTGTAACAGACTGGGACACTCTAAAAGCATGAGCCACGATAATTACACGCCTCTCTTGAGTGGCTTCCTCCAGGTACTCTGTAAGAAACAAGGAAAGGACTACTTACTACACTTCTGGAGGGGTCCTGGCACAAGGTGCCTAAGACACCAAGCAGGACGATGCAACTCACTGAGCACACTTTTCCTGAAGAGCCTTTGCATCTCCAGATTCTCCACTAGGAGCCAAGGACCCAAGAATAATAACCACAAAGACCTCTCACATGGGAGAAGGACAATGGGCAACGCAATGTGACACTGGGAGAGAAAGTGAAATCTGCCCTTCTTCCAGAAGACGGGGTGAGCTTCCTTGTCCACACAGGGCCAAAGCGTAAACACTTTACATGTTATGGGCCACATGGGCTCTGCAATAACTGCCACAAACTGGATGGTGACAAGCAACTGCAGTTGTATTTCTCTAAGACTTTATTTACAAGGCTGAGCTCCACCCTAAGTGACAGGTTGTTCATATGTGCTGCTTAACTTGCTCCCGAATTCAGAGTGGAAAAGTTGTGACTACCAGGATGTCCTTCTTCTGAAGCAACAAGTCATCCCAGATACTCAATGCCAGAACTTCAGAAAAAAAATCCCAGAGTCCCGAGCAGGAACCCCAGCTCTGCTACTTGCTAGCTGGCTTAGTTTCTATTGGGTTTATTTGGCTCGTGGTCCACTGAGGAAAGTCAGGGCAGGAACTCAGGCAAAGACAATGGGGAATGATGCTTACTAGGTTTGCTCTCCAAATCTTATTCAACCTATTTTCTTACACCAACCAGGACCCATCTAGAGACGGCACCTCTCACAGTGGGCTGGGCCCCCCCTCACATCACTCATTAATAAAGAATATGCACACAGACTTGCCTACAAGCCAATTTGATGGGGGCAGTTTCTCAATTGAGGGTCCCTCTTCCCAGATGATTCTAGTTCATGCCAAATTGATAACAAACTGACCAGCACACTGCCCCAGGGTTCTAAGCCAGCAGTCCTAAAGACACCATCAGGGACTCCACTGGATCCCTCTAGATATCTGGAAATTAGCACCAGTGGGCTACTGGTAGACACACTGTGACAAACCTGACCATGTTTTTCAAGAACTGTGGAAGGACTTTGAACTCTTGACAGAAAGGTCATTAAGTGCCCAGAGCTCAATAAGCTACTGTGGGACATGGCAGATGATGCCGAGTACAGGATAGCTAGTGTCAGATGGCTTGTGAGGTTTCAGAGGGAAGCAAAGACTATCAGGGTGAATTATGTGACATTCTGAACTAAAACTCTGTGATTCTGGTCAGTTGGTGCTGAAGAATCAGTTGTGATTAAGAAGAGACCAACATCATTGAGGCCGAATCTGAAGGAAGATAGAGATCATATTTCAAGGTAGGAACCAATGCCCTGGGTGGGAGCCAAGTTTGATGCTTATAACCACCCTCTCCAGAGAATTTACATGGAGGTCCCAAGAGAACTTCTCAATCCTTTCCAAGGACAGTGCCACCCATGACCTTACCTCCCAACATGGCTACACTGAGAGTCAAGCTCCCAATATGTGAGCCCTTGGGAATACCCCCAAACCATATCCAAAGCACACTTGCTGCATATAATCATGTTGCTCTTGCCAACGTGTGATAAATTAGGGATCTTCAGGCTGGCATGACAGGTTGGTGGGTAAAAGTGCCTTGCCACCAAGTCAGACAACCTGAGTTTAATTCCTAATACCCACAACGATGATGTGGGATTCCCCTCTGTATGCTGTGAATGTTTTATTGCCATTTGTTAATAAAGAAGCTGCTTTGGCCTATAGCAGGGCAGAATATAGCAAGGTGGAAGGGAAATTCAAGCAGAGATAGAGGAGGAAAGAAGGCGGAGCCAGGGAGATGCCAAAGGAGTATTTGCCAAAGGAGAAAGGTGCCAGAACATGATTGGTAAGCCACAGACTTATGGCAATACACAGAATAATAGAAAAGGGTTAATTTAAGTTGTAAGAGTTGTAGGAATATGCCTGAACCATTGGTGTTGTTGTAATGAATATAGTTTCCATGTGATTATTCGGGTCTGGGCAACCAGAAAAAGAAAGAAGTTTCTGTTTGCAACAGTGGAAAAAAGAACTAGCTCCCACAGGTTGTCTTCTAACCTTCAAACATGAACAGTGGCACACACGCCAACCGCCCTCCCTAAGTAAACAGGTAAAAAGCATTTAATTCATGGTCCCATGTCTCCGCTGGAGGACACACAGCAGACAAATACCAAGCAGCTCAAGAGCCTTCCAGAGACTGAGCACCAGCTAACCTCAGACAGAAGTCCCAGAACTGTAAGCAATACACTTCTGCCATCTGAAATAAATGAGTTGCCAATTTTTAATTTAAAAAAAAGCCACACCCCCAAAATTTTCATGATGGTAAATGAGCACTATAAGTGATTCCAAGCTAACAGGTCTGAAGTGTTAAAAGCATAGGCATCTTATTTAGAGAATACCATACACCAAACTCCCAAGTGATACAACAAAAAAGCTGAATGGCTTTGTACTTATTTCATAGGGGACATCTGTGATGGGAAACGTTTCACAAAGAAATTGCAGGCTCAATGACATTTCACTCAGGCCTAAACAATCAACGGTATTTTCCACAGTTAAGTATGAGAGCCCCTGAGACAACCTACCATCTTATTTGCCCAAAGGCAGTCATATAACTGGATATAATAAATCATAGCCATGGGGGGGGAGAATCACAGGGTTGTCATAATTATTATACACAAACACCCATTGAGCACATTGTTTTATGAGGCCAGACTAATCACTGTTCCAAATGATAAAAGGGAACTTTAAGAAAATCAATGGCAGTGGTGGCGCATGCCTTTAACCCCAGCACTTGCAAGGCAGGGGAACAGGGAACTCTGAGTTCAAGGTCAGCCTGGCCTACAGAGGGAGTTCCAAAACAGCCAGGGCTAGACAGAAAAACCCTGTCTCAAAAGAAAGAAAGGAAGGAAGGAAGGAAGGAAGGAAGGAAGGAAGGAAGGAAGGAAGGAAGGAAGGAAGAGGGGAGGGAGAGAGAGAGAGAGAGAGAGAGAGAGAGAGAGATCAAGTAAAAGCTGGGCATGGTGGAGCACACCTTTAATCCTAGCCCTGAGGAGGCAGAGTCAGGCAAATCTCTGTGAGTTCAAGGCCAGCCTACTCTACAGACAGAATTCCAGGACAGACAGAACATGGAATGACCCTGTTCCCCACCACCACTCAAAAGAAGGAAAATCAAATAACAAGCAAGCCATTCCACAGAAATAGATGTAAAATCTTAAAAATCAAATTCAACAATACATAAAAAGAACCAGCTGGGTTTGCTCTGGGAATACAGGAGTGGTCTAATAAAGACCTCAACTTCAACAAAACCAGAAAGAAGATGATAAAATGCAAACCAAATTAGGAAAAAAAAAAAAAAAAAACCTCTTAGCAGCTAGTTCCCTGGCAGAAAGGAATATCAGTCCTTTGAGATCAAGATCAGACAAGGAAGCCCATATTTCTGCTGCAGTTTAGCAGCAAACTGGAGGGTATGTCGAGAGAAACAGAGCAAGAAAGGAAAAAGAAAGTTCATTACCTGCAAAGACAAAAAGAAAGCCGAGGGTGGAAGGACCCACAAATAATCCCAGGATCCGTGAGGCAGGAAAAGAAAGATCTCGAGTTAAGCCTGGGCTACAGAGCCAAGCCTTAGCAAAATAAAGACAGGCAGGCTAGGGAGACAGCTCAGTCTAAGCCATGCAAGAGTGAAAGGGCCTGAGTTCAAATCCCCAGGACCCATATGTAAAGAAGGCCGGTGCAGAGCTCCTGTGAGGGACGGGGTGAGCACAGAGCACACCCAGAGTGCATGGGTCAGGCAGCCTGGCATTCACAGCAGACAATGACACAAGTCTTCTCAAGCAGGTGCAAGGGTGTCCTCTGACTCCACAAGCATGCTATGGCATGCATGCCCCTGCACTCACGCACACCCAAAAGCATGTGCACATGCAGACAAACTCATAAACAAAATTTTTAAAAATTTAAAATAGGAAAAAGGAAGGAGGAGTAAAGCCAAAAACTCTACAAACTTCTAGAATTAACCAACAGCTTTAGTAAGGTTGCTATAAACATGATTGATAAACAAAAGGTAACAGCATATCTGGGAACCAATAAAAATATTGGAAACTATTTTTAAATACTACTTTCAACATCAAAACATTTCAAATATATAGAAATAAATCTAAGCAACAATATTCATGGATTCCGTAAAACACTGAGAACTAACAGGACATCAATACGCAGGCTACCTAAGACTCACAGGCTGAAATAGTCACTACTGCAAACATGTGACTTTCCAGACTGATCTCTGAATTCAATGTAACCCCAAGTGTGGTTCCAAGAGAAATTTTTTTTTTTGTATATGTGGAAATGGACAAGATGATTTAAAATGCAAAAGAGATCAAAAACAGTCAAAACAATCTAAATTTGAATGTGTGGAAATGGACAATATGATTCAACTGCAGAAACCTAAGAGCAGCCAAAACAATCTAAAAAAATAAAGCCCAAGATTTACACCTACCAGATACAAAGGCTTTTCTTAAAATCACAGCATTGGTGACAAGGTGCTGTCACTAAACCCTTCCCAAAGGGACCCAAACACTGTGTGATGGCACAGAGTCACCAGAGAAGAGGGAGCCTCAATTGAGAAAATGCTTCCAGAAGATCCAACTGTAGGCAAGTCTGTAGGACACTTTCTTAGTGGCCCATGGAGGACTGTAGGTGGGGCCACCCCTGGGCTGGTGGTCTTGGGCTCTATAAGAAAGCAGGCTGAGCATCCCAGGAGGAGCAAGCCAGTAAGAGGAGCAAGTCAGTAAGCAGAACTCCTCCATGGGCCTCTGCATCATCTGCTTCTAGGTTGCTGCCCTGTGTGAGTTCCTGCCCTGATTTCCCTCAATAATGAACAGTGCTGTGGAGGTGTAAGCCGAATAAACACTTTCATCCCCAACTTGCTTTTGGTCATGGTGTGTCATTACAGCAATACAGACCCTAATTAGAACATTCTGTCTACCTTTCCTCCTAAGGTATCAATGACAAACCAAGGCATGATTCTGCCAAAATTGACTCTGGGGAAACAATGAGTTTCTTGGGATTCCTTACAGTGTGCCCTTACAGAACATAAGGAATGGGTTACGTACAAGTTGCAGGTGCTTCTTCCCTGCAAAGCCTTTCCACCCCTGGAAAGCCTCTATCCAGCAGGCAGAGATGGAGCCTCCTCCTTTAGTTTTTCCCACAATACACTGTAGCCCTTCCACATGCAATTAAGGCAGAGTTGCAAACAACAGGAGGTAGGGAGAGGCTGACTACTCAGGTGAGCGTCTGCTGGCCTTCCCCACCCCTCCACAATGGGATCTAACAGTCATCTAGCCCAGCTATGATCACCCCTTCGCAAGGGGCACAGCTGACCTTTCCAAGTTGCTGGTGTGCTTGCCTAGGAGGAGAGTCACAACAGTGCTACTGGCACAAGGGTTAAAAGACTATCCAGATATGATGTCCAGAAGAAAAAAATATATGCATGGACTCTTGATTTATGACCAAAGGGATGTTTCAGGGCAGTTGGGGAACAGCCAATAAACAGCTCTTCTTCAGTTAGACTTCCGCAAGGGAAGAATAACATACTAGCCCTCACATATGCAGAACTCAGTCAGCTATATGATGATCCTCATGGCTTTAGAATAAGCAAAGATTTCTTAAACAGATTCAGAAAAATTCAATTAATAGGATGAAAGATAAATTAGGCTATGAAAATGGAGTACCATGGGGCAGGGAGGCTTGGTCCTGCCTCAATGACATGATGGGACAGACTGAGTTGACTTCCCAGGAGCGGCCTTACCCTCTCTGAGGAGCAGGTGGGGGTTGGGTGGGGGGAAGTGGAGGAGTGAGCTGAGAGCAGGGAGGGGGAACTGGATTGGTATTAAAAATTAAATAAATAAATAAATAAAATTTAAAAAAGGAAAATGGAGTACTTTTATCCATCAAAAGATATCATTACAGGGTCAGTTACAGAGTTGGAAAGGTTTCCTGTGTCCTAGGAATAAAGAGTTTGTATCTATAAACTATCAAAAACTCATACAGATTAGAAGAACAACAACCCAAGGAAAAAATGGGCCAAAGTTTTGAACCTTATAAAAGAAGGTATCTGGGTGGCCGACAAGCCTGAGAAACAGGGTCAACAATGTGGTCATCGGGAAATGACAAAGCCTGGAAGATAAGCATAGTTATAAGGCAGGATGTGGAACCACCCCAGGTCTGGTACACCTGAACCACCTGCTGGCAGAAGCTGAACCACAACCAGAGTCTCCGGCTCAGGTGTGTGAGCCCCATGACTCACTAATTTCCCTCCAAGACACATACACATCCAAAACACAACAGAAACAGCTCCAGAAGTAGTGCTCACAACAGCTCCAAAGAGAGTAACAGGCTACGCAGCACTGACCATCAGTGGAGGCAGATCAGCTCCTGGTACCCAACGGCCCAACAGAACCTCACAGAACAATGCTGAAACCACACACAAATGAGGACATGAAGTTTCCTTCGAAATGAAGCAGAACAAAGGCCTGTGTGAGAAATGGGAGAAGCACCAGGCAAGGCTGGGTGGCAAGCCCAAGAAACAGAAACATCAGAGCCTAACGGCCAGTGACACTAGTGACTGCGTGGAGCTGCTTCGTGCTTCTGTGTATTACCTTGTATTCAATGTCTCTTCAAAGCTGAGGTCACAAACACACATTGTGGGACTGGGAAAATGCTCAGTAAGAAAATTGCTTGCTGTACAAGCATGAGGACTTGAGTTCAGCTACCCAACATCCTCAAAAAAAAGTCACTTTGCGGGCTGAACCCCATATTTCAACATGAAAGGATGATCAGTGGGTAAAGGTGCTTGCTGCCAAGTCTGAGTTCCATCTCTGGGACCTGCATGGTAGAAAGAAAGAACCAGCTACCAGGACTATCTTCCGACCTGTATACTGAGGCCATGGCAGACCACATGCACACATATACTAAAGCAAGCACAGCGCTAGCCAGGTGTGGCAAAAGCTAGTTCTGTGATCCCAGAACTGCGAGACAGAGGCGAGAGGATCCCTGAAGCTCACCAGCCGGTTCAGCCACCTGGTGAGCTCCAGCTGTACCGAGGGAACAAATGAGGTAGAGAGCAGTGGGCATGTCCTCCACACACGCATGCACAGGCGCACACACAGAATACTTCAGCATCCTCATCGGCACACAGGACAGGTCTCTAGGGCTCTGGAAGGTGAGTCCCCACGACGTCTGCATGCTCAAATGTATTTCCTTTACCCTGGATCATGGTCTAAAAAGGACAGAGGTAAGTTATCAGTATGTAGGGAGTAGAAACGACCTCCTCTCGAATCAGACAACAGCCAGCACTATCTCGTGCTTCAGGGTAGCAGGGAGAGGATGGCCATTCCTTTGCCAGCGTTCTCAGTGCCAACCAAGGGACAGCAGGCTGCGGTTTAAAGTAGAAACCCCTATTTCAACATGAAAGTCCACAATTTTTAAATGTTAGAATCTTAAAAAAATAAGTGCCTAAGGAACTGAGTCACTAAGCTCAGTCGCCCAGTGCCAACCCTGGAGGACCACATTCTCAGCGGTCACATATCCTTCAGTCAGTACTCTAAGGTGGAGCTTCTCTCTCTTCAGAGGGAAAAGAGTTTGCTTTGTTTGTGGTGTTGGGGATTGAACATATGAGCTCACACGTGTTAGGCAAGCACCCTACCACTGAGCTAGTGCCCAGTTGGGGAGGCCCATGCTTCTCAACTGTAAACAGAGCTGATACATGTAGCAGCCTCCTGGCTAACATAAGCCTCTGTCATTATTCAATAAACAAGGACAGTATCAAAGATGACTGAAATGCGACTGCCCTGAACCTGGGCCTCTGATTGCCTCATCTTACAATGAGAAAACATTGAGTCAGGGAGGAGATGTCCCCATGGGCTCCTGCCTGACAAGTCACTGGGAAGGATGTCAACCCTGCCCAACTTAAGCCACAGATCACAACCCCTATGCTACATTATGGGGTGAGGGGTTCATATCTACCCAATCCTTCTCTCTGGATTTCACGTTCCTCATTCTATCATCCCAAAGGACTGCTCCCAAGGCTCTCCACCTTGATCTCGGTTGATAAACCACTAGCCCTCCTCCCTTGGGAGGCTTTTAATCACTCCCTGCAAGGGAAGCGGTCTTAATCAGCCAAGGCGGGGCCAGCAGCCAGTGAATGGTTAATTAAGGCAGCCAACAGAGCTGACAATGAAACCCTAGCAGCCACCCCAGGGCTAAGCCAGTGCTCTGTGCCTGGCTTCTAATTGGCACAGCAGACAACAGCAAAGCCTGTCTCCACTTCCAGGCTACAGAGGGAAACTAAGCTGAGGCAGGTGGGGCTGAGGCCTTGGGGCTTTCCTAGTTATCAGAGTCAAGAAACAAGAGACAATTCTAGGCTGTGAGGCCACAGGAAGAGCTAATCTCCCTGTGGGGCCAAGAGGTCAGAACTAAAGAATGAGGTGAAGGAGAGGGCGAGAGTTCAGGGAGCTGGGGAGGAAGGGTCACTCCTGAGCAGCACAAGCTGTGGCACAACCTGCCAACCACCCTCAGAGACCATGCTCTCCCTGGGTGCTAAGCACTAAGGCTCAGAGAGAGCACCCACAGGATCACTATGGCTTGACTCTGCGGCCAGCAGCTGAGGTCACCCACTGGAAGCAATCAAGGGCCCCAAGTAAAGATGGAAACAAAGAGAAAGGGGATTCAGCAAACACAGGGGACTCTGGGAAAATCTTACCAAGCAGCCCAAACACTGGCCCACACCATATGTAGGCTTAGGGTGCACCCCAGGAAAGCATCTGAGACCCCACTATAAATCACTGTCGTCAACCTCTGAGGTAGGCAAGGTGGGCAAGGCACCTTGTAGAAGCTTACTGAAAGACACTGAGGTCTTTGGCCCAGATTTTCTTAGGATTAGCCCCTCCTCACCGTTTTTTATTTGTTTGGTTTGGGTTTGGTCTGGTTTTTGAGATAAGGTCTCACACAGCCCAGGCTGACCTCAAACTTCTTATCCTTATGCCTCCAACTCCCTAGTGCTGGGATTTTAAGTATGCACCACAGCGCCTGACTCCCTTGCTGGCTTAAAGAAGACCTGGGGGTACTAAAGACAATTGTATGTGAAATTCAGCAGTGAAAGGAATTCACCCCAGGCACAGTCTCTTGATCCACAGAACCACATTCGTTTCTGGAAATGAGCTACTCATTAGATAAACAGGAATCAAAGGTTTGCTGAAGAGCTGAGAGAAAATAAAAAAGGCCTAGAACTAGATGTGGTGGTGCCCACCCACCACCCCAGCGGAGGAAGATTGAAGTTCAAGGTCAAAGGCTAAAAAGTCCCAAAGCAGACAGCCTCACTGGCTTGGCCAGAGGCCATGTCCATACCATGGCATCTGACAAGACTGTGGGGACAAGGTACACAGGAGACCCTGGTCTCAAAGAGAGGCATTGTCCAGATTCCCTCAGACACCCCCACCACACACGCCTGCTCTGCCTTACGCCTGCTCTGCCTTTCTGGTGTATGGATGGCCAGTGGAAAGAGGACACGTTTTTCCTCAGCAGTAATGCTTGCATTAGCATGAGGACAAGGAAGAGTCGGAAACTGGAGGTAGTAGGTACAAGAAAGGTCACAAAAACTCTGCCTTTGAAATATGAAGAATGGAGAGATGCCCAGCCATCTCTGCATGACAATTTATTTCCAAGCTCATGGCCAGAGCAGAACATTCACCCGGCAGGCTTCCTCAGCCATACAGTGGCAGCAGTAAAGGCCTACGTACTTCTGGGAAGTGGAATGAGTTAGCGCACATCCAGTATCATCAAGGGCCAGGGTCCCACTAAGCACCAAGTGTTCCCTGTTTTCAGGGACAATATTTTACAACACTGAAATGGATAACAGCACAACTCTGAGCTCTGAGACCTGCAGGGTTTCTGGTGCTGCTTAAGTCATTTAATTACACAATGTCATGCTATCCCCACGCATTGAATTCAAACAGATTATTAATTTCCCAAACACTGCTACACCACACTGGTAGAATCAGCACTGTGGCTGTAGACAGCCAGCCCCAGAGGAGATTGTGACTACTGGCTCTGGGAACCACATACAAAAGATGACTTCATTTAAATTAAGGGGCTAGACAGCACTGTTTTTGCCTCTGTTTTTCACTCTGTGAATTTCTAGGCACACAAGCACAGGCCTAGGCCCACACGATGAGCCTGCTATGGAAAGACAGACAAGCAGCAAGGCAGAAGTGGGCATCAAGTACCTGTCTCAGTTTTGCTGGCAAAGCCTGCCGCCTGCTTGATGGCTGCTGCTGTGAGCGCTAATCCTCGGCTCCTCTTCATGCCATGCTGAAGGACGGCTTCAAACTGGGCACACAGACAGGTCACCCTGCAGGAGAAGCAGGGACTCATCAGTCTACCTGGGAAGTGACACCAAGCAGAGTGGGCTCCAGCACTGCAGGAGAACCGCCAGGTGTGACTCCAGAAGACACCCGGATTTGCAGACTTGGACGCTCCAAAAGCCCCACCCTATTTTTGTCTGATTCAAGTCAGGGATGCCCCTCAGGACCAGTGCTGGAAGAACAGGGGAAAGGGTGCTAACCAGCAGGTAATGAAAAGCCAATTTAAAAACAAATCAGTCCTGTGAATTGAACTGCATTCAATTCACAAGTCTCAACTCTTAATTCACATCACATAGTTTGCAAAGCACAAAGCAAGATGACATTATCAGAGGCTGAATCCAGTAGTCTGCCAAACCAGAAACACTCTAATTTCATGGCCTGCTACTTACTGTCATGTGAATTCTTATTCTTGTTACTTATTATATTATAAGAGATTACATCGTGAATTCCTATCTAGAGGTGACAAAAATTTTCAATTAAGTTACAATTGCTGTGCATTTAATTGAATTTCTCAATAACTGAAAAAAAAAAGGGAGCTTCTGAGCATGCCCGTGGAGAGATGAAGTCAGGGAAATCACACTGGATTCTCAGGTCCTCCCTAGGTTCTTGGGCCATGCTTTCTGAGCCCTTCCATTCACAGCCAGTGATAGCTCCTATGTGCCACAGCAAACTTCAGGTCAGACAAGGTGAGAGGGAGGGGGCAGACAAGGTTACTTACTGAGACCTGCCTCAAAACTAGATAGATAGATAGATAGATAGATAGACAGACAGATCGATAGATTGATTTAAGAAAAGAAAAGAATCACAACAGGGTAGGAGACACAGAAAGGGCCCTACCCCAAAGCCTCTGTACTGTTCTAAAAAAGTAGAAAAGTAAGGCCAGAGACCACACAAAACATTTCAGTACCTCAGAAATGGAAAGAAATTAGACCAGGGTGGCATGGGGAATGGAAATAGGCACAGCCCGGCCAACATTCTGTGATCAGATGGCGGTAACCTTGGAGTTATTACCTCAATATGACAAAAAAAGGCAGCAAATTAGGCAGAGGGGCCCAGTGCAAAGACCCCAAACACCCCGACCATCTGGCTCAACTTTGCCTGACTTTAAGGATATCTGCTCCACCTGTCACCATATCTGACCGCTCCAGGGGGCTGTCGCTATATGGGTGATGAAGCATTTTCACATTTATTACCTCAGTAACTCCCCAACAATGCTAGGAGCCCTGATGGGGTAGGCTTTATTTTCTCCAAATCTAACTCCCTGATGGGGTAGGTTCTATTATCTCCAGATCTAACTCCTGGCCTCTTGGATGGTCTTTCCCGGAACCCCTGTAGCCAGCAGGGCCTGGGCACAGGTCCCAGGATCCACCCACAATGAGACAACCCTCTTTGTGGGGCAGTTGTCACTCCTAAACATTAGCCATGTGTCTGCCACTCCTCTATGCCAAACAGGTATGCAAGTATTTGAGGGCTTCCTGAAGGCTGGGACAGATACAGAAGTATCTGAAATCCACAGAAACCAAAGTTAGAGCAAGACAGGGGCCCTGTCTTAGGAGAAACAACTCTAGACACGGTTGAGGCTTCTTTGTAATTAATGGAGGCCCCTAGCTTAAAAGGAATCTCTGCAAACTCAACCATCCATTTAACAATCCCTGGCAGTTTGCTTGGCTCCAAAGCACAGGTCAGTAACTGCCTGGCCAACTCCAGATAAAATCAGGCCAGGCCCCTCAGGGGAATGAAAAGCAGGCAAGCAGCAAGCCTGTGTTTGGAGGGTCCGGTTGCATTAGCAGCCCAACCTCCCAAACACACACAGGTCACAACTATGCTAACAGCAGAAACACCCAGGTGAGTGCTACTCCTGTAATGACTTCTCACAACGCCAAGCCAGAGGCCAGTCCATGTCAACATCCTCCAGGTCCCTGTGAACCTCTCTATATGACCTAGGCGTGTGTCTACTCATGATATCGTATTCAACTGTCTTCCTGGTGCCTTTACCCTGTGTTCCTGTCTAAGGCACTCTTAGTAGTTGGTATTGGAGTTCCATGTCTCTCCTGCTGACTGAGCGCTGCCCCAACACTGCAGACAATGTGATCCAAATGGTTCTTCCCCTTGGGATGGAGAGCACAGGCTTGGGGCTGCACAGTTCAGTGAGAGACGCATCTCAGGAGAGCTCTCATAGCTCTCAAGTCCCTAGGACCAGGGAGTCAGGGAAGGGACACCTGCACACACAGGAGCTTACCCTTTAGGGGACGTGGGCACACATAGGAGTCCACCCTTTAGGGGACGTGGACACACACAGGAGCCTACCCTTTAGGGGTGTGGGCACACACGGGAGCATACCCTTTAGGGGGTGTGGGCACACACAGGAGTCTACCCTTTAGGGGTGTGGGCACACACAGGAGTCCACCCTTTAGAGGACATGGGCACAAACAGGAGTCTACCCTTTAGAGGGCGTGGGCACACACAGGAGCCTACCCTTTAGGGGTGTGGGCACACACAGGAGTCTACCCTTTAGGGGTGTGGGCACACACAGGAGTCCACCCCTTAGAGGACATGGGCACACACAGGAGTCTACCCTTTAGAGGGCGTGGGCACACACAGGAGTCTACCCTTTAGGGGTGTGGGCACACACAAGAGTTTATCCTTTGGGACGTGGGCACACAGAGAGGCTCCCAGCATGACCATGTCAGGGAAGGTTTCCACTGTTTCCTGCCCTTGCTTATATGGTGCTAATTCCTACAAGACCAAAGAAGCACCTGCTTTCATCCATACATTTTCTTAGCTGAATCTGTATTTCCCAGAATTCCCTCTGCGAAATGTTCTTTAACTTCACTGTGAAAGGCTGACTGCCTCAATGGCATTGTATCACATCCAACTTACATTCCAAGTTAATGAGTTGGGATGTATTAATGAGCGAGGCTCTTAATAACAGGCTCTTAGTTTTTTTTAAAAAAGCATCATTCAGTAACATCACCCAGGTTTGTAGGCAGACAGCTGTTCACAGGATGAACAGCTAAATGGAGTACTATTTGATAGGCACAAAGCTGAGCTCAGTTCACCACACAAAGCCAGGAAAGGTGGTTCATGCCTTGGCACACAGCAGGAGGATCAGAAACTCAAGGTCAGCTTCAACTACATATCCAGCTGAAACCAGCATGGGCTACATGAGACTCTGTCTCAAAGAAATAAACTTGGGCATGGTGGCACAGGCCTTTAAATCTGGCACTTGGGAGGCAGAGGCAGGCAGATCCGAGTTCAAGGCCAGCCTGGTCTGTAAAGACAGTTCCAGGACAGCCAGGACTACACAGAAAAACCTGTCTCAAAAAATATAAAAATAAAAATTAAATAAATAAAATAAAGGCTTCCATGCAGTGTCCTTGCTTACATTTCCATTTCTGTACAACCTGGGGAGGAGTTCACTTCAGCTTACAATTGCAGTTCATCACAAAAGGAAGCGGAGGCAAAGGAGGAATGCTGCTTACTGGTTTTCTCAGCCTGCTTTCTTAGAGAACCCAGATACGCCTGCCCAGAGGTGGCACACACAGTGGGCTTGGTACACCCACACTGATTATTACTCAATAAAATGTCCCATAGACCTGCCTACAGGCCAAGCTGAGGGAGGCTATTTCTCAGGTGAGGTTTCCTCTTTCCAAATGACCCTGGCATGTGTCAAATTAGCAAACAACAACAGCAGCAGAAGCAGCACACTGCAGATATTCCGGAAAAGTCTGATGGTGGAATAATGGAGGCAGCACCCCATTTCTAGGCTTCATCCCCAGCCCTTGAGGGCTGGTGGGAGAGAATTTGTTTTTTCTTGAGACAAAGACTCATTCTGTTATCTGTGTTGGATTGGAACTCACTTGGCTAGCTTCAAACTCATGGCATTTTTCCTGCCTCAACTCCCAAGTGCAGAAGTTACAAACACTAGCCACCATTCCTAGCTTCTGGGGTGGAGGTGGGGGAGGTGGTGATGGAGTGGTGGCAATGGAGGTGTTGGAGGAGGAGGTGGTGGTGATGGTTCTAAGTATCAAACCTAGGACCTCAAGCATGCTAAGCAGAAACTCTACCATTGACCGACATCTCAGCCCCACACAGAGACCTTTTTGAGAAAACCAAATGCAACCTCAAAACTGAACAAGATTGACCCTGTTTGTAAAGCTCCAATGTTAACTGGGACAGAGTCAATAGCACCCCTAAAATCGATCAATGGCTAGCATAGAGGTAAGATGAAGTCAGTCTGCTACCCTTGCTCAAACCAGGGCAGGACATGATGACCATTTGAAAAGGGCTATGTCCTACATGTATGAATTAAGTCTGTGAAAGGTTCACACCCTTTGCCCACGAACTTCATTAGCAAACACACACACAAGACTACAATCTATATGAGATAAAGACTGAATGATAAAAATGGTATTATTTAGTCCTAAACACTTAGCACTAAAGGAAGCAGCTAAACAAATGGCAGAGCAGCTGTTCAGCCCTGAAAACATGCACAGGGGCAGCTGAGCAGGTGAGCAGGCGGACCAGTGAAGACAGCAGGGGCTGAGACAATAGCTGAGACTAAGTCCACACCTCACCGTGCCGGCCGGGCACCTGCGCTCCAGCTCTGAGTAAAACCACCCAGCGAAACAATGACTAGCTGGGCTTGTGCCTTCACATTTTCCTGTATTCACTTATTCTCTGAGGCACTGAAAAAGGCCAGAATACCACTACTCAGTCATAAAGATTGAACAAGCTTTGTTTGAAGGCAGAAATGAGGGGGAATAACTAAAACATGTAGGGAGCTTGAGCATTTTGTTTTAATTTTTTAGATCTCTTATTTTTATGTGTACAGAAGTTTTGTCAGCATGTATGACTGCACCATGCTGGTGCCTGGTGCCCACATTTGTCAGCAGAGGAGTGTCAGATGGCCTGGAATTGGACTTAGACGGTTGTGAAGCACCATGTGGGTGCCAGAAACTGAATCCAGATCCTCTGCAAGAACAAGTACTCTTAACCACTAAGCCATCTCTCCAGCCCCTGTTTTATTTTTTAAGGCTCTTATACCAGTTGTAGCAGCACACACCTTTAATCCCAGTGCTCAGGAGGTAGAGGCTGACAGATTTCTCTGAGTTTAAGGGCAGCTTGGTCTACATAAGAACTCTAGAACAGTCATAAAAGGGGGGGAGGGGGGAACAAGCTCTTTCTAGGTCGCCCAGGCTGACTTCAAACTCACTATGTAACGAAGGCCAGCTTCAAGTCTCAGCAACCTCCTCTCCAGCCTCTTGACTGCTCAGATTATGGATATGAGCTATCCTGCTCAGCTTGAAAATAATGTTTTTTAAGCTTTTCTTTAAAATGTTAAATTAAAACAAGCAAACATAAAACATACAGATAGAGAACAGCATGCTTCGGGCCAGCAGAGGCTCAGTGGGAAAAGGACCTGCACCCAAGCTTGATAACCTGAGTAATTGTCTGCTAACCCCCACACATATGTCCATACAGAAAATAAATATGCAAAAATGCTTATAAAACAAATAAAATACTGCAAAAAAAGACATCAAAATTTATTTTATTGCAGTTTAATTACTTTGTGTACATACATACCCACACATGCCACAGCACACATGCAGAAGTCAGGGGACAACTTGTCGGATTTGGTTCTCCCCTTCCACCATGTGGGTCCCAAGGATCACACCTGGATCATGAGGCATGGTAGCAAGTGCCTGTACAAGTGCCACCATTGTCCTAGCATATCATGTAGGCAGGACAAACTGGAGGTACAGAGTTTTGTGACTGAGCTGGTGTTTCTGTTTCTCTTCCCATACCGAAGAGACTAGACACAAGAGTGAAGCCTCCATGCAGGCATCAGCCCCGCTTCTCCATGTGGAATAGCTTTGTGGGTGCTGGCCTCGGCAATGGGGCCCCACTGTCAGTTTGTGGAGAACTCACTGTCTTAGCAACAGCCTTGGTCGTCTGGGGATTTCCAAGGGACTCTCTTGGCCAACAACTCAACTGAACGCAATGCAGTAACTATATTTGAGACTCATTTGGTGACAAGAGATGGCCAGTTGGGACTCCATATCCCCCATTATTAGAATACTTCATTAAGATTGCTTTCATATATTTTATGAAATTTCCACTACACTGATTTAGATTTCCAAAACATCACTCAAATACCCTCATTGATGCTTACTGACATGCCCCATGGCTTGCTCAGCTTGCTTCTTTATGTAACCCTGCTGTGGGACAATGGTTTTTTATCCTGCCACTTGTATTTTAATAAAACACTGATTGGCCAGTAGTTATGCAGGAAGTATAGGCGGGACAACCAGGTAGGAAGTAGAGGCAGGACAACCAGAACAGGAGAATTCTGGGAAGAGGAAAGAGCCAACCTGCAGTTGTCACCTAGCCCTCGAGAAAGATGAGAATGCCTCACTGAAAAAGGTACCAATTCACGTAGCTAACATAGACCAGAATAATGGGCCAATTTAAGATGTAAGAATTAGTTAATAAGAAGCCTGAGCAAATAGGCCAACCAGTTTATAATTTCTTTGGGACTGAATGGCTGAGGGACCAGGCGGGTCAGAAACCTCGGTCAGCATAACCCAGCACCACCTGCCCAGGGATGGCACTGACCACAGGGGCTGGCCCTCCTCCATTAGTCATCAATCAGGGAAATATCCCACAGACTTGCCTCTGATGGAGGCATCTCTCAACTGAGGTTCCGTCTTCCCAGATAACCCTACCTTGTGTTAAACTGACCAAAAGTCCACCAGTACACTTTTCCAGGACAGCAGAGAGGTACGTACAACACACAAGTCCATACGTCCATCCACTTTACCCTTTCCTTGTACCTTCATATTGAATGTTACCTCTGCTCAGGCACAACCTGTAGCCCCTCCACGCACCCATTTGCCCACTAATGCTACAGTCACCTCTATACCATCTAATTATAGGTCACTGTGATTGTTACCACAATTTACATGTCCAAACTCAACGCAATGTTCTGAAGGCAACCATCTTCTCAAATGGCGTCTCAAACACAGAACAGTTCTCCAACACCCCCTCAGCAGCAGGATAACCAGAGTCCTCTGACTTTTAATTAACTACCCCAAAATGCTGGTGTGCCCTGGCATAAAGCAAAAATGTAGGCTGAGATTGGTGGCACACACCTTTAATCCCAGCACTCAGGAGGCAGAGGCAAATGGATCTCTGTGAGTTCGAGGTGAGCCATTCTACACAGCAAAAATGTTGAATCCATTATGTTCTTCCTAAGTGTGCCCAGCAAATGCCACTAGAGATAAGCATGGCCCTGGTCCACGGAAGTGAGCTGATCATCATCCCCTGGTGTGTCTGTCACAAGAGAGGCTTGGAGAGGCAAATGCAGCCCAAAATTACACACCCAGTTGTCAGCAACTTGTGTCCATGGTAGTGCCCATGGTAGTGCCCATGGTAGTACCCATGGTAGGTCTGAAGGTATGTAGACTCCAGAGACCAGGGTGCACGCTAGTTGCCTCTCATCGTCACCAAATAAACATGAAGTGTCAGGGAGAATGAGGCTTGCATGCTGTCCACTGTGCTCCTTCTCAGCAACCATCATTTACACCCAAGACAAATGTTTATTTAAATTTAGATATGAAAATGTGCTCAGATTTCTTAAATATCCAAGAGTTCTACATCTGCTAAAAATACTCTTTTTCCAGGAAGGAATCAACTCATAGCCGAGTATGCTAGTGCATGCTTGTTTTGCTAGCACAGAAGGAGGTTAAGAGGCCACCTGTTCTGTTCAAGATTAGCCTGGGTCACACAGTGAGACCAGGCTACCCTGGGCTGAGGATGTACAACACCTACATAACACATGTAAGGTCTTGGATTACATTCCCAGTATCATATGTACAAAATATCTTTTTCTAATCTGGTTAATAAACAAAAAGATACAGGGCTGGTGGCTTACCACTGTAGTAGAATACCTGTATAGTAAGTGTTGGTTCTATCACCAATATAAAGTAAAAAATAAAAATTAAAAACCTATGTGGGAGAAGTGTCAGAGCCAATTAACCAAACCCAAAAGTTTTTCCCAGGCCAATAAGAATATGGCATCCAGTTAACACCTTTGACTAAAGAGGCTGGTGGGAAGCATGTGACACACTAAAGAAAAAAGTCACATGACGAATACAGAGGCATTTAAAATGGGAAAATGCAGCCAGGTAGTGGTGGCACACACCTTTAATCTGGCACTCAGAAAGCAGAGGCAAGTGAATGACAAGTGGGCCAACCCAGCCTATAATTCCCAAAGTGGAAGGGTTTCCCAGATGTAGAGTGAAATGAGCATTCCTTCATGGCAGGTACTCCTCACAGTGAACAAGGCCCATTAAATGCTAAGGCTGAGGTAAGCCAGGTGAGAGCCCAAGTGGAAAAAGAAGACCTACTCCTAACTGGACTCTGAGTGCCTACTT
Organism: Myodes glareolus; assembly: GCF_982192425.1. Lineage (NCBI taxonomy): Eukaryota > Metazoa > Chordata > Mammalia > Rodentia > Cricetidae > Myodes > Myodes glareolus. The sequence continues at coordinate 104,057,665 of NC_142034.1, read as the reverse complement.
ACTCGGGAAGTCAGTCCAGGGATCCCAGAGCTTACAACAGCCTGGCTACAGCACTCCTGGTGAGTGACCAATCCTCAGTGTCAACGTGACTAGATTTAGAATCACCGTGGAAGCACCTCTAGGTGTGCCTGTGAAGGTGTTTCCAGGAAAAGTAGTCTAGAGGGAAGACCCATCCTGGTCATGCACAGTCCCACGGGCTGGAGTCCCAGAGCAAACTGAAAGGAGAGTGCTGAGCAGCAGCATTCCCCTCGCCAGGTCCCAGATGGCAGACGGGTGGCTGAGTCCATGTGTGACCTCCTGCTGCTCTGAAGCCTCAGATCAGATCCTTTCATTAGCTGTAGACCTTGGCAGCTGCCAGAAGGGGGTGGTGGGCAAGAGGGAGAGGACAAAGTCAATGTTCTGAGGGAAGGCTGAGGAAGCTGGCGTGTCTGGAACTAGAGAGAGCTTAGGAAGGAGCGCCAGAGAAAGAGAATGCTCAGTGCCAGACAGGCATGCTGAGGATCTGGCTAGTCATCCAAACAGCTACCACGGGACTGTGTGAAGTAGAGCTCACAACAGCAGGCAGGCCAAACGGAGACCAGCAAGCAGCTGCACGACTGCTGTCGCTCACCATGGCAGCCAACATTCCCTCTGGAGGGGAAGCTTCCCACAAGAATGGACGGTGAAGAGGGCTCCTGCAGCCAGGCAAGCTTGCAATGATGCCAGAACTCAAGAAACCTTAGGCAACAGGACCTAGTTGGATAATAAAGGTAACTGGGGCATTGTCCCTTCTCAGGAGCCCTTTCTGCTTCCCAGATGCAGGACGAGCAGCTTGCACCATCACGCACCAGATACAGTGACTGGGGACTATTACCTCCAAAGCCATGAATCACCGTATTTCCTCTTTCTCTTGAAAAGCCTATCACAGGAACCAAAATGCTGACAAACACACTATCTGAGCACCATCATTAGCCCCTCTAGAAAAGGCACAATGTTACTAGTTTAAGCTGTCCTAAAGATGCAATGTCAACACAGCACCAAGCAATAGTCATTGATGACTAGTACTGTCAATACTTAGCCACAGCCAACAGCCACAGCAGCCGGAATCAACTTTTTCTTCTTCTTCTTTTTTTAAGTGTATGTGTATGTCTGTGTGTACATACCTTTATGTGTGGTACCCACAGAGGCCAGGAGAGGACATCAGGAGAGGTACTGAAGTTATAGGCAGTTGTGAGTAACCTGACATAGATGTTGGGAATCAAAGTTGGGTCCTCTGCAAAAACAGTAAATGCTCTAACCTGCTGAGCCATCTCTCCAGCCCAGGAACTAACTTTTTAAAATCTACTATTTAACAGCGTTTTTTAAAAAAAAATGTTTACTTTGTGTGTGTGTAGGTGGACATACAATTCATAGCAAGCATGTTGAAGTCAGAGGACAATAGAGAGAGTTTGTTATCTTCTTTCACCTCTGGGTATCTGGGATCAAATTCAGGTCATAAGGTGCCACAGCCAGAGACGTCCTGCCAGCACAAACATTAAGATCTTACCTAAGAAAAGGTGCAGCTGTTATGTAGGAACATTATGTGGTGATATTTTGTTTGTGCTTTAACAAAGAAAGCTTGCCTGAAGATCAAAGTGTGGAGCTAGCCACACTAGTTAGTCATAGAGACCAGGCAGTAGTCACCTTTAATCCCAACACTCGGGAGACAGAGGCAGACAGATCTTTGTGAGTTCGAGGCCACCCTGGGTTACATGAGATTGAATCAGTCTAAAAGAGAAACAGAGTCAAGCGGTGGAGAAGGGAAATGATATGGCTGGGCAGAGAGAATATACGGCAGGAGGAGACAGTTCAGGATCCAGTCTGAAGTTTTGCAGAGAAAGCATTCAGTCTGAGGATTCCTAGAGACAGGATACCCCACTCATTCTGATGATTTCATGGGATAAGAACTAGGAGCTGGTTGCTCTGCTTCTCTGCTATTTCAGCTTTCATCCCCTAATATCTGACTCAGGGTTTTTATTATTAAGACCAAGTATAAATCACACTACCTAGGACAGATACCTCTCGGAAAATGAATAGCACAATGATGAAGGAAAATGAATACATACACACACACTACACACACACTGCACACAGACCTGAGTGTGTGCATACAATACACACTATATGCACAGAAACACGCACATGCACACTGCACACATACGCACACATATACACACACACATTACACAGACACACACTGCACACATGTGTTTGTACTGCACATACATGCACATGCACACACACACACTGCACAGAAACACACACATGCACAGACATTGTACACACACACTACACAAAGTCATGCTGGTCAGGCTAGGGTGAGTACTTCTTAATTAACTCTGCATCCCAGTCCAGGGACAGAAACAACTCCTGGACAGCAGATCTGCATTCATAAGACTTGACAGTTTATAGCTATTCTTTTTACTCTTATTTGTGTTTTGAGACAGGGTCTCAACGTAATTGCTATCTAGACAAAATAACCTTAAATTGATAATCCTCCTGCCTCAACTTCCCACATGTTGGAATTATAGGCAGGGACTACCACACTCAAATTTCCTATTATTCTTTTGAGGGTGAAATTTACTGAAAATGCAAATTCTCAGTTGGGTATGGTGTGCACTCCTGTGATCCCAGCACTGGGAGACTGAGGCGAGAGGAGGCACAGATCCGGCCAAGCAAGAGCTCTCCAAGCTAACACACTTGTCTGCTCACAGCACTTGGACGCTGTAGACCCAGGTTAGGACTGACATCATCATCATGAATTTACAAGCTTTCCAGGCACTTCTGATGCAGGTAGACCCTAAATTCCAAAATGAGAACCCCTATGACAGAGAGTAGACCCCTTATCAGACTTTAATCCATAACGCTGATATTACGTTTTACTTATGTGCATGTAAGTGTCTGTGTATCTATATGTACACACATGCCATGGCAGATGTGTGACAGAGGACAGCATGCAGGACCATGTGGTTCCTGAGGATGGGTCATCAGGTATGGTGGCAGGGCATCTCATGGGCCCTACATACATAACTTTTAAATTGCTACATACACGTACATTTCCTGCTTAAAGGAAATCCTATGTAATATCATTTTTTGCTTCTTTGCTATGTTTGTGTTGCTGGGATTGTACAGAGTTTCATATACGGTAGGTAAATGCTCTAACGCCAAGATATCTATATATCCAGGTCTTTTTGCATCTTTTCTCCTCTCTATATATCTCTCTCTTTGTGACAGGGGCTAAACTGCCTAAACTGGACTTGAACTCAGAGATCCACCTGCCTCTGTCCCCTTGTGCTGGGTTTAAAGGCATGCACCCTCACCACCCAGCAATCACCTATTTCCTAACACTAAATACTTAGGCTTCTGAGTTTTCACAACTGTAAATCATTACAGGAATAACTTTATGTAGCAAATAGAGCAGACTCCTAGAGGAGAAGAGAGGAACTTAGAAGCATGTTGATAGGCAGTGGCTACACACGCACTGTAGAACCAAATGGTCACAGAGGCAGATCCGGCAGCCTCCATTCTTGGCACCTTTTAATGAACAGTAAAGTGGTTTTGAAAATTACCTGTTTTCTGAGCATAGTGCACATGTCTGTAAACCCACTACTGGCAGAGCTAAGGCCCATGAACAGTACTAGGGGTTCAGGTGAGATGGTTCAGCAGGTAAAAGCATTTGCCACCAAAGCCTGTCCAACCTGAGTTTGACCCCAGATTCCAAGAAGGAAGAAGAGAACCAACACCCAAAAGTTGCTGACCTCCACACATGCATTGTGGCATATGAGCACATGCATGCACACATACTATAATACATAAACCAAAAAAAAATTTGAGCCAGGTGATGGTGGCATATGTCTTTAATCCTAACACTCGGAAGGCAGAGGCAGGTGGATCTCTGTGAGTTCAAGTTCGAGGCCAGCCTGGTCTACAAAAGCTAGTTCCAGGACAGGCTCCAAAGCTACAGAGAAATCCTGTCAAAGAGAGAGAGAGAGAGAGAGAGAGAGAGAGAGAGAGAGAGGAAGGCAATGAGGACTCACCTGCTGTCAGAGTCTGAAGCAATCTCCTTTCTCCCTCCGAAGCGGATCTGGCACTGCAGAGAAAGAGAATGCTGAGGTCAGCTGCTAGGCTGAGACAGAGACATCACAGAACAGCCCACAAGGCCTTCAGATACAGTGGGGACAGAGGCCCTGGCGCCTCAAAGGTAAGAAGACAACACTCTGGCCTCTTACAGGAAGCCTAGTCTCCCTCTTGACTCCAGGAAGTGGGTAAACTAGGCAGACAGGAGCGCAGGCCCTGCAGTTACCAGGGAGCTCTCTGGCGCTGAGAACCTCCATGCCTGAGATGATGGCTCTTCTTGACAGAGCCCTCAAAGGGTTAGACTGTGTCAAGTGACAGCCACCTTGTTGTGCTGAGCAGCTCTGCCAGGCTGAGTAGATGGGAAAGCTACCTGTTTAAAATCAGAGCTACAACGCTACCCTAACCACTTTAGCCGTGAAACCCAGTCCACACGGTCACCTCACCTTCACCACTGTCCACCCAGCTCTGTTACTGTTGGTTTGATCTGCTTTGTTTTGAGACAGTCTCACTCTGCAACCAATTCACAGCCAATTCTGTGACCAAATTCACAGCAATCTTGGGATTACATACGTGTACACACTCCCAGCTCACTATTCCATGTTAAAGAAGTTTATGGGTAGCAAACTTGCGTCCTATGGAGACTTAAGATTAATCAAAAAAGGATACTGTTATCAGAATTTGTAGGTAAATGATAGATAAATACATTTTGTTTTTCAAGATAAATGTCACAGTTCAACTCCTCAGAATAACCTAGAAGTTCTGACCAGAAGCCCCAACCTGTTTCTTTAGGTGCTACATGTACAGCACCCAACTCATTCCTTGTCTTGCTGTCTTTGTGTTCTGGATTAACTGCAGACCAAACTCTACCTGTGCTAACAAGTGTGATTCATCCAGCATCCCGTGCAGAGGAAGGGCCAGACTCCAGGGGAGAAGAGACGACCTTAGGTTTATAAACACCATGACCAAAATCAACCTGAGCAAGAAAGGGTTTATTTCATCAGACATGTCCACATTGCAGTCGTCATCAAGGGAAATCAGTGCAGAAAACTGAGGTAGGAACTGAAGCAGAAGCCATGAAACACCCGGCTCACTGGCTTACTCTGCTCACTCTGCCTGGCTTGCTCAGCCTAGTTTCTAACAGCACCCAGGACCTCCTGCTCAGGGCTGGTATCTGCCCCTATGAGCATTAATCAAGAAAACCCACTACAGACTTGTCTACAGTCCACCTGATGAAGACATTTTCTCAACTGAGATTCTCTCCTTCCCAGGTAACTCTAGCTTGTATCATGTTAACAAAAGTCTGACCAGCACAGGGACACACTCAGAAAAAGCAGACAAATCTCGCAGCTGAAAAGAATGTGGAATTCCCTCAACCTCTTCACCACGCTAGGCTCCCTCAACTTCCAAACAAACATTGGATTCTCTGGTCCCACTTCAACATTTAACCCACAAACTCTATAAAGTCTTTCCCTCCTTATAATCCCATGCCAATAACAGTCAACAGTCCCTTCCAAGAGGCGACTCTTCAGTCTCCTTACTAACTGATGGCTCGAGTGAGCTGCTGATCTCTCAGTTTCACTCAGTGCCATGGTCTATAGAGTGGAAACAGTCACAGGAACTCCTCGGTCAGTGCTGAAGAATTCACTGTAAGGCACTTAGCACAAAGTGGACATGTGATGACAGCTAGCATTACAATGTCAGGCAAGCCAGCATCGACAGCCATACCAGCGTATCAGGAAGTCGGCACAGTTGCTGGCAACAGAGGCTCAGGGCGTTTGTACTTTGGGAGACGTAACTGCAAGCCAGCACCTTTGAAGAGCTGCCCTAAAACAAATCTGCTGGGAAATCAAATTCTGAAATGAAGACAGTCATTGCTATAGGACAGACTTTGAAACTCCAAACCAATAACTTCCTCTATCCCTACTCTTACTGCCTTTCCTGATCTGTCATGCCCCAGGAAAACTCTTTGTTCAGCCATTCTCTGAAACAGCTGGACGTGGTGGTGCGTAATCCCAGCAGTTGGGAGGCTAAGGTGAAAGTTCATAGGCTACTTAGTGAGTTCAAGGCCACTCTGGGCTAGTCGTGAGTTCAAGGCCATCCTGGGTGACCTGCTAATACCTAGTCTCAAAACAAACCCAAAACCATTCCCAGACACAAAATAAAGCTGTGCACATAAAAGGGAAGAAATGACTTCTACGTTACCTTCGGACATTCACACAAAAGGCTGCTGTGTGCATTCTTACCTGCTTCACTGCGTCCAGCAGTCGCTCCAGCAGGAATTGCCTTTTGTCATCGTTCTGTGACCCTGAAATGAAATGGGGTTTAATTACTTCTGTTTGATAACTAGATTCTGATTAAGGCTTTCTGGCACTCAATGCCGAGCACAGTGACACATGCTTTTAATCCCAGCACTCAGGAGGTAAAGGCAGGAGGATCTCCGTGAGTTTAAGACCAGCCTGGTCTACATAAGCAAATTCCAGGATAGCCAGAACTACAGAGACTCTGTCTCAAAAGAAGAAAAAAAAAAAGACTTTCTGACATTTGACATGATAATACATGGCTGTCCACAAACAAGACCAGTCCTCTATTCGTCTTTAACAAAATAAGCCGACAAACTGGGCACTAAGAGTCTATACTACCACAATGAGGTACAGCACAGGAAAACAGTGAAACTCAGTTTCCACAGATTGAAGGTACCAGTTTCTCAGCTGTGATACTACGGATACTTCAGCGAATGTAGCAATGTCCCTGACCTCTACTCAGTGGATACACACACATACACACACGCACACACATGTAGAAATAGCCATGCCAACTGTAGAAATAATCAGGCTAGCTAAGAATAAAACAATTATATTTTATTTATTATAAGGGGGAAAACTCATGAAACAGGAAACAAGAAATCCAATCACAGCAATGTCCTGCTGGGAAAAGGTGCACACCTTTTTACCTGGGTCCCAGTGAAGCCACGCCTTAACTAAGACCCACCTCTTAAAGAGGTCTGAAAGCTAGCAATGCTTTCCCCATCACACACACACACACACACACACACACACACACACACAGAGTTGGCTTCCTACATTGTCAAATGTGTCCTGGAGCGTGGGCTGCCCCTACCATGAAGTAGGATGTAAGTTGCCTGGAATGGAGGCCCTGTCCTTGGATGGTCTTACTACCTTTTCCCTGCTATCAGCTAGACAGGCTGGAAAACCTAGTTGCTAACTTTCTCAGCTATTGCTGACCTTACAGAGTTGGTCAATGATGTCTGGGGGTGTGACCCAGTTGACAGAATGCTAGCCTAGCATGTGTGGGGCCCTGGGTTCAGCACCTCATGAATCAGAAATAGTGGACACACCTGTAACCCCAGTTATTAGAAAGTGGAAGCAGGATGACCGGGAATTCAAGGTCATCCTCACCTACAAAAGGAGTCTGGGGTCAGCCTAGATTATCTGAAACCGTGTCTTAAAAATAAACAAACATTAACAGGTTGGCCAATGAGAAGCAAGAGTGTACTTGGGTATGCTATGCCCTGTGAAAAGGTGTGAAAGGTGTCGCTCCTTCCTCCATCCTCATGCCTGAGACACTTCACTACTCTGAGCCAAAGCAGTCCTTCGCCCCATTAAACTACATACATGCCCAAAGGGAAAGCCGGGAGATCCACAAAGGAACCTCCTGGTACCTTTGTGTGCCTGGCAGTGAGATGCTAAGCCAATATCATAAATAATTCTCACCAATTAAAAAACACATCTGTTCAAACCACCATAGGTGCTTGGTCGGTTTGTTACTTGCAGTCAAATGAATTCCCAAATGATTCCCACTAGAACAAGACACACAATTTTTACTAATGAGCTTTAGGGAAGGGGCCTTCAGCACCAGGTAGACCACCACAGGTGGCATAGATGCCCAATAAGAGGTTGGGTGGCACCAATCTACAGAATTAAGCTGTGGATAGCAATGCCCCAGTCACAGAGCAGTCACTTTGAACAACAGGAACAGAACTACTCCGTGGCCTCAACCCTGGGCCACACCAGGACGAGTGTTGGAGACACAGGAGTGAAAGGTATAAAGTCATTTTCTCATGGAGCCAAATGTATTAGGAAAAGAAGACGGTGCGTAAGCACATGGGTAATAAACAGTGATGGAGACAGGAAGAAAACCACAACAATGCAGCAAGAAGCGAGGACTACCGCCAGCATGGTGTGGGCTCTCTGCACAAGTGACATGGGAGCTGAACTCTTCATAAAGAAGAGCAGCAGCCACAGAAGGAAGGGCCCATTCCATGCAAAGCAAACAGCTAGGGGAGAGGTTGAGGCAAGACAAGCTCAGCTTCTGTGTTCCAGGATGAGAGGGGTAGGGGTAGGCATAAGGACCATCAGACAGGACTTGGGGGCAGGGACAGGAAGAACCATCAGGTAGGACTAGGGGGCAGGAGCAGGAAGAAGGACCATCAGACAGGACTAGGGGGCAGGAGCAGGAAGGACCATCAGACAGGACTAGGGGGCAGGAGCAGGAAGGACCATCAGACAGGACTAGGGGGCAGGAGCAGGAAGGACCATCAGACGGGACTAGGGGGCAGGGACAAGAAGGACCATCAGACAGGACTAGGGGGCAGGAGCAGGAAGGACCATCAGACAGGACTAGGGGGCAGGAGCAGGAAGGACCATAAGACGGGACTAGGGGGCAGGAGCAGGAAGGACCATCAGACAGGACTACAAGTCTTCTGGGGTTGGGTGGGCAGGATCATCAGACAGGGCAGGAGAGCATCTAGTTGGTCATGAAGGGTGCTTCAAACCAGTCTACTAGGCTAAGATTCTTCTTTAACCTGGACACTAACTGGTGCAAGTGTGAGTTTGATGGAAAACATTAGCCCCCTGAAGTCTGTGTTGGAATCACATCATGATACCTGTCTTCCTCCAAGCCGGGAGATAAAGCGAAGACACTTAAGAAAACAATTACTTTTGCTGAAAGAGGCTTTGACAGGCAGCCCTACACAGGATTATCACCAGACCCTCACACATCCTTCACCCCGTGCCTCTCCATAGCCTTCTCTTCACTTAGCAGAAGGGTTAGTTTCTGCTCTTCCCTCTAACACCAAAATGGAAAGTACAGCTTTCTTTCTTCCTTTTTCCTAGTAACAGACTCAACAACTCACACTGGACACTGACAACTAGAAGTGACAGTTTCACCCTGGAAGTGCAGAGAAACCCTGTCTGGACAGGCATTCTACTAGTCAGCTATGTGCCCAGCCACAACTACTAATCTGTGAGGAGTGGGAGCATCTGTGTGCACCACAGGGGATGTGTGTATGTTTGTGTGCATATGCATCCCGACACAAGAGGTGGGGTTTTTTTTGTTTTTTGGTTTTTTTTTTTTTGGTTTTTCGAGACAGGGTTTCTCTGTAGCTTTAGAGTCTGTCCTGGAACTAGCTCTTGTAGCCCAGGCTGGCCTCGAACTCACAGAGATCCGCCTGCCTCTGCCTCCCGAGTGCTGGAATTAAAGGCATGTGCCACCACCACCCAGCCTGACACAAGAGTTTAACCTCAGGTTTCATTCCTCAAGAGCTATCTATTTGGGCTTGTTTATTGGTTTGTGTTTTCCTTTTGAGCAGGGTCTCAGGTTAGGCTGGTAATCCAGGGAGCACCAGGGATCCACCTACCTCTGCTTCCTAGTCTTAGATTATGAGCATACTCCACTGCATCTGGCATTTTCACATGGGTACTAGGTATTTGAACTCAGGTCGTTATGTGCCCTGCGAAACACACCCTAGAGGCTCTCAGCCTAGAAGTTCTACTTGGCAGTGATCTCCACCGTCATGAATCCCAGTGAGACTATCAGCCTCAGCAGGGTACCTGCGGTCATCTGATTCCTGCACAGACTTGGGAAGAGAGTGTCCAAAACTGGTGGCTCCATGTATCAGTAGCAGGAAGTACAGAGGGAGCCCCTGGCTATGAAGGCAGGAACAGGCATCAGGAAGTCACAAGATGTAAGTCCTCATCCTAGCCAGGTCACTTGCTGGCCATGTGACAAGGCAGTCACTTCCCCTCTCTGGATACTGGTTGTTGTGTGACAGTTTGTGTGCCACTAGCCCTGCAGTATGCAGAAAGAACCCTGCACAAACTGGCACGCAGAAACATAACGTGCTCTCTCACGCTCTCCAGTGACAAACCAGAGAATGCAGCACACACGCATGCATGCATCAGAGCCCGGAAGCCCTCCAGCTTCCAGCACTGAAACTCCACAGGAAGAGTGTCAAGTCAACACTACCTCCTGAGCCCCAACTGTGTGCTAGGTCAATAAGTGACCAATCTACACAATCCTTGACCAAGAAGGAGAAAGGGTTCAACTCAAGAGACAGAACTAAGGCAGGGGGAGAAGACATTGACACTGGCACCACACCAGTCCACAAAACACCTGCAATAACAGCAATGTCTCGTTACACTCCAGAGGTGAACCCTAGTCTTCCTGCTATCTCCAGGGACAGCGTCAGCTAACACCAGCTGCTAATGAGCCAAACAAGCTTCCTTATTTCTTCTTAGATCACCATCAAAATTAAGGTCTCAAAATGAAGGGACTAAGCACAGTAATAGACATGTCTGGTGCAGGAAAGGCCCTGGGTTCCATCCCCAGCACCCCAGAGAATGTTCCCCAGTGCCCCACACAAGAGGTCACATGTTCACGTGATATGCCACAACCCAGCTCAAATGGCACCCTGTGGCCTTTCCTTGTCCCTGTCCTTAAGAGATAATTTTAATTTAGTGTTTAGATTCCAAAAGGCCCCATATAAATTTTATCACAAACTTCTGCCTGAGTCTCCAAGATGAGTTCAAACATTATCAGGTCACATTGCCATCTTGGTGGAAGGAATGAAAAAGCGAGAGCTTGCACTATCCTTCTCAAACTGTTCCTCCTCAAAAGAACAGACAGAAAAATTCAAACGCAGAGACAGGGGGGCAAGGGTTGGGGGGTGGACTGCTCTTGAGTGATAAGACTGTTTTAGAGCAGGACAGAGGTGATGGTCATACATTATAAATGGCACTAGACTGCTCAATTTAAAATGAAGGCTAACTCTGTGTCATATTGACAAAAATATTTTATGGGGCCAGGCAGTGGTGGCACACGCCTTTAATCCCAGCACTCAGGAGGCAGAGTCAGGAGGAACTCTGTGAGCTCAAGGTCAGCTTGATCTATAGAGCGAGTTCCAGGACAGGCTCCAAAGCAACAAAGAGAAACCCTGTATCAAATATATATATAAATATATATGTATATATACACATATATATGTGTGTATATATACATATATATATATATATATATATATATATGGAAGAACTGCCACAGATAGATACTAGGAAAAAAAAAGATCAATCCAAAGGAACAATTGGAGGATCGCCCCCAATGGATGGAGCAGTGAGCTCCACCCCGGACACTGGGGAGCACCTGTTGGGGGCCAGGGTCCTCACGGGAAAGCACATACTACCCAGGTATGAGAATTCAAGGAACCACTGAGAGGTCTTACCCAGGAGTGGGGGTAAATAACACTCTCAGCCTGGTGGCTTCACCTCCTAGGAGTAGCCAGCAGGGGATGGAGACTTTTTTCCTGGAGATGAAAAAAAAAAAAAATCCAACCCAAACCATCCAGGAACTGGCTGGGCGGCAGATGATCTTGACTGTCTGGTCCTCACTTATGTCTGTGGCATGCTAGGAAAGCAGGCTGAAGATGCTGAGAATCAGTCCCTGAGCGACCTCTGGAACCAGCACGCTAAAATGAAAGACATTTCTAGCACCCTGGAGACTTTTTGGTTGAGTTTTTGGTTGTTGTTTTGGTTTTGCTTTTGTTTGCTTTTTGAGACAGGGTCTATCTATGTAGCACTGGCTATTCTGGAACTCACTGTGTAGATCAGGCTGGCCTCAAACTCATAGGGATCAGGATCTGTCTTGCCTCTGCTTCCCAGGTGCTGGAATGAAAGGTGCCACAATACTTGGCTCTTGCTGTTTCTTATTTTTGTGGGATTTTTTTTGTCTGTTTTTTTCTATCATGGGTTGGAGAAACTGGGCTTGGTGTTGAACATTTAAAAATTATAGCACTCAGTAAACTATCACAGGAGGACCGCCATGAATTTGAGGTCAGCCTGAGCTACACAGTGAGTCCCAACCCAGTCAGAATTACATAGAAAGACCCTGTCACACACACACACACATCTGCAGTAGGTAGAGGCCAGGAATGCTGCTGAAGAGCCTGAAATGCTCTGGGCAATCCCCTCCACCAACATTTATCCAGTCCGGTCCCAAAAGTCAAAGGTGCCACAATTGAAAGACTATAATCTAAGGCTACGCCTGTTTGGGTCTTGCCCTGAGGTCACCACTCCCTTTAGTGCATTTAGTGGCAGGCTTTTCTTTAAATTTTTATCTCCTTGAGCACTGGACTTAGCTCCATTACACTTCCTGGAATTTCTTTTTCTCCTCAAATTGTACAAAAAGCTTTGTACTTCTCTTTGTCCAGCTTGCTCCTCTCGTTAGAGATCTGCTTAAGAGTGGTTTCTAATGCTTGGCTGCCTTAAAGTCTCCTCTGCCAACACCATTAATTCAAAACTCTTCAACTTAGCCTCAGACAGATTAGAACAAGGGGGAAATGCAAACACATTCTTTGCCAAAATACCACAACAATGTCTCTAGGCCAGTTACTAATATTTGTGCCCCCTGAAACCCCTTGAGCTGGGCCCACAGTCCAAACCACCCTCAGTACTGTAGTCCATGTTCCTACTACCATGGCCCAATAAGGCCCGTTTAAAGCTTTCTAATTCTTTTCTAGTCCAAAGTCCACATTCTACCAACAAGCAGCATGATCTGGCCTGTCACAGCAATAGCCCAGTCCCTGGTACCAACCTCTATCTCAGTCGCTGTTCTGTTGCTGTGAAGAGACACCATGACCAAGGCAACTCTTATAAAAGGAGCATTTAATTGGGGGCTGGCTTGCAGTTCAGAGGGTGAGTCCATGATCATCATGGCAGGAAATGTGGCACCAGGCAGACATGGTGCTGGAGAAATAGCTAAGAGCTACATCCTGCAGGGAGAGAGAGAGAGAGAGAGAGAGAGAGAGAGAGAGAGAGAGAGAGAGAGAGAGAGAGAGACACTAAGGCTAAAATGGGGTTTTGGAGCCTCAAAGTTCACTAACTTCTGTTAGTGAGCAACAAGGCCTTATCTCCTAATCCTTCTACTCCTTTCAAATTCCCTGGTGACTAAGCATTCAAATGTGTGAGCCTAGGGGGCTCTGGGAGCCATTCTTATTCTTATTCAAACCACCACAGTCACTGTGGCACTTTCTTTTTCTTTTTTCTTTTTTTTTTTTTTGGTTTTTCAGAGACAAGAGTTTCACTGTATAGTCCTAGTTGTCCTGTAGACCAGGCTGGCCTCGAACTTACAGAGATCCTCCTGCCTCTGTCTCCCAAGTGCTGGTCATATATCACCCAGCTGGGCTTTTGCTTAAAAAACATGGGAGAAAAGAGTGGAATGTCAGCTAAACAAACACAGGCCAAGAAAATGGGATGGAACATTTGGGGATGTATCTCAGTTGGCACAGGGCTTGCCTACCACACATAAAACCCAGAAACGTCTAAACCATACGTGTGTATACCACTGTAGGTGCACACCTGGGATCCCGCACTATAGGTGCACACCTGGGATCCCGCACTATAGGTGCACACCTGGGATCCCACACTGTAGGTGCACACCTGGGATCCCACCACTGGAAATTAGAGGCAGGAGGATCAGGAGTTCAAGGGTAATCTTCAGCTTCATAACAAGTTTAAGACCAACCGAAGTCACTTCAGACTGTTTCAAAAGAGATAGATAAATGGGTTGGAGAGATGGCTACTCTTCCAGAGGACTTGGGTTTGATTCCCAGCACCCACAGGGCAGCTCACAACTATCTGTAACTCCAGTTCTAGGTGATCTGACACCCTCTTCTGGCCTCTGCAGGCACTGGGCATACATGTGATACACAGACATATATGCACAAAAAAATCCATACACATAACATAAAATAAATCTTAAAAGGTAAAATAAATCCATAAAAAGAAAAGAAAAACGAATGGGATGGGGATAGGTAAGTTTCCCAAGAGTACTCTTGACGCCAGGGTGCCTCTGTGAAGGAGAGCTATACAGACACAGTCCTGCAGACTCCCTAAGCACCTCTATGCAACTGAGCACGAAGCCAGATCAACGTCCCTAAGCATTTCCAGTACACACTCTACAGAGTCCCACATTACAGACTTCAGCTTAAAGCAACTTCTGCCACATTCCAGGCCAGTGTGCTGCTCAGCAATCCAGCAAAACCCATTTCCCTAAGCTGACCCTACTGCAACAGACACCAAGCTAGACAGCCTTTGCTGAGCGAAAAGGGACAGGCTACACCGCTGTTCCAAGAGTGGGTGCTGAACGTCCTGCCAGCACTGCCACCTCACTCATAGCACTTCACTCTGGTTCAACTGCTTGGGCACAAACGCAGTCGGTGCCACCTCTGGGAAACCACCGCAGAGTCAGAAGGCAAAAAGGGAGGGCCATCTACCCTGCACACCACGATGTGCAGCACAAAACAAGGAGAAAAGAAAGAAGGGGGCAGGAGAAAGGAAGATCTAGCTAAGTCTCAACTTTGCCACACACAGAATGATGGACTGCTGCTGGATCGTGCAGTCCATAACAGTGACCAATGTGCCGTCTCTGGAGCAAGGTTCGATCTGGAAATATTAGACATGAAAGCAAAATTACAATTCTATTGTAATGATAAAATGAGCCACAGCACAGTCCTTCAGTTTTCTTTCATTGTCTTCATTCCAGGGTCCTTTAGACATTTTCACCTAACCACCCTCTCTACGGCATCTCCCCCCATCCCTTGAAAACAGTCTCACTATATAGCCCTAGCTGGCCTGAAACTTGCTACATAGACCAGGCTGTCCTCAACTCACAGAGCTCCTTCTGCCTCTGCCTCCCAACTGCTGGGATTAAAAGTGTGCACCACCACACACAGCTTTAGCTCCAAAGGTCCAGAGTGCTAAGAACTTGACTCTCGTTAGGCAGTCAGAACCTAGGCATACAGCAGCAGCAGTGGTCAGAGGCACTAGTCTGGGCCACCGATGGCAAAGATGTTACAGCCCTTCTGACACTGGAACATGAGCATTCTATCATAATACACCAGCCCTATGACATCATGAAGAAGAAAGATATTAATAGCCTTTGAATGAAAACCACATTCTTTTTCCAGTCACTGTTTCAGCAGATTCTTTATTCCAAGAGCAAGTCACTCCTGGATAGGGCCCAGTCAACAGCCAAGGAGAAAACTGCGACCTTCAATTTTCCAGAAAAATAAGAAACTGCCAAGATATACATATATTTGAGGAAGGAAGGGGCAGTCAGACTCGGTGATTTCTCAGACCCTGGATTCCCCTACCTTGAAACAAGGATCCCAGCATTTTTCTAACGTGAGGGTTCCTGAGATGATAGCTTCTGATAGACAAGAGCACCAGGACTTCCACTTATAGTTGGACAAAGGGCAGTGCTTGAGACTAGTAATAACCTCTCTTTCCCCGGTAAGAGCAAACATGCTACCTAGAAACCAGAATTCCTCAGCTCCTAGAGGCCGGCAGTAGACTGTTCCCACTGCTGAGTTCTCCAGGAAAGCATTTGACCACTCCCTCCCTAAGAGGGGCCCACACAGGTCTACCATTTAGGTATCTTTCCTCCTGGCAAAGATACTTGTTTACTTCTACAGGCAAATGTAAATCCACAATAGCTATGTGGGGTGTATATGTTATTTGCATTGAGGCATATATTTTACATATAACTCTATACACTGCATGCTTTGTTTTGTTTTTTCTTTTTGAGACAAAATCTCATGTAACCCAGGTTGTCTTGGAACTCTCTGTGTGGCCAAGGATGCCCTTGAACTCCTGATCCTCCTGCCTCCACCTCCTGAGTGCTGGGATTGCAGGTGTGCAGCACCATGTCCAGTTACTTGGAACTGAAGATGGAACTCAGGGTCTCATGCATGCTAGGCAGGCACTCCACCAACTGAGCCACAGTATCTTCAGCTCCATCCTGTCCTAGCAGAACAGGAGTTTCAATTAATGTATACACAGTGACTTGTGTATAAGTCTATGCTTTCCTTCTTAACATCTCTGAGGTTTGTTCTGTCATGGAGGCCATAACACATGGTGTTAACACATTCCCCACCAACAGGTATTTTCATACCTGTTGAAAATATGTTTCAACATATTTTCTGGGGATATGTTTATCTAATTGCATGCATTACCCAGGCCCATTACACTTCCCCAGATATTTGCACGTATGTTCTCAGCCTTAAACCCATCTTATCCCTGCCTCTACTCGAACATTTTAAACTTAAGACTAGAGCAGAGCTTAATGGCTAATTTATAGGATATACAAGAAACTGGAAAACATGTTAAGTCACCTTAAAAGCAGACAGCTTAGGGGAGGGAACTCTAAGCATGTATCCCCGGAGAGGCTGAGGCAAAAGGATCTCACGGTAGGAATATCTGGACTTTAAGGTCAGCCTAGGTTACACAGCAAAACACTGTCTTCAAAAATGACACTTTGGGGCAGACAAAATGGCTCAGAGAGTGAAGGTGCTTGCTAGGCAAGTCTGGAGATCTAAAACTAATCTCTAGAACCCAGGTGAAGTGAGCAGAGAAAACCGACTCCACACGCACACCATGACACCTACACACACACACACACACACACACACACACTTTTCTTAAGTCACTGTGAAGTCTGGGGACGTGGCTTAGTCAGGAAAGTGGTTGTTGTGTAAGCATGAGAAGTTGAATTTGACCCCAAGAACTTACAATTTAAAAAAGAATTTATTAATATGTATACAGTGTCCTGTTTGTGTATGTTTGTTGGCCTGAAGAGGGCACCAGATCTCATTACAGATGGCTGTGAGCCACCATGTGGTTGCTGGGAATTGAACTCAGGACCTTTGGAAGAGCAGTCAGCGCTCTTAACCTCTGAGCCATCTCTCCAGCCCAAGAACTTACAATTTTGAAATAAATAAATAAACCCAACCACACACGGTGGTACCTGCCTTTAGTCCCAGTGCTGGCGTGACAGATCACTGTGAGTTTCAGGCCAGCCAGACTCTGTCTCAAATAAATAAATAACAAAAAATTGTAACCTAGCGTTGAAGGTGCAGACAGACAGATTTCTGGGGCTTGATGGTCAGTTCAGCTTAATGGGAGAGCAGAATGTTTAGTTTAATGTTTAGATCTGGTCTCAAAAACCAAGGGAGAAATTGGCAGTGGTGGCGCTCGGGAAGCAAAGGCAGGAGGATCTCTGAGTAAAAGGCTAGCCTGGTCTACAGAGTGAGTTCTATGACAGTCAGGGCTACACAGAGAAACCCTGTATCGAAAAACAAACAAAAACGGGGGGGGGGGGGGGGGGGGGGTGAGGGGGGGGGTTGACTGAGAAAGACAGAGGTTGACCTCTGACCTCCATACTACCTCAAAGGTTGACCTAAAAAATAAATAGGAAAGCGGGGCATGGTGGCACATGCCTTAAATCCCAGCACTGGGGAGGCAGAGGCAGGCAGATCTTTGTGAGTTCAAGGCCAGCCTGGTCTACAAGAGCTAGTTCCAGGACAGGCTCCAAAGCTACAGAGAAATCCTGTCTCCGGGGGAAAAAAAAAAAGAAAGAAAGAAAGAAAATACACAGGCAAATAAATAATTGCAGGCTCACACCTGTAATCATATGTCACGTAAGAAGTAGAGACAGGAGAATCAGGAGTTCCGGGCCTGTTTCAGCTACAGTGAGGTCAAAGCCAGCCTGAGCAATGTAAGATCCTATCTCAATATAAAAAAGTCAGTCAGAAGACAATTCACAGAAAAGGAGAGAACTTTTGTGAGCATACCGATAAGAGAATTGTACCTGGAAATTACATAGGATTCTGGCTGCTCAGTATTAAAAAAAAACAAATAGCTCAATTGAAAACTAGACAGACTGAGGCTGGCATGAAAACTCAGAGGTCTTCCAGAGGACCTGGGTTCAATCCCCAATATCCACACGGCAGCACACAACTGGTTGTAACTCTAGCCCCAAGAAATCAGACATCCACTTTGGATCTCTGGGTCACCAGCCATACATGCAGTGCACATATATACATGCAGGCAAAATACCCATACACATAAAATATTAAAATGAAAAAAATTCCATGGATGTGATATAAACAAACATTTCTCCAGAGATGTACAACTGGCAACGGGCACAAGAGGCCATGTTCAGGATGACTAATCACTAGGAAAACGCACACCAAAGCTGCAGGAACTGTCGCTTCACACCACTAGAATGAGGTTATCAAAGACTTGTGGGACTTGAGAAACCGGACCCTTCATGGTGCCTGTGAGCAGAAGACAGATCGGCTTCCTCAGACGGCCCCACACAACCCAACAGGACTACTCTTCTACCTTAAGCTAAAGGAATGAAACTGGTCCCACACACAAAATTGTTACGTGAGCTTCCATAGCCGCATCCTTCTAAGAGCCAAGTGCAAACAACCTGAAGCCCACCCCTGGTGAGCAGACAGCAGGTGAGCAATGCCCACAACAGAGCACCACCTGGACACAAGAAGAAACAATCTACAGATTAGGCTGCTCCAGGGAAAAACCTTGAAAACATTATAGTCAGTTAACAAAACTAAAGTTTTATGGTTTTATTTGTATGAAATACAAACAGTGGGAAAATCCAGAGTGACAGTTGTGTATCCCCATGCTTGGGAAGTAGAGGCAAGGGGAATCAATGTTAAAGGCTATCCTGGGCTACATAGGAAGTTCAACATCTGCCTGCACTACATAAGACACTGTCTCAAAGAAAATAATAAAAACAAAATCAGGAGACAGGAAATAGAGTAACTGTCTGAAACTGTGAGGAGTGATTGCTAATGACTCAGGATTTCTTTTTGGAGCAAAGAAAACTTTCTAATATTGATCGCAGTGAGATTTGTACAATTCTGTCACAGTACTAAAATAAACTTTTAAAATCTCTTTTACACCAAGCGGTGCTGGTGGCACACACCTTTAATCCCAGCCCTTGGGAGACAGAGGTAGGTGGATCTCTGTGAGTTCAAGACCAGCCTGGTTTACAAAATGAGTACTAAATGAGTACAAAGTGACAGCCAGAGCTACTGCACAGAGAAACCCTGTCTGAAAAAAGCCAAAAGAACAAAAAAAAGAAAAAATTCTTTTCCAAAGAGATCTAAATTATTTAAAAGACAAGCCACCCCTAGATCTGGGTTTAAAATTACAACATAAAACAATTAATTATACATTTGAACATTAGACAGCTGGTGCTATTGAGGTATCACTGGTTTTTTATAGGATCACAAAATGAATTCCTTTTTAACGTGATATGAGAATACATACATATAAAGTATCTGCAGATGAAATGGTATGGCACTTAGGAGGGGGATAAGTAGTCAGGGATACAGATGAACTGGTCACCAGGAACAACTACCAAAGCAGGGTGACAGCAGAGCTCATATATGATTACACATTGCAATGTCTTAATATCCTTTGTTTTTCTTTTTCATTACACCATGTATCACAGGCTAACCTAGAACTTGATCTATAGACCTGGTTGGTTTAAAGCTTGTAGTAATGCTCCTGCCTCTGCCTCCTGAGTGTTGGGAGGGCTACAATTACAGACATGAGCCACTACCACACACCTGGCATGAAAATTCTCCTTGAAAAGAGGAGGAAATTCCTCCTGCACTTAAAAATTCAACATGCATCAATCATCAATCCCACAGCATGGGCAGGGCCACTTTCAACCACAATCTTTTAGAAACAAAACTACCCCGATCTTGGACCCAGTATGGAGCACATGGTTAGCAGATTGGGGCCTGAGTTTGACCTTCAGACTCTCCCTCCTGCCCCCAAAGGACCCTCGACATTGCACTTAGTTACAAACAACAAAAGCAAAGGATCTCTAGGAAACATGCAGTAGAACAACCCGGCTCTCAGGAGGTGAGGAGGCTCCTGTTGCAGTCTCCTTTTGCATGTGATTTATTCAGCTTTAGACTTAACGATTTTTTTAACTTCCTGAAACTTTTCTTGAATTCCTATTACATTTTTATTTATTTATTTAGTGTGTGCACAAGTATGCCACAATGTTTCTGTGGAGGTCGGAGGACAACCTGCAGGAGTCAGGTCTCTCCTTCCACCACCTGGGGCCCAGGGCCAGACTCTATCAGTCCGCTGCAAACACTAGAGTCAGAGTTTGACACTAAGTGTCTCCTTGAAAGATAAACTGATCAATTTCCTTTGGTTTCTCAATCTCAGTCCCTCCTCCAATGAAAGCACAAGAATTTCTACGGCAGAAATCTGAGGCAGGGCAGGCCCTCTGGTCACATGGAAAGGAAAAGGTGAGGACTAAGGCAACTTCAGTGAGAGGACCCGGGCTCAGCACGTACAAGGCTCTGGGCTCACCCTCAGCATCTCAAAGAATTTCAGAGTTCCTGGTTCCCACTGTTGTCATAGACGGGCCAGGGAGCAGACCTGTCCACAATCCCCACTCCACCTTTATGGAAACACTAATGGTGGAGCCCTGTTAGGAGACTTACCACCAGCCAGTGTAGCTGAGCAACCTCCAGTCTAGGAGGCAGATGCTATCATGTACCCTCATTTTGCTGAGAATTTCAAGTTAGTTTTTCTAACATACACTAGCTGGAAAGACGGCTCAGTCAGGAAAGCATGGGGGCCTGAGTCAGGATTCCCAGCCCCATGGGTAAAGCCTGGCATGTAGAGCGTGCTTCAAAGTTCAGCACTGGTGGACTGGGGCAGAGAGACAGGAGAATTGCCGAGACTTTAGGGCCAGTCTAGCTGGAATGGTGAGCTCTGGGACCAATCAACAAACAGGAAGTAAGCAATAGAGAAAGACATCCAAAGTCGATGTCTGGCCCTTCTACACATGTGCACAGGCAAACACACCTGCACACCCACACACGTGCATACACATACTAAATTAATTAAAATTATACAGCTTTATGTGTCAGAGCCAGGATTTGAACCCAATATGTTGGGCTCCATCCCCTCTTGGTGGGTGCCAGCTCACTTCTTTGCGGTGTATCATTAACGTTCAAGGACCTGAGACCTTAATTAGACCCAATGATTTGCTTTGGCAGATCAAGTAAAGTTCCTCCACCAGAAAAACCCCTCCAGCAGCCCGCAATAAGACCACTAGTTCTTATCATAAACCTTGCTCTTGGGGAACAAAAAGGACCAACATCCTTTTACAAACGCACACAAATAACTTCAAAGCTAAAACTAAATGCTCTCCTTTACCCCAACACCCGCTCGCCCCTGAAACATCTGAATGAAAGGCCAGGAAGGGACGAGGAGTGGGGGCTCTAAAATTCAACTGCACAATGAGAAAAACTGCGGGGATAGAGATCCCTGTGTCCAACAAGAGTCAACAGCCAACACGAGGCTTTCCGAGTCACTCCCATCTCTACATACAACACCCAGGAATGACTTAGCACCGAAACTGCAGCAGGACTTTTCAGAGGGAGGCAAGGATGGAGACAGACTCAGACTCAAGGGACTAAACTTCGGTATCACTGGGCACGTGCCGTCCACACCCATCTCCCTCTGACTTCCAGTCTTCCCACCCGCTCCACCTCCCCCGTTCGTGGTACTGGCTTGGGCAAGGCATCAGTCCCATGCAGGTTCAGCATTGGGCAAGAAGGGAAGGGCTTTAGGACACAACCAGAGACCTCAAACGATGAGCTAGAGAAGAAATGGAGAGAGCTAGAGCATGAACCAACAGCCCAAATGCAAAAGGCACAGTCGGGAGAGTGAAGCTGCGAGGCTAATGGGCCGGCTCTGGGGACGTAGGTACTGGGAATAAGAAGGACGGAAGACAAAGCGGTCGTAACACGCCCTCGGGAGACCGGGAGCTGCTGTTCTGGTTTGCTGTGGACAGGGGTTCAGGCCAGCAAACCCACGGTCGAGAGAGGCTCTTTGCCTTTGGAGAAAGAGTAGTCATTGGACCGGAGAATGACTGAAAACCAGGGGCCGGTAACTGGAGCTGGGTCCCAGGAGGGTGACGGAAGAAGAGGGGCTGAGGCACGCACTAGAGAGCTGAGAGTCCGGGGTGTGGAAGCCGGCCAAGGGGGAATCAGCGGGCTGGGAGAGCCTGGGAGGGACTAAGGAGCAAGCTCTGCTCTTGGAGTTGCCTGTCAATGAAGGGGCGAAGGGACAGGGGCGCCAGCCCCGGGAAAGTGAGTGCTGTATAGAAGACCCAGGGCCAGGGCTCCGGAGCCTACGAACAACCCCGCGGGAGTCCGCAGGGTGTGGGGACACAGGGCCCGGAGCGTGCGGCTGCAGCGGCGCCACCGGGCGGGTGACAGCGGCGGCACCGCCACTCACCGCTCATGTTGCCGCTCCCGGGGCGCTGTCTGCCGTGCCGCCGCCACCGCCGCCGCGTCTGCAGCCGCCGAGCTCCACACAGGCCGGGTGAGCGCGCGCCCCGCCCGCTGGCCCCGCCCCGGAAGCAGGGCCCTCCGAGGGCCCGCCTCCCGACCCGGAACCAAAATACCCTCACGAGTCGAGGTCCGAGGGTTGCGGGGAGGAGACCGGGAGCTGACGGGATAAACGCCTCCCCATCCCCGAGCCAGGAAGAAGACGTCAGTCTAAATTGAAGTCGGGACAAGGATGCGGATAGTCATACTGGGAGCCTGGAATAGTGGTGCAAGTCTGTCAAACCAGCCCTCGGGAGAAGGCTGACCCAGAGTTCAAGGTCATCCTTAAACTACATTGTGAGTTCGAGACTGAGACCCTATCTCAAAGAGTTGTGGAGAGGGGGAGAGTAGTGGGCCTGCAGAGCCTGGTGGCACAGGCTTTAATCCCATCATTCGAGAGGCTGAGAAGGGGGCTGAGCTACAGCGTGGTAGAGCACGTTCCTTTCTTTCACGAGGCCCGAGCTTCAGCTGTCTGTACAAACAAAAACAAAAAGTGAATTCAGAGCTATTCTGGCAACTTACCGAGATTCTCAAAATAAGAAGTAAAATCAGGGCTGTGCGTACAGCTCAGGAACAGATGTAGCGTGGTTAAGGCCCTAGGTTCAATCTCCAGCGTCAGAGAGACTGTGTGATGGGCCAACGTAGAAGATAAGCAATCCCAGAAGGTCTCTCTTTTAGGTCAAGCTCAGGATAGCTATTCCGGAAGGAACAGGTCAAATTCCTTACCAGTAACGGCTGGTTGGAGCACAGGGTGAGTGAGAAGTGGGGGTCAAGAAGGAGGATCTATTAAGATGGGGGGCCCTTTTGTAGGCAGGAACGTTTGCTTTCAGATTGCCAGCCCGTTGCTGAATGGGGGAATAGAAGGCCATGGCAAGCCTTTAAGCACAGTGATGCAATCAGAGTTGGCCTTTAAGAAAACTTCACGGCAAGATCTCCTAAGTAAATTGGGAGCGTGGAGGTCACCGGAGAGTAAAACTGGAGAGGGGAGGAAGGGAGGGGACTGGAGAAAAATGTATAGCTCAATAAAAACAATAAAAAAAGAAAACTTCACAGGCTGGGGAGGTGGGTCGGCGGTTAAGAACACTGGCTGCTGCTCTTTCAGAGGACCTGGGTTCAATTCCCAGCACCCATGTGGCAGCTCACAGCTGTTGTAAACCCAGTTCCAGGGGACAACACCCTCACACAGACATACATGCAGGCAAAACACCAATGCACGTGAAAGGAAAATAAATAAGTTCTTAAAGAAAACTTCACTTGCACAACTTTAACCCCAGCACTCACCAGGTGGAGACCAAAGAGCCTCAAGTTACATCTTGGGGTACTTAGAGGGAACTTGTCTCAAAGAGAAGTCACTTTCTAGAATGAGAATGGATTGTAATGGGGCTGGGGAGAATGGCAGCAGGTTAGGGAGGTGCGATAGATGTCCGGTGACGCTGTAGGTGACAGTGAGCGAGGAAAGGCTGGGTGCTGTGAGAACACAAGTTTTACATTCACAGCATCGAGGAAGTTCAGGGTGGTGGTGCACGCCTTTGATCCCAGCACTTGGGAGGCAGAGGCAGGGGAATTTCTGTGAGTTCGCAGTCAGCCTGGTCTACAGAGGGAGTTCCAGGACAGGTAGGGCTGTTGCATAGAGAAACCCTGTTTCGAAAAAACAAAAAAAAAAATGAGATAAAATAAAAAGCTGGACTTGAAACACTAATTTCCTCCTCTTGGGTATGAGCCTGAGGCTGCAGTCATCCAGCCTGGGTAACGTGGAGTCGCTCTCTATGCTAGCTAGAGGCTATAGCTCGGTGGGAAAGCGCAAGTGTGGGGCCCTAGATTTGATTCTCAGTGATACAATGGAAAAAAAGAGGTGACTAAGCCTTGGAGCTTCCCCTTCTCCTGGTGAAATTTCACATGGCTGTAGCTAACTTCTTCCATCTGTAAGGGCACAGCCAGAAAGCTCTCAGCAGATGCTGGCCTCTTCATATTGAGCTTTCCAGCCTCCACAGCAGACACACAGACCGAGGGGGGGTGGTGTTGGTCATGCATACCTGTAACTCCATGCCAGAGGCTGGAGCAGGAGAATCCAGGAGCTCAAGGCTAGCTTATAAAGAAAGACACATCACAGTCCTTTATATGTCACCAAACCTCAGACGTCCTGTGACCGTGCCTCCCTCCTCCCCTACCTCGTGTGTGTGTGTGTGTGTGTGTGTGCGCGCGCGCGCGTGTGTGTCTGGTGTAACAGGGTATTCTACCACTAAGCGACATCCTCAGCCCTGACAGCAACTGTCGGATTTTGTCTGTGTGAAAGGACTTGAAGCAGTATCTGGCACCATTAAGCCTACATAAGTGATCACACACACACACCTGCACTTGAGCCGAAAACAGTCACAGGTTCATGCTTGTCACAATTAGCAATAGCACATGGTTTGTGTAAGCATACTAATGTCTGCTGCTGCCGTAAGCTGGGACCTAGAGAACCTGTGCACTACACACTGAAATGGCCTGGCTTCTCCTGTTTACCATTAACATGGGATAACCTTGCTTCCTTTGGCCGTCAGGAGAACCCAGTTGGCCTTGAAATACACCATGTCTTGGGTGACTCCATAGAAACATGATACTCTAGGGCCTATAGTGGTTTTTTTTTTGTTTTGTTTTTTTTAAGAGAGAGTCAAAACTTTAATCAAAACCAAGGAACCTTCCACAGTTAAGCTCCCAATGTTAAGATGGGGGAATGAATCTAATGTAAAGAGTTTATTAAAGGACAATAGGCTATATCCCAGCTGATAAACATCCTAAAGACATGAAAAGCATCATCTCTGTCTCTGACAGGCTCTCAAAGTGGCTTTATACCAGACAGAGTTTTATTCTCTAGAATGAATTGGTTTCTCCATCTCTGTGATACTTTCCGAAGCAGTTGGCATATTCTTGCCATAGTCACTTGTTTTCGTGGTGACAAGAATGGTTGCACCCTCCTCCATGGCTGGAAGTGGGAAGTGGTCAGAATCAACCTTCGGGTTGCTTTTAGCACAGTCCTCGCAGGTGCATTCTTCCACCGTATACTCCAGGCTTCGGGGAAGAATCCTTACGTCAGCCCTGCTCTTCACCAGGTCAGAGTTGGCCTTGTCCGGCAGAACGGATCCTGATGGTACAGACACAGGCATTCACCGAAGGTCAGTGGTGCCGTCACAGCGTGCATGGCCGAACACTGAGCGGCACCAGACCCCAGCCCAGGCTTGGCCCCGAGGCAGATGGCTGTTTTGGGTATATGGAGTTCTTACACCTTGTCTTATGTTAACCACATTTAAAACTCAGATTTCACATGAGCTTATATGGACTCTATAAAGACAACAGAAGGGACACAGAGACAAAGGGCTGGATTCAAAGACAACCCCTGCTGTCTCCAAACAGGTGGTGGGTGTCCTTGTTGGCAAAGCCACAAACAGGGTCACTCCATAAACTTATTGTCCACTTGGCTCTTTCAAGTTCTGAGGGTTTGACCTTGTCTTACACAGGAAATTAGCATATGTCACAGCACATCAGAGTCAGCCTATGAGTGACATTTCAGAATACAGAAGCAAAGGTAACACACCTGTAATCCCAGCCACTCAGGAAACTGAGGTAGGGAGAGTTTGGAGCCAACATAGTCAAGAAAGGCCCTGAGTTCAATCTCCAATACAAGATGGGGAAAGAATGTACAAGGAATTTTTTTAGCTAATCTATTGTGGTGGGAGGAGTCACATCACAGAGCACCTGTGAGCATTACAGCTGCTTATGGGAGTGGATCCAGCTCAACCTAACATGCTTGGCAGCAAGTGTCTCCATCCACTGAGCACTCTCCAGCCTTCAGGTGTGCACTGTGGCCTAGTTTTTCTGACATGACATCTTATGGAGCATTTTCCAGTACATTAATTTGTGGAGGGAGTGGGGACAAGATCTCGTTCTGTAGCCCAAGTTAGCCTAGGACTCACTGTAGCCCAGGCTGGCCTCCTACTCGTTTTGTTCTGTAATGTATGTGAGTGTTTGCTGTCTGTAGGTATATGTACCATGTATATGCCTGGCGCAGAAGTGCTGAGTTCCCGGGAACTGAAGTTACAAAAGGTTGTGAGCTGCCATGTGGGTGCTGGAAACCAAACTGTGATCCTCTGTAAAAGCAGCAAGTGCTTTTAGCCACTGAGCCATCTCTCCAGCCTGTGGCCTCAGACTGTTGGTGACCCTTCTGCTTGCTTCAGCCTCCAGGGAACTGATGTTACAGTTGAAGATCACACTCCAGGATAATTCATTTGAAAATGAATTTCCTTCGATCCCATATAGTAATTCCCAGTTTGTCTCCAGTGCACATCTGTGAAGAATGAGTTTTCAAAAACACTTATTGTGCCTGGTGCTGGTGGTGCATGACTTTAATCCCAGCACCTGGGAGGCAGAGGCAGGCTAATCTCTGAGTTCAAGACCAGCCAGGTCAACAGAGCCGACAGGACAGTCAGGGCTACACAGGAAAATCTTGCCTTGAAAAACAAATAAAAAAAGGATTTTTTTGCATAAGCTTGAGTTCAGATTCTCACAAACGACATCAAAAAATGGGGTGTGAGCCAGGTGGTGGTGGTGCAGCCTTTAATCCCAGCACTTGAGAGGCAAAGGCAGGCAGATCTTTGTGAGTTCAAGGCCAGCCTAGTCTACAAGAGCTATTTCCGGGACAGGCTCCAAAAGCTACAGAGAAACCCTGTCTCAGAAAACAAACAAACAAACAAACAAACAAACAAAAAACACTGGGTGTGACAGCCAGGCAGTGGTGCACACCTTTAATCCCAGCATTTGGGAGGCAGAGACAGGCAGATCTCTGTGAGATCAAGGTCAGCCTGGTTACAAAGCCAGTTCCAGAACAGCCAGGGCTACACAGAGAAACCCTATCTCAAAAGAAAAATGGGGTGTGGCAGCAAGCATCTGTAATGCCAGATTTTTAGTGAGGTTAGAGACAAGAGAGAGACAGGAGAATCGTTCCAGAAGCTTGAAGGCCAGCTCGCGTCCTGGAGAATGAGAAGCGAGGGACCCTGCCTCAAAATGGGATGCGAAATGACTCCTGAAATTGTCCTCGGACCCCCACACGTGCTGTTGCCTGCGCCTGCACTCTCACAAAAGATTAAGCTTCCGCTTCCCAACATTCCACAGTGCAACTTTTTCTTCCAGGGGCCTGGAGAAATGGCTGCTCTTACAGAGGACGTTGGTTTGATTCCCAGCACTCACTTGGTAACTCAAACTGTCTGTAACTCTGGTCCCAGGGTACTCTGGCTTCTGAGGATAATGCACATATGTGGTACACATACATATGGATAAAATAAAATAAATAATAAAGCACCTCATTCTAAGTTGCTCTAGAAACACACTAAACATGGGGGGGGGCTGCCTGACCTCACTTCCATGTGGACCTAAAGATGCTGCTAAAGAACCGCAGGATGGTGGTTAGCAGACACAAGGAGGTAGAGAAAAGAGAAGCAGACGCTCGGAAGGCCAGAGCTGCAGCTCCAGCAGATGAAGATGCGTCAGCCTAGATGACCACCAGGTGACACTGGCGCTGCGAGCAGCAGAGCGTAGGATGCGGAGGACTGGCTCTGTTTCACTGTTTCCCTATGTGTCTGTAGTCAGAACATTGTATCGTGTACTTTACATATGTGCAGTTTGTATGTTAAAAATTTTGACGGGCAGTGGTGGCACATGCCTTTAATCCCAGAAACAGGCATATCCCTGGGCTCAAGGCCAACCTGATCTACAAATCTAGTTCCAGGACAACCAGGGCTACACAGAAAAACCCTGTCCAAAAAAAAAAAAAAAAAAAAAATCATAGTGGTTAAGAGCCAGGATTCCTTCTCTAGCAACCACCTGTAACTCCTACTACAGGGGGATCTGATGTCCTGTTCTGACATCCAGAGGAGTGTCTGGATATATATACATATAGACGTGTGTGTGTGTGTGTGTGTGTGTGTGTGTACACATATATCTATATGTGTGTTTGTATGTATGTATGTATGTATACACACACACACACTCACATACATAAAGCCACTCTCAGACACACACACATACATATAACTTTAAAAACAATTAAAATTCAGTCTCTCACCTACTGACCACATGGAGGACAGAGTAAATTACCCACCGTTCCACCTGCACTGGAAAGTGCTGGAGTCGATGCTTTGCACTTTGTGCATGGAAACCAAATGCATAAAGAAGCAGGACAAGGGCTCAGAAGATGGCTTAGTGGTATAAGAACTTGCAAGTCAGGGGACCTGAGTTTAAATCTCTATTACTCTGGTAACAAGTACATGCCTGCAACCTCCTAATGGCAGAAATGATATCATAGCTACAGCCACATGATTCGGTCCATTGAGAGAGCCTGTCTTTTTTTTTTTTTAAATTGAGACAGGGTTTCTCTAGCTTTGGTGCCTGTCCTGGAACCAGCTCTTGTAGACCAGGCTAGCCTCAAGCTCAGAGATTTGCCTGCTTCTGCCTCGCAAATGCTGGGACTAAAGACATAAGCCACCACCACCTGGCCAGAGAGCCTGTCTGGTGGCAACAAGGTGAAGAATAGAGGAAGACACTTGATGCCCTGCTCCGACCTCATGAGCAAGTGCACACTCACATGCATGCACCACACACACCAAAAGAAAAAATAGTTAATTAAAAAAAGATGCGGGACAATGGCCTCTATGTGTTTGAGAATCGCATGGGGAACAGTGCTATAAAATCAGTTCAGCCTGAGAGGTTCTCGGGTGGAGCATTTACTTCTCTGAGATTGGTACACCGTTATCCTTGAGATGGTCTGTGAAACCCGGAGCAACTGGTTATTCATTTCTAGTATTTTAGGCAGTAAAATGTTCACATGAAAACAGTGCTTTTAATTGTATTAAAAGCATGACCATGGATCTTGCCAACTACCACTAGCCTGAGAGTGCTGGCTCTCAGTGTGTGAGAGCAGAGTATCTCGTCCATGTGCTAGCTGCAGTCAAAAACACTTTCCAAGGAAGCCTCCAGAGCAGTTACCAAGAGAACTGGGGGGAGGTGGGCATCAAAAGGAGAGTGGCAAAGTAACTGTCAATGCCAGGATTTCTCTGTTGTTTGTTCGTTTGGGAGGGTAGTGGCAGCTGTTTTTATATTTTGTTTTTAGACATAGTCTCTTGTAGCCCAAGCTGACCTCATGTCATGTAACTGAAGATGACTTTGACCCCTTGATCCTCCTGCCTATACTACCCAGGTGCTAAGATGACAGGCATCTGCCACCACACCCAGCTCAAAATTTAAACTGTCCACTGACACATTTGAAAGTGCTGTAACCAAAAAGAAAAAAGAAAAAAAAAGGCCAACGTTAAAAAAGGAAAAGGAAATGAAACTTGGAAGAGCCACCCCTACAGAAATAGACTTCAGAGTCGCCATCAGACTGACCTGGGTTTTGAAGTTTGTCCTTCAGTGCTTCAGAGTTCATCTTCCTCAGCAAGAATGTGAGTGTGAAAAGTGCCAGAGAAACAGTCAAGGTCAAGCCCAGGAAGGTCCAGAGAACAATATGTATCCCTTTCATCGAGCTGGTCATGCCTTTGGTAAAAGATTTGTCAAAGAGATAGGAAGCCAGAGTAAAATTCACATCAAGTATGAATTTTCCAACACTCCCCTATTGCATATTCATGAATACCTTACTTGGGGGGGGTGTTTATTGAGACAAAATCTCGTGTAGCTCAGGCTGGCCTCTGACTCATGAGTCTCCACCTCCTACGTAAGCGCTGGGATTACAGAACTACAGCACTGTGACCATATGCACTGCTGGGAACAGAGGCCAGCGCTGTGTGTGCCAGCCAGGGACTCTACCAGTTCCTTACAGCATGGCTCCTTTTGTTGTCTTTGAGGCAGGATTTCACTTTAACCCAAGCTTCTGAGGAATTCACAGGCTAATCTTAAATTTGTGTGGTTTGCAGCCTGTGATTCAAGACCATTTGGGTTGTTGAATAACTTTCACAGAGCTAACATATCAGATATTGACATTAGGATTCATAACTAGCAAAATTACAGTTATAAAGTAGCCACAAAAATAATCTTATGGTTGGGGTCACCACACCACGAGGAATTGTATTAAAGTATTGAAGCATTAGGAAAGTTGAGAACCACTGAGTTAGAAGCCGGTATTGCCCATCCCTGACTTCACCAACATTGACTTTAAATTCTAAATACCATTCCTTAAGGTTTGATGAACTGCCAGATAAAGTTGAGTTTGGTTCTGAATAATTCCTTTGCTCCATGAGACATTTAAATCATTGCTTGATTTCTGGTTTTGATTCAGAGAAAAAAAAAAAGTTTCCCCACCCTCTCCATAGCTTTTATTCTCTGGTAGATAAACAGGCACTATCACGAATGCCTCCCAACAAGAAGCACCTATTGAAGAGTCTCACTTACTTGGATTACAGTAAGGCTGACAGGGTACAGGAGGGTTGGAACATCGAAGGTGGCAAGGTTTGCAAGCATGCAGCAGACTGTCAAAATATTCACTGTGGAAGCACCGCTGAGCCATGTGGGACTTGATCACTGAAAGAAACAGAAACAGCAGACAGAACAGCATGGAGGACCAGCAAATTCTTATGCGGGATTCCCTGTGAACAGCGGTCAGGGACGTTGAGGGGGAAGGAATGACCCCAACCTTGTTGGTTCTTATGAGGACCGCGGGTATTGTGGCGAAGGATTTGAACACCTCTCTGGCCCTCTGTCTCTAAGAAGCTTGGGTGGAGCAGTGGGGTGGTGTATCACAGCAAACCGCACCTGAAACAGAGACTGCCTATTTATAGAGGAAATCTCTCATCCAGGTGACAGTTGCACAACGTGAGCAAGCTTAGGGCATCAAGCAGAAAGGGCAGTAGCCGTTTAGGGACCATCTATTTGTGGGCTGTACCATGTGATAGGAGACAGACGAAATGAGAGCTGTGTCCTTCCACACTTAGAGACTACAGGGAAGGTAGACTATAGCCTGTAACTGGAGGGTGGTAGTGACTGACAGAAAGGAAGATGGAGGGAGGAGCCAGTCAAATATGACTACCAGTTATGCTTTGACATCTGGGATTAAAGCAAGAGGCTTGAAAGATTGTTTGGGGGCATTATGTCACGTCAGTAAAAGCCATCCTAGCCGGTTGTGGTGATGCGTGCCTTTAATCCCAACACTCTGGAGGAGAGGTAGACAAATCTCTGAGTTTGAGACCAGTCTCATCTACGAGGGTTACATAGAGAGACCCTGTCTCAAAAACAAAGTAAAACAGCAACCCAGATATATATCCATGGAAATAAATGAGCCTTTACCATCCCCCAGAAAATGTGTAGGGCCTTAGATTGATGACTTATGCACATATGTCTTGTCCTATATGATCCTGTCATGTCAGGGTTAAGGATTCAAGATTGAGTGTCATTGCGGTACATACCAATAGTACCACCATTTATGAGGCTAGGACAAGAGGGTCTCAAGTGGAAAGCCAGCCTGGGGTACATAGCAAGATCCTGTCTCAAAAATAAAATTTTAATTGAAGCTGGGCATGGTGTCTATAGTCACATGCCTATAGTCACAGCTACCTGGGATGTAGAAGGTAGTGAATCCAAGGCCAACATGAACTACACTGTAGCAACCTTATCATAAAACTACATGATTGGGTGCTGAAGAAATGTTTCAGCAGTTGCACTAGCTAGTCTTCCAAAGGACCTGGGTTTGATTTCCAGCACCTATGTGGAGGTTCACAATCAGCCATCTGTAACTCAAGTCTCAGGGAATCCAATGTACTCACCTGGCCTCCATGGGCACCAGGCACACTCATGGTGCACAGATACACATGTGGACAAAACACCCATACACATAAATGCATTTTTAAAAAATACATGATTGGGCCGAGCGGTGGTGGCACATACCTTTAATCCCAGCATTTGGGTGGCAGAGGCAGGAGAATCTCTGTGAGTTTGAAGCCAACCTGGTCTTCAGAGTAAGTTCCGGGACAACCAGGGCTAACAGAGAAACCCCGTCTCAAAAAACCTAAATAAATATATGATTGGATCCATACCAATTCTGGAAACTTAAGGGTTTTTGTGGCTTACTTGTTTCAGCCTGGATGAATACCATGTGAACAGAATCTTATATAGTAAGCCTGGAAAGATGCCTCGGTGGATAAGAACACTTTCTGGGCCATCCTAAGAAGCGGAGTTGGGATCCTAGTACCCACATAGCAAGTTGGATATCCAGTGTAGATTATAGCACCATCTGGGACCTGCAGTTTTACAGCCAGATTGAGAGAACACAGGCCTCAGCTAGAAGAGAGTTCTTGTCTCAAAGGAGTGGGAAAGAGTTCTAATAAAAGACAGCTGACACCTGTCCTGACGTACACACAGGTGCAGGCACCAGCACACACATGCATAAACAGACACATACACAAATTAAATATATAAACCTTTTTTAAAGTTTAAGTGTCAACATTGCATGGTAGCAAATGCCTATAATCCCAGCCTCCAGGAGACAGGCAAGCCGATCACTGTGAGTTCAAGGCCACCCTTGTCTACATATCAAGTTCCAGGACAGCCAGGGCTCTGCCTCAAAACACTACTAATGGCATCAATTTTAATACATTTCTATAAGCCAAAGAAAATCTGTGTTCCATTGTTGACATTTTTAAAAAGTACTAATGAGCAGTTAGAAAAACGGTTAGTAGTCCAAAAGACGATCGTAGCCTTTGATGTGTCCCAGATGTGCAGAGGCTGCTGTTGTTCTGCCTGATGAGCCCCTGATAGGCAGTGTTGCCGAGGGAGAAAGGAACAGAAGACAGACGGACAAGCTCGGGAAGAGCTTCTTCCTTGTAACTCAGAATCTGTAACATGAGGGCTGGGCTTGTTGGGGTTTTTTTGTTTGTTTGTTTGTTTTTCAAGACAGGGTTTCTCTGTAGCTTTGGAGCCTACCCTGGAACCAGTTCTTGTAGACCAGGCTGGCCTCGAACTCACAAAGATCTGCCGACTTCTGTCTCCCGAGTGCTGGGATTAAAGGCTTGCGCCACCGCCCAGCCTTGTTGGGGTTTATGTCCTGCCCAGTTCCCACAGCCAGCAAGCCCCCAAAGAAAACCACACAGAATTCTACATTAATCATGAGTTGATTGGCCCATTAGCTCAGGCTTCTTATATATTGTAACTTATATTAACCCATTTGTATCTATGTCAGCCCCATGGCTCAGTATCTTTTTCAGAGGAACAGGTCACATCCTGCTTCTTCGGTGATCTGGGGGGAGGCTTCCTCCTTCCTAGAATTCTCCTGTTCTCATCGCCCCACCCCTACTTCCTATCTGGTTGACCCACCTATACTTCCTGCTTGGTCAATCAGCGTTTATTTAAAACATGATTGACAGAATACAGACAATTCTCCCTCACCACTTCCGGGGGCGAGGGTGGGGGTTCTAAAACCAAACTTTGGGCGCCAGATAAAGGCACAAACAATCCCACACCAGTCTGGAATTATGGTTAATAAAATGGTTATTTATTTAAAGGAAAAAAACTTACATATCACTGTTCCAGACAACAGCCCTCTGTGTGATCAGGAAAGGAGTCTAGTAGCTAGAAGCAGAGCCAGAAGCAAGAGAGCGAGCACACGGCTACCTCTGCTTTTTTTTTTAAAAAAAGAGACCATGCCCAAGTGGGCTGGTATCTTAAAGGCTATTGGCTCAAGGAGTGGAAGTAGCTCCCGCAGCAAGAATCACTTTGTTTGTTTGTTTGGTTGGTTGGTTTTGGTTTTTTTCAGACAGGGTTTCTCTGTGTAGCCCTGGTTTGTTCATTTTTATTTTTGTTTGTTACCAGTTTGTTAATGTGTTTTGACTTCTGAAACAGAATCTCATACTTATGTGACCCAGGTTGGCCTCAAACTTATGACAATCTTTCTGCCTCAGCCTCCCACGTCTGAGATTACAGATGGTGTACACCTGCACACTCAGTACTTGGGTGATGGAGCAAGGAGGTTGTGGCTTCAAAACTAGTGTTGTCTCATCACATAGCAAAATGAAGTAGGCAGGGACAAAGCCCAAATTCTTAGAACAATTCTTTCTGGGGTTGGTATGGATGGGAGTGAGGCTTGACATTTTATTGATTATATTTTACTTATAGAATGAGGTTATGATGTTTCCTCTCCCACCTGGGCCCCGTTCTTCCCTCCCCTCCTCACTGGTGTTGGACCTGCATTGAGATCTGAGGACTACTTCCCTCTCAGTGACCCTCCCTTCATCCTTCCCATAGCCCATCGCAGTCCAGCTCCACCTCGGCAACTGCTCCTTGCAGAATCATCTTCATAAGGGGTCTTTCTTTTTTTTCTTGTTGTTTTATTGATTTTTATTGATCTCTGCATTTTTCTCTGCTTGGTTCTTACCCCTTACCTCTTTCCACTTTCGACTTTAACCTGTTTTCTCCTTAGCAGCATCTTCAGGAGTCCATCTACTTTACGTGCTACTTTATGCTTTTGTTTGATAGAGACCAGGTATCACTGTGTAGCCCAAGCTAATCTCAAACTCACTCTGGAACCCAGCTCATACGCCTCCCAAGTGGAAGCTATAGGCCTGTGTCATCAAGCCCAACTGTTACTTTAATGTGTGTGTGTGTGTGTGTGTGTGTGTGTGTGTGTGTGTGTACATGCTCCTAACACCCAGGGCATGTGAAGATGCATGGACAATTTGCAGAAATCTCTCTCCTTTTACTATGTGGGCTCAAGAGGTTGAATTCAGCTCCTTGGGTTTGGTGGCAAGTGCCACTGGCCACCTCACCAGCCCCAGTTTAGTGTTTAGACTCATGTGGTAGGAAGCACGTGTGAAAGGCACACACTGCTGCGCCATGGTGCCTGCCAGGGTCTTGTGTGCAGCAGACAGTGAGCAACACTTGAGTGGGAGGGTTTCTCAGCTCCTCAGATTACCTGGTGATACCGACATGGCTCTCAGAATGCTCTGCTGTGGGATTGATGTTTACAGTGGGGGAAAGAAGGGGAGAAGTGTTTAAAAAAGAAAAGCAAACTTTCCCGATACAGCTCCCTCTTAATTGGGAACAATAGAGGCATATTGGAGATCAAAATGAAGCCACTTTGAAAAATTCTAACGGGCTGATAGAACATGGTGCTCCTTAGGGTGTTGAGAAGAAGAGTTCAGAGCAGCTGAACTCCAAAGGGAGTCTGCAGAAACTAGGAGACAGCCTGGAGTTGGCTCCAGGCCCAATTAACCTTTTCATGTCCACAAGCAAGCCATGTTTTGGAGGGGTGGGCTGAGATCCAAGAAGCAGGAAGAGGGAGGAAGGTCTTGGAGGATGACTTAACATTGAAGGACCTACTCAGCTGGGCTTCTGAGAACCCTCCGTCCCCTCCGTAGATTCCAACCCTAACCCACTTCATCTCCTCTAACTTCATACCCACAAGGCACTCTAAAGACTAGTTGAAATGATTAACCAGTGTAGGGGGGGTTAGCAGTCCATCAGAGGCCAAGACTTTGGTTCTTTTGAGACATCTTTAATTTTGGACAGCGACCTACCAAAAAGTTTTTCCTGGAAATATTTTGATATGTATTACAAAGCAGTATGGGGTGTGTACTGTGGCATGAGTGTGGAGGGGAGGGAACAGCCGTGTGTGACAGTACTCACAATCTCCCTCTTGAAGCAGATTCTCTTGCTTGTAGCTGTGTCTACCATGCTGGCTGACACAAAACCTCCTGGGGATTCCCTTGCTTCCTCCCATCCCACTACAAGAGCCTTGGAATGCAGCTGTGCTCCACCATGCTGGCTTCATGTGTGTTCTAAAGATCAGAACTTGGGTCCTCACACTTCCCACCCCACGTACTTAACCCACTGAGCTAAACATGTGTGTATGTATGTATGTATGTATGTATGTATATTAAATTATATGTGTCTGTGATCTGTGTGTCTGTGTGTGTCTGTGTGTGGATATTTGCATGAGTGCAGGTGTCCTTAGAGGCCAGAAGAGGGCATAGAGTCCTCTGGAACTGGAATTACAGATGGTTATGAGTCGCCCAAACTGGTGTCCCCTGCAAATGCTCTTGACTGCTGAGTCCTCTACCCTGACCCATAAAGAAGTTTTTATGCCAGTCCTCTGGATGCTGAGTCAGGGGCATCTCAAGTTTGGGGTCAGCCTGGACTCCACCATGGGATTCCATCTTCTTGGGCCTCCTACTTAGTCTTTGCTTTCCTTTTTTTTTTTTCCTTTTTGTTTTCTCGAGACAGGGTTGTGCTATGTAGCCATGGATTACCTTCTTTGTGTGGCAATCCTCCTGCCTCAGCATGCTGGGTGCTGGGATATCACCATGATCCATTCTGCTTTGGATTTTTCAAAACAAAGTTTCACTTGGGAGTCCAGCCTGTGCTTAAATTTGAGATCTTTCTATTTTCTCCAGGGCACTAAGATTACAGCGTACCACCGAGGTGGCCAAGGATTACTGTTTCACAGTACCCTATGTAGCTGTGCAGTGGTGGCGCACACCTTTAATCCCAGCACGCAGGAGTCAGAGGCAGGATGACCAGCCTGGTCTACAGAGCGAGTTCCAGGACAGCCAGAGCTATACAGAGAAACCTTGTCTCAAAAAACAAAAACTAAAAGAAAAAAATTGTATGTAATTATTACAGC
Organism: Myodes glareolus; assembly: GCF_982192425.1. NCBI lineage: Eukaryota > Metazoa > Chordata > Mammalia > Rodentia > Cricetidae > Myodes > Myodes glareolus. The sequence continues at coordinate 104,020,412 of NC_142034.1, read as the reverse complement.
TTGCCTTAAAAACCTTTGCCTTGCCTCACTCCCTTTGAGAAGACCAGTAGCTACTCTTTCACCTGCCTTCTCAATGTTAGGTATCTGTTAGTGCCAAATAAATACCAGCAGCCTTTGGAAACACTCGGATTGCCATTCAAATGAGCAGTCCCAATGGCTTCAGAAGTGTGAAACATAATCATTTGTTCTGTTAGAGCTGTGAACAACAGCTGGAACCTGAGAAGGACTCTGGAGTGGGTTCTCCTCTGCTCTGTTTGGAAATGATTAGCTGCAGCTGACCTTGGGTGATTTATTACATCATCATCCTGAGGCATCAAACTAAAAAAGAAAAGGAAAAGAAAAACCGCAAACAAAAAACCCATCTTGTTTTTAAAATTGGGTAGTTCTGAGGATAGAGAAATGGCTTTCTAGGGCTGGAGAGATGGCATTTTGCTCACAACAAAAATATAAGAGAAATGTGTAAAAGGAGCAGTGGGCTGTGTTCACGCCCGGATCCTTGCTAGCTTACCCCAAAATAATTACATGGAAACTGTATTCATTTTAAACACTGCTTGGCCCATTAGTTTCAGCCTCTTATTGACTAACTCTCACATCTTGATTAATCCATTTCTAATAATCTGTGTAGCACTACGAGGTGGTGGCTTACCGAGAAGGATCTTAACCTGCGTCCATCTTGGAGAGGAGAGCTATAGCATCTGCCTCACTGCCTTCTTCCTCCCAGCATTCTGTTCTGTCTACTCTGCCTACCTATATTCTGACCTATCAGGCCAAGGCAGTTTTCTTTATTAATAAACCAATGAGAGAAACACATAGACCAATCACCCTCCTCCATCAGAAATGGCTTACTGGGTAAGAGTACTTGCTATTATTCCAGAAGACCAAATTAGGTTCCCAGCACTCATACTGGGTGGCTCACAACCGCTCATACCTCCAGTTCCAAGGGGAGCTTGGTGAGATTTTGTCTGTGCTGTAACAAAAAAAGCTTCCCTGAAGATCAGAATGTGGAGCTAGCCGCACTAGTTAGCCATAGAGGCCAGGCAGCACTCGAGTGATTGGACAGATCTCTGTGAGTTCAAGGCCACCATAGACTATGTGAGATTGCTCCAGTCTAAAAGAGAAACAGAGCCGAGCAGTGATGGCTCACACCTTTAATCCCAGCACTAGGGAGGGAGGTAGAGACAGGAAGGGATATGTCTGCATGGAGAGAGAAAAGTAAGGCAGGAGGAAACAGGAGCCCAGGTGTTCAGACTTGTAGAGGACTTGTAGAGACAGGATGGCCCATTTGGTCTGAGGATGCTGTAGAAGTGAGAACTCGTGGCTGCTGCTCTGCTTCTCTGATCTTCCAGCTTTCACCCCAATATCTCACCCCAGGTTTTTATTATTAAGATCAATTAGAATTTACCCTACAGGGGATCTTATGCCTCTGACTCCTGTAGGCACCTGTACTCAAATACACATGCCCAAATACATACATTTAACTAAAAATACTTTTAAAGAGGACTAGTGAGATAGCTCAGCTATTTAAAACACTGCCTGATCTTTCCAGTGGACCTGGGTTCAATTCCTAGCGCTCAAATATGGCTCACAATTGTCTGTTACTGTGGTTCCAGGGAATCTGTCTCCCTCTTCTGGTCCCTGCTAACACTGCTTGTATGTGGTGTACATACATGCATGCTTACATAATACATACATACATAATACACACAAAACACTCATCACATAAGATAAAAATAAATCTCTAAAAGGAAAAAGTCTTTTAAAATTATTTAAAGATAAATCTCTAAAAATAAAAAGCTTGTCAGCGAAAGGCAGGAGGAACTCTGAGTTTGAGGCTCTCTGGTCTACAGAGCAAGTTTCAGGAAAGCCAGGGCTACACAGAGAAACCCTGTCTCAAAAAATAAACAAATAAATAAATAAATAAGTGTAGAAGGCCACAACCACACTCTCCACCATAGATGGCGCTGCACCGCCAGGTGAGCTAGAAAGCTCACACGTGTTGGTATTTTTCCACTACTCCCAAGGTATCACCTGGGACTGGGAGCAGTTGACCAATCCAAGAATGACACGTCCAAAGCAGGGTCTGTTTCCTATATAAGGGATGGGTTCCATCTTATCTGGGTCTCCGCCATGTTGGCTGATGCTCGCTCTCCCAAGGGGCATTAAAGCTTTACTGCAGAAGTATCCTATGTGTACCGCGTGGTTCTTGCTGGCGAGACGGTAGCACGGGGCATCTGGTGCCATACCCGGGAAGAAGAAGAAGAAGAAGAAGAACTTTGCACCGCCGGAGACCCCTTGGACACAAGGAGGATTCAGAACTGCAGGCATGCGTGCTCAGAGAGGTACGTTCTAAAGTCCAGAGAGCATATCAGAAACTGAGCAGCAGTGGGAGGTTGTGCGCGCACCCAGATAAGTTAAAAAATGACCCTCCGGTAAAGAATGGGGGAGACAGAAAAGAAAATAAGTTAAAAAGGACCCCCCAATGATTTTAAAAAAGCAAAAATGGGGGAGAAGGCTGATTTACAAGGTCAAAAGCTTTATGTTATGTTGTTTGTGTTGTCTGTTGTGTACTGGATAGGAGAAAGATATTTAAACTTAGAAACTGCTAAGGATATGATGTTTTGGGAAAGAGGTTCTGTTTTCGTCTCCACAGAAAAGGAGAGCCTAAGGGTGTACTTGGGATTTATGTGGTTTGAATCACCGAGACCTCCTGAAATGTTGTAGTGTATACCCCTAAGAATGCAACGGCCCAATAACAGCAGGAAGCAGCCAAAGAGACTAAACGACGCCCAAATTCCCTAAAAGATTAAATGAGGTCCTTGCAGAGCAGCAAGTCTGCTTCTCTGAGTTCCGTACACAGGTTTGGGCTCGGAGTGGGTGCAGCTGGGGCTGGAGGGCAGCTGGAGCGGAGCTTTGTTCTGTGGCTATGGTGGGAGGCATATTGCACAGGCTCAGTTGGTGCCTGGCCTGGAGGGTATCACAGCTGTACCGAGAATGAGAGCGGTGCCACAAGCTGCCAGGCCAGAATTGTACCTAATTGTACCTTGCAATGTACCTAAAACTGTGAGGGTCTCTGAGGCTAAAATGGCTCTGATTCCATTTGGCTATGCTAAACGATGCTGACTTCAGGCAGGGCTGGTCGTATTTATCATAATAAAAGCGCAATTAAGGTTTAGACGCAGTAAACAGGCAGTACCGTATTACATCTACATAGTGCGACTTAAGTTTTTAAGAACTCAAGTCCTCCTAAAAGATTGCTGTGTATACGCTTGGCTTGTCTGATGTTTCAGGATCCGCAGGGAGGTAGATGCGAAGGGCCCTTGGATTTTGGGGTGATTTGGTCGTTGACTGGATCTGTGAGAGTTTACAGCCGCTTTTGCTGTGGCACAGGTGTTGAGAGTTTGCTAGTAGGGAAGCGGCCCTGGTCGCCGCCTCTCCCATCGGCCCCTTGAGCCGCAGACTCTGGTGCAGACCTTGAGATGTTGCCGCCTGTGCCGCCTCGGTCTGAGTGTCGGCTCCCGCCATACTCCGCCACCAACACAGCCTCAGAGAACTAGGCTAGCCCCGCGGGGAAGGCTGGGGCGCCTGGGGGTGGAGCCACCACTTCCTGGCCCGGGACAGGCGGAGCCGCACAGCAAACAGGCCCAGGGCCTCGGAGAATGGAGGGGTGGGCTCTGGAACCCAAGGCCACCGTACCGGCAAGGAATACGGGAGCCAATAAATCTTAAACCTAATATCAACAAACAGGGCCTGGGTTTTTCCTAGGCGCCACTGGGACAGCACGGCCTATATCATAAAAAACAGAGACCCTCAATCAGTTATCTACCACAGTGGCTACAGCCCTGGATCAGCAGGCTACCATAGATACATCTATTAGAGGTGGAATAATGGTTCTTAATTAAAGAATTGACCTAATGCAAGAACAGGTGGATAGCTTATGGCAGCTTGCCCAATTGGGCTATGAATGGAAAACTCCAGCCTTATGTGTGACCAGTGTACCATATGAGAACTTTATAAAAGTGGCTAACTTGTCCCGAGAATTGTCTTTGTATCTTGCAGGAGAATTTTGATGATTTGCTGTCCTCCTTGAGACGGTCCATCGTGACAATCAACTCCACGCGAATGGACATAAGCTTGGCCAAAGAATTCCAGTCCTGGATTGTGTCCTTCATCCCCTACTTCAAAGAATGGGTGAGGGTGGAAGTGTTTTGGAATGGTCCTACGCTATGGAATAGTGTTTCTCCTCTGGATGGTCTGCTGACTCAAATCCCAAAACCATAGGGATAAAGTGGTTTTTGCTCAGCGCTGGCTGCCCTAGAACAGGGAGCCTCTTCTAAAATGTGGTTATCTATGTTAAAGCAGTAAGGTTTAAGCCAACCAGCTCCTGCACCCCTAGGACTATGGTCCATTGCACAGGGTGGAGTGCTTGGCTTAGCTAGCCCTGAAGGTTGTGGAGCTTAAAAGCATCGCACAGAGAATGGCCCTCTCTGAGAGATAAGTCGCTCTGCATAAGGGTTTCCTGCCGTATATTTTCCTTTCCCAAAAAATTGGCAGAGGGCAGGCCGGATAGGTTCCAGGTGTCATGAGCCTAGGGACAGATTCCGTGTAAGCCCATTTTAATGTTTCTATTTTGGGAAGTGCGACCTCTATCTTTACCTTTTGAGGGAGTTGCCTTTCTGCAAAGAAGTAAAATTAGGGGGAGATGTAGAAGGCCGCAACCACACTCTCCACCATAGATGGCGCTGCACCGCCAGGTGAGCTAGAAAGCTCACACGTGTTGGTATTTTTCCACTACTCCCAAGGTATCACCTGGGACTGGGAGCAGTTGACCAATCCAAGAATGACACGTCCAAAGCAGGGTCTGTTTCCTATATAAGGGATGGGTTCCATCTTATCTGGGTCTCCGCCATGTTGGCTGATGCCCGCTCTCCCAAGGGGCATTAAAGCTTTACTGCAGAAGTATCCTATGTGTACCGCGTGGTTCTTGCTGGCGAGACGGTAGCGTGGGGCAAATAAGCAAATAAATAAGTGGAGAAAGATTGAGGAAGACCATAACATCAATCAGTCCCTGGCCTCCATAAGCACACACACATGCACACACATCTGAACACACACATACACCTATACACACAAACACACAAAAAGAAATCTGATAAGGTGAAACAGAAAACTAAGCTCCTTTGACAGAACAGGAGAAGTGGTCACTGGGCTGCCAGTTGTGAGGCTGCAGGTCTTGTGTCCCAATGAGGGGAGCACTGAGAATGGACCAGGAACAGCACTGCTGAGCCAAGAGGGAGATTGCTGGGCCAGTCTTTTATCACAGCTAACTCACATTCCAGAGAACTGGCTCAGCAGAGCTAGCTTAATCCCTTCCAAAGACATATCTCCACTGACCAAGGGACCTCCCTTGGAGACCATGTCTTAGTAAACTTCCAACCCTTGAGCCTTTGGAGGACAACATGAGTCTTAACTAGATCTCAGTTCTGATTCTACTGCTGCACTTTTACCTAAGAAGCCAGGAAATTTGTTTTTCTTTCTTTCTTTTTATTTCTTATTCTTTGTGGTTTTTAGAGACAGGGTCTCCCTACATAGCTAGCTTTGAACACATGATCCTCCTGGTTCAGCCTCCCGGGAACACATATCACCCCTGGAAGAGCTCTGTCTTGCCTTCTTCCAACCCGCTCTACACCAGCCTCTGTCTCCTCTTAGTCTTTGCTTCCTGTCTCACCTGTCATGGGAAAAACTCAAAACTAACTTTCCATTCCACCTTGAGGAACAAACTGAAGGGCTGGTCTCACTCAGTGCTTCTGCAAGCAACATTTCATGCATCTGTGGAAAAACCAATTAGCACCTGGTCAGTGTGGCTAAGGACTTTATTTTTATGTTTGCAATGGTAACAGCCCACACTGAATCTCTGTCACCCGTACTTCCAAAGCCTGTTTTGAAAGGACCACAAGGTTTCTTCACAAAAGCACAAGCAGCTGAGCTGGTGGAGCAACAAACCTAGATTAGCAGTGTTTCTGTTGCTGTCCACAAAATACTGGAAGACAGGGAACTCGAAGAAAAGGGGTTATGTGTAGTTTCCTACTCTGAAAGTCAAGAGCATGGCACCAGCGTGTCTGCTCAGGGCCTGATGACATGGTGCATGTTGTGTAGCAGAGGAAGGGAGGCAGTTTCCCTAAAGAAGGCAGAGAACACCGCCTGGGACTACTCTTCTTTTGGTGGGGAGGGTGGTATTTGAGAAAAGATCTCTCTGTGTAGACCAAGTTGGCCTCAAAATCGCAGAGACCCACCTGCCTCTGTCACCACAGCCAGCAGGGGCCAGCCTTTTATGGTAACTTCTGGAGAGTGGACTCTGACTGTAGGGAATGACTATAGCTGCCTTAGTCCCTTCCAAGGATATCTCCACTGACCAAGAAACCTCCCTTGGGGCCTTATATTATTCTAAACTTCCAACACATGAACCTTGTGAGACACACTCAAACCATAGTTAAGTCACTGCCCTGGAGGAGGTGCAGGAGCTGAGCAGCTGCTATCAGCCTCAGTGGACTCTGTTTTAATCTCTGAACCAGAACTTCAAGGCTGAAAGTCTGTTCAAGCTTTAAATGCCCTAGAGAGAGAGGAGAGTCAAGATGGGGCCCGCCCCAGGGACCACTGCACAGTAAGACTAGGTTTCAAAGCAATTTTAAAAAACAGAACAGCACTGAGTGGTGGTGGCACACACTCTTGATAGGGGAGTTCAACCAATCACATTCTGTTTTGGGGGTGTGCCGCCCTCAGGCTAAAGCCTGCCTATAAACCTAGCAAGCGCGCTCTGCTAGCGCTCTTTTTGCCTGGCTCCTGTGTCCAGGTGGATCATTTGGATTCTGGTGTAAGCTGTTGTAAGTCTTACTTCTGTTTATTAAAGCTGTATATTTTGTATCAAGATTGTCTGGGGACTTTTCATTACCAATCGCCCTACGGCTTCATCTGGCGCCCGAACCTGGGCCTTTTTCCCCCTCGTGGCGCAGGCCTAGCAGCCTGAGCGCACACCGCACCTGGGGTCTAGCCAGTTCCTAGCCGCATTCGCGGGGCCACGCAACTAACTTCCTTGGCTTTTGCTACCCCCATTGGGCACTGTCTCCCCCCAGCACTCAATCTGTGAATTTAACCTCTGGATTTGAGAGTATATATTTTAGAATTTGCTTTCCGGGTCAGCGCCATTGTCACGTGGATTCAGGTGTGCCCCTGCCGCTTACTAGCAGACAAGGGTCATTACAGGTAAGATTTTTTTTTTCAGTTGAAAACAAATAAATAAATACAATTTCTTTTGATTGAACATGTCAGAAAATATTACTATCCAAAAATTCAATGGCCTTTTTAATTGCGCCATGGAGGATAGCCTCCATGAGGTTTCTGATATTCCTCTTACTTGGTTATTTCTGAGACTTGTCGCTTTTCTGGTGTTTGGATATTTTATAAGGATGATTCAGTCCTTACAGATAGAATATACAATGCTGAGGGCAGAGATTAAAACCTTAAGGACAATTCAGACTGACACCAACCTCCTCAAAAAAGAGTTTGGAGTTTTCAAAGAGGAGACTAGATCAGAGTTTGGAGTTCTCAAAGAGGGGACAACCAAAATGACTCGTAACCGCCAGTCCGTGACTGTAAGTGCTGAAACATTAGCTGAGAGGATTAAAACCATTGAATGTGAAAATTGGACTTTATCAAAAGGGTATGATAGATTAATTGACAGGATTTCCATACAAGAAGGCACAGTACATGCCATGAGAATTATGTCCAAGGAGGATATGGTATCTCTAACGGACAAGCTCCACGCCTTAGAATTATCAATGAAGGCGATAGTGTCCAGGGAGGAAATGGTGTCTCTGACGGACAAGCTCCATGCCTTAGAATCATTAATGAAGGCTTTGGAGCATAATACTGAACAGGAGATTCAGGACTTACAGAAGGCAATGGTGAGCAGATTTACTAAGATTGAGGAAATCATAGACTCCGATGAACAGGAGCAAAAGGTAGAAAGGCAACATTTACCTCTGAAAACTCTAAGTCTACACAGAGTTATACCTGCCTTTCCAGTAATAACATGAGAAAAGATAACTGGCTCCAAAAACCCTAAGGTCATTAAAGAACATACATGGGAGCCTATACGTATGAATGATCTGAAAGAATTTAAACAAGCAATTGTGAATTATGGACTACATTCATCCTTTGTTAGAGAGATGTTAAAATCCTGGGCTCTGAGCAGCAGGGCCACCTCTCGAGATTGGAACCAGCTCACGTCAGCTGTCCTTGAGAACGGACCTTTATGGCATTTCAAATGCCTATTCAAGCAAGAGGCCAGACTTTTACAACGACAAGAATCAGCGAAAGGAATTGAGATTTCTCTTGATCAAATTCTAGGGGAAGGATTTTACTCTGATCCTCAGGAACAAGCTCTTTATGATGAAAACATTTTATCCATATGTGCCACAGCAGCTCTGGGACAGGGTTCAAGACTCAGGTCAGAGAGTAGAATTGTATATCAGGGTAAAACAGGGTCAGAGAGAACCCTTTATTGACTTCTTACAAAGACTAATTAAGGCTGTACAAATAGGGATACCTGATCCAGAAGCAAGAAATATAGTAATTGAGTCTTTGGCTTATGAGAATGCCAATGTAGAATGCAAAAGGATCCTGGGGCCTTTAAAGATCATATCAGCACCTTTGGATGAATGGATTTAACATACAATGAATGTTGATACATTTGATTATGGCAATGAAACATGGGTGCAAGAAGCAATTTCCAAAGGTGAAAGGAGACATCAGATTACAAAATGCTTTCATTGTGGCAAAATGGGACACATGAAAAGGGACTGCAGACAATGGAATTCCAGGAATAATGCCTCTTCTAGGAATAACAGGAATAGGAGGACTCAGCCTTCAGGTTTATGTAGGAGATGTGGAAAGGGCAGGCATTAGACGAATGAGTGTAGGTCAACAAGAGATAAACAAGGCAACCCGTTGCCATCGGGAAACTCAATAGGGGGCCTCTCGAAGGCCCCCATGGCAAATGTGGTCCAGTCATTTCTGATCACTGCAGAGAACATGCCTCTTCAGGGAAATTAGAATGCCCCATGCCTGCTGTTAAAAGCAATAACGGCCTGAAAAATGAGTTAAATGTGGTGAATGAGTCAAAAAATCTAAGAGGACAAAGTAAATGCATATTCTGGCAGACTTCTATAAATGAACAAAGACCAAAGCTAAGAGTGTGTGTAAATGGCAAATTTATTACTGGTTTACTGGACACAGGTACGGATGTAAGTATCATTACTCCAGAATCTTGGCATCCGCATTGGCCTCTTCAGGAGGTAGATATTCAGTTCCTAGGAATTGAAACTCTATCTCGAGTAAGACAAAGCACGAGATGAGTCAATTGTATAGGTCCAGATGGACAAATAGGAAAACTAAGGCCATATGTAGCCAATATTGCAGTGAATTTATGGGGGTTGTGACCTATTGCAGCAATGGAATACCCAAATTAACATTCCTGCTGCTTCTAGAGCCTATATTCCTGAGGAAAATAGTACAAGATATTACAGATGGTGGAAACCGGCCATTAGAGCTATACAAGAACACAACACAATTGATGGCCCTTCAGAGGTACCAACAGCCAAGCCTCTAAAACGGTTGATTGAGAAACCAATATGGACTAAACAATGGCCTTTAGCTGAGGAAAAGTTACAGGCTTTAGAACAACTGGTACAAGAGCAATTAGATGCTCAACATATAGAAGACTCTACCAGACCTTGGAATTCTCCTGTATTTGTTGTTAAGAAAAAATCTGGTAAATGGAGAATGGTGACAGATCTTAGAGCTATCAACAAGGTTATTCAACCAATGGGCCCTCTGCAATCTGGAATTCCTCTGCCCTTCCTGTTACCAAAGGGATGGCCTCTTATAGTTATTGATCTGAAAGATTGTTTCTTCACTATACCTTTACAAGAAAAAGATAGAGAAAAGTTTGCCTTCACAGTGCCTACTTATAATAACTCTCAGACTGCAAGGAGGTGCCAGTGGACCGTCCTCCCACAGGGAATGTTAAACTCTCCCACCCTGTGCCAATATTTTGTAAGCCAACCATTAATAATTATACGCAAACAATTTCTTAAGTCCATAATATTCCACTATATGTATGATATCCTTATCTCTGATCTAAACAAAGATACCTTAGAAAGGCTGTTTGAAGAAGTAAAAATAGTATTTCCTAAATGGGGATTGCAAATTGCTTCTGAAAAAATTCAGAGGGGAGATTCTGTTAATTATTTAGGTTATAAAATAGGTTTAAAAAGAATTAAGACACAAAAGGTATAAATCAGGAGAGACGAGTTACGAACTCTTAATGACTTTCAAAGATTATTAGGAGACATCTCCAGCCTACGACCGGCTGTTGGGATAACACCTGATCTAATAATTCATTTAAACAAAACCTTGGATGGTGATAAAGATTTAAATAGTCCCAGAGAATTAACAGCTGAAGCAGAAAAAGAACTGACAATGGTTGAAGAAAAATTACAGGAGGCTCATGTGGACAGGGTAAATCCAAAGCTTAGTTGTATTCTCATTATGTTGCCTTCCAGAATTTCTCCTACAGGAATCTTGATGCAAAGAGACGATATTATCTTGGAATGAATATTTTTGCCACATAAACCAAGTAAAAATTAAAAACTTATGTGGAAAAAGTCTCTGAATTGATTATAAAAGGAAAATTGAGACTTCTTCAATTAGCAGGTATAGACCCAGCAGAAATTATAGTGCCTTTCACTGCTGATGAGATAAAAAAGTTGTGGGAAGACAATGAACCATGGCAAAGAGCTTGTGCTAATTTTTTGGGAGAAATCAATAACAATTACCCAAAAAGCAAGAGACTTAATTTTATAAAGAGAACTTCTTGGATCCTTCCTCGAATTGTCCATGATGCTCCAATAACCGGAGCTCGTACATTTTATACTGATGCTAATAAATCAGGGAAAGCAGGTTACAAATCAGAAGGACTGAGTAAAGTGGAACAAAGTCCTTATGATTCTGTCCAGAAGGCAGAATTATGTGCCATTTTTATGGTGCTTAGGGATTTTAAAGAACCTCTTAATATAATTACTGACTCACAATATGCAGAAAGAGTTATCTTGCATATTAAAACTGCTGAATTTATACCTGATGATATAGAACTGACCTCATTGTTTATCCAGGTACAAGACATGATCAGGACCAGGCTTTGCCCTATGTATATAACACACATCCGATCCTACACAGGTCTGCCAGGTCCTCTAGCACAAGGTAATGCAGATATTGATCACTTATTGATTGGTAGTGTGCTGCAGGCATCTGAATTTCATAAAAAACATCATGTCAATAGCAACAAGCTAAGGAGATTGTAAAGAAATGCCCTACCTGCTCTTTTTATAACCAAACACCATTACCTGCAGAGACTAATCCAAAGGGTATTAAAAGGAATGAAATTTGGCAGATGGATGTGTTTCACTTTCCAGAATTTGGCAAATTAAAATATGTACATCACATCATTGACACGTACTCAGGTTTCCAATGGGAAACTGCTTTAAGCTCAGAAAAAAGCTGATTCAGTAATCATTCATTTATTAGAAGTTATGGCCATCATGGGTATACCTACACAGATAAAGACGGATAATGGTCCAGCTTATGTTTCTAGGAAAATGAAACGATTTTTTGTATATTATAATATTAAACATGTTACAGGTATACTATACAATCCTACAGGTCAAGCAGTTATAGAAAGATCAAATCGAACTATAAAAGATATGTTGAACAAACAGAAAGGGGTAAAAAATACCCCCAGGAATAGGTTACATAATGCTTTATTAACCTTGAATTTTCTCAATGCTAATGAGAAGGGGACAACGGCTGCAGAAAGACATTGGATATTGGAAAAGTCTGCTGAATTAAATCAACCAATTTATTTCAAGGATGTACTGACCTCACAGTGGAAGCCAGGAGATGTGCTGCGTTGGAGAAGGGGTTTTGCTCTTGTTTCCACAGGAGAAGAAAAATTGTGGATACCATCAAAATTAATAAAGGTTCGGTTTGAAGAGGAGAAGCCTCTTGGAAGAGATAAATGATAACTCACTTACAAGGATAATAATCACACCAAAAGTAAGAGAAATATATAGGTTGGGGGCAGGGTTCTCTTCTTGTCTCCACAGGAGAAGGCTCATTTTCAAAGGATCCAAGGGACCCTGAATAATTGAATATAAAAACTGCCTAGGACCAAAAGAGGATCAACAATGAATCCAAATAGTTTAGGTATTACTATTTTTTAATATGTACTAATGTGCATTTATTTATAAATATGTAGAGCTGGTTTTGGAGTTGGACAATGGCTCAGTCCCTCTTCTTTTCCAAGCCTGTTGATAAGAGATATCCCAGAGTTTCTGTCTCATGTCAAGAGCTGAGATACGGAACAGAATAACTATAATTGATAAATTTTCTTTGCCTTTCCCCACATCTGTTTCTATCTTTATTAATATATATATATATATATATATATATATATGTCTGTATATGTCTTCGTAGATAATGTTTAACTTTCCCATGACAAACAATAAATTTTCCTGCAGTAATCTTTAAAGCTTCTAGGATGAAGATGGGACCCCACAACATCAACCCTACCTGGTTACTATGATGTCATAATGTTGATAGCGCTATTTTTTTAGACCTGTTTTTTGGTACCAGCTACACAAAACAGTTCCGGATGATGCACAATATTTGACAACACTCTGGTCAGACTTCCTCAACTTATTCAGAGACTATTTACAACTCTCTCACACCAAATGTTTATATGGGAATTTTACCATCAATTATTTTCACAGGACCCCCTAAGAGAAACATTGCCCCTGTGACAGCTGGAAGCAATTTTAGAGGACAATGTTCCCTCTCCCAGTAGAATTTGCCCTCAGGTTTAGGGACATCATTTAGGGGTTGTTTATAGTTGATATAGGGATGAGGGAATGGGGGAGGTATTTTGTAAGCTCAGGGGTGTTTATCAAAAAAAAAAAAAGAAGAGGGGATAGATTGGGATAATAATATATTGGTATTTGTGAGTTATTGTTTTTAGAAAATTGTATTGGTGTTGATTTTTGTACATTGATATATTGAATATTGTATGTGAGCATGTTTCTACCTCTATTTGTATTAATATATATACATATATTTACATTTCTATCTCTGATTAAGATATTTATGTAATGATATACATTGTTTACATTTGGAGGTCATTGTCCTCACTCATTGCACAGTTGTTCATTCTCTTAGTCTTCAAGTTAGATAGATAGAAATCAATAGTCATATATGTTTATTATATTTATATTTAGGCTAATCAGGTTATTTAGATGCATAGAGATCATACTTAGTATAGATAGTATAATCTTCAACTTCTTCGAAGAGCTGTGAAAAATGGCCTTTAATCTAACTCATAGTTCTATAGTAGTGAGACACAATCACTCCTGGCATCACCACTCTACTCCCGAGAGAACGTTGAGCACCAAAGACATTCCACATGAAGCTTGCCTTCTTCCTGGCAGAACTGGCCTTTGGGCAAAGAAAAAGCCCATACCTCAACCACTGACAGAATTACAGAATATTCTAAATGGATAAAAGCAGGATTGTCTTATCTTGCCAAGACAGGGTGAGAGAGTCCTAAAAGGTTTCTTGCCTTTGAAAAACGGCAAGTCAGTTACATCAGGCCTTAGCCAAAGTTGGTTGACTCAATATTGCATACGAGACTCTGGGTGATTGCCCAGGTATTCAGTTGTCTCTTCCATTTGTTGCACATTTCGGAAGTTTCCCGCCTGTACTTCAGGGCTGCTTGAGTAAAATTATTTTCCTTCTCAGATCTTTGATGGAGTTGAAGATTAGATAGTTGTAGTTACCATCTACATTATTTAGACTCCCTGAGATAGAATGTTTAGCAGAACTTTTGTTATATGCTTCTTGCTTAACATTGTTTGTTGTTTGTAACTTTATATTTATTATTTGCTTCTATTGTATATAGTTGTATTTGGTTTGGTTCTGTATTATTTTAGAAAAAAAGGGGGAGATGATAGGGGAGTTCAGCCAGTCATATTCTGTTTTCGGGGCGTGCCGCCCTCAGGCTAAAGCCTGCCTATAAACCTAGCAAGCACACTCCGCTAGCTCTCTTTTCACCTGGCTCCTGCGTCAGGACTGATCATTTGGATTCTGGTATAAGCTGTTGTAAGTCTTACTTCTGTTTATTAAAGCTGTATATTTTGTATCAAGATAGTCTGGGGACTTTTCATTACCAATCGCCCTGCGGCTTCACACTCTAATCCCAGCACTCAAGAGACAGAGGAAGGTGGATCTCCAAGTTCAAGGCTATCCTGGTCTACAGAGTGAGTTCCAGGCCAGTCAGGACTACACAGAGAAACCCTGATTCAAAAAAAGGGGAACAAAGAAAAGAAGATGGGGGGGCGGGAGTGGTACGGGAGACTTGTCTGTATTCTGTCATTCATGTTTTAAATAAACGCTGATTGGCCAGGCAGAAAGTATAGGCGGGTCAACCAGACAGAAAATAGAGGCGGAGCAAGGAGAACAGGAGAATTCTGGGAAGGAGGGATCCCATTCCTCCCAGTCCTATCTCAACCACCTAAGCAAGATGTGACCTCCCTGCTGAAAAAGGTACTGAGCCATGTGGCTAACATAGGTAAGAACAATGGGTTAATATAAGCTACAAGAGCTAATAGGAAGCCTGAGCTAATGGGCCAATCAGTTTATAATTAATGCAAACTTTCTGTGTGATTTTCTTTGGGGCTTACCAGCTGTGGGAACTGGACAGGACGGAAACCCCAACTAGCAGGTCCTCATGTTACAGAGGAGGAGGGGGGAGAGAAAGAGGGAGGAAAGGAGGGAGAGAGGGAGGGAGAGAGAAAGAAAAGAAAGAAAAATCAATCAATCCGTGGGTGTGGGAATTGCTAGGATACACACACATCTAGAACAGAGAGCTCTTGACTAGTCCCTACCTGTCTTCAGTGAGTCATCAGCTTGCTGAGTGCTGAGGAAGAGGCTTTAGTTCAGACACTTACTCATTTGGGCTCCTGGTGGCAGCAGTGCCTAATGTTAGTCTCCCTGGGACTGCTCACACACGTGAGATGAGGACATCTTCATATGGAAAGGAGTTTGCTTTCTAGCTTGTCTGAATTTTGGTCTTGCCGTATTTCTTTTTTCATTCAGTGGTGTGTGTATGCATATATGTGTGTGGTGTGAGTGTACAATTGTGGTGTGTGTAGTATGTGTATATAGTATGTATATAGTATATGCATGTGTGTGGCACATTGTGGCATGTGTAATGTGTGTATGTGTGGAGGGTATGTGGTGTGTGTATGTGTATGATGTGTTGTGGTAAGTATGTGGTATGTGCTGTATGAGTATGTATATGGTGTTTGTGTGTGGTGTGTGTGTGATGTATGTGTGTGCTATGTTGGTATATATGTGTGGGTATAATGTGTATGGTGTATGTATGAGGTGTGTGTAGTGTGTATGATATGTATATTTGTGTGGTGTGTGTATATAGTATGTATGTGGTGTGTGGTATGTGTATGTAGTGTGTGGTGTGTATGTATGTGTGTGTAGTATGTGCTGTTTGACTGTGTGGTGTGTGTGTGGTGTATGTGTGTAGTGTGTATGTGGTATATGTATGGTATATACTGTATGAGTGTGCATGGTGTATGTGTGTAGTGTGTGTGGTGTATGTATGTGGTGTATGTGTGGTATGTGCTGTATGAGTGTATATGGTATATATATACTACTTACCTTCTTGAGACAAGGTCTCTCCCTGAACATAAAGAGCCCACAGTTGTGGCTAAACCACTAAACTGGCCTGTGTCCTCCTGACAGCACTGGGGTCATAGTCAGCAATATCCGCCCCTCTGTGGGTGCTGAGTATTCAAACTCAGCTTCTTGTGTGGTGGTGGTGGTGGTGTTTGTATCACAACTATGTTGTGCATCTATGGAGGTCAGAAGACAGCTTGTGGGAGCTTTCTCTCTGTCCAGCACATAGGTGTCAGCAAGTGCCCTTCCCCACGGAGCCATCTTGCTGGAGCTTTCTCTCCATCCACCATGTGGATCCACAGCAGTGACTTTATCTGTGAATAGCTTGCTGGTCCAGGTTCTCACTGCTCTGAAACAAGCACTTTACCCAAAAAGTCATCTCCCAAACCATTGTTTTCATTTGGATGATTTCAGAGACAACATCTTATTAGACACCCTAGACTGGCCTGAACTCACTGTCAATCCCTCAGTCTCAGTCCCTGCTAACCTAGAGCTGGGACTACAGGTGTGTGTCACCATACCCTACCTGCTTCTGTGTGTTGGAGTCCTGGATTTCTCGGAGACACCGCAATCCCAACAGCACTGCAGTGACGCACTAGACCCTTGCGGTAGTAGTCAAGTGTGGCGGTTGGAGACCCTGCAATTTGGAGAGCCCTCAGCCAGGTCTCAGAAAACGCCAGTCTCCTGCTGCGTGCTGATTTAGTCATGAGCAATAACCAGAAAATGCCATAGTCAGGACTTAAAATACTTTGTGACATATCCATGGAGAGGAAGTGATTAATACATAATGTTTAATAAAATGTACAGTCTGGCTTCCCTCCTCAAGGCCCAGAGATCTGTTTGGATGAGGAGACAGAAAGATTCTAAGAGCCAAAGGTGATGGAGGAAACAGTGTCTTCCAGACACAACTGGGTGGGTGCACATCTGAACTCAGACTGTCACAGCATGCCCAGGGCCTGCGCGGGTTCAAGCCAGACAGGGTCCCATCTCTAAAACAAGAGGCTATGTGAAATACATCCCTGTTGACAAAGGAAAACTGCTCCCTCCAGCGGAGTCTCACCAGCTCTAACGACCACACGTCAGGACAGGCCCACACCCAGGAGCCACCAACACAAAAAAAGCTCAACAGTATTTGTAGACTTCTTGTCTCCTTTTGCTTTGTTTTGAGGTTTCTTGTCTTTTACTTTTTTATTCTGATCTTCATTTATGTGGAGGGTTTTGGTATGTTTTTGCTTGTTTGGTTTTTTTTCTATCTATTTTGTATGTACAGGTGTTTTGTCTGCATGCATGTCTGTGTAGCATTTGCATGCAGTGCCCTCAGAGGCCAGAAGAGAGACTCCAGAGTGCCTTAAAGAGGCCAGACCCCCTGGAACTGCCATGCGGGTGCTAGGAGCTGAGCCCAGGTCCTCTGAAAGACCAGCCAGTGCTCTTACCACCGAGCCATCATTCCAGCCCATTTATTTGCTTTTTAATGAGAGAGAAAAAGAACATGAAGTTGGGTGGATAGGAAGGTAGCAGGAAGAAGATGGGAGGAACTGGGGAAGGGGAAAAATGCAATCAAAATATAATATATTAAAAATTGGGAAAGGGAGGCGGAAAGATGGTACAGTGGCTAAGAGCACTTGGTGCTCTTCTAGATAACCTGGATTCAGCTCCCAGCACCCACATGGTGGCTTACATCCACCTGTACCTCTAGTTCTAGGGGATCTGATGTTCCTCTCTGACATCTATGCATGCACACAGTGTACAAAACCTCATACAGATGTATGCACACACATAAAAATAAATACATAAGTCTTTCTATTTAATTGGAAAAAAACTTAAATGTAGATGATAGAAATGAGGTTCAGTTGGTAAAGTACTTGCCTATCATGTATAAGGATCTCAGTTCAATCCTCTACTGTATAAATGGGTGTGGTGGTATGTGCTTAGAATCCCAAAGCTCAAAACTGGACACAGGAGAATTAGAAGTTCAAGATCATTCTTGGTAAAGTAAGAGAAAGCCTCAACAGCACAGCAGGCAGGCCAGGCTTCTGGGAGCGGCCTCAGGAGTGCAGGGGGCGGTGATGACAGCAGTGGCCTCCAGAAATTATCCTACCACCTGCACCTGGAGGAGCGACCATCGTATCCGTAGACATGCCTGCACCTAGAGGAGTGACTGTCTGGGCCTGGAGGCACCTGGAGGAGCAATCACCAAAGGCTCTGCCCTGTTTACACCCGAAGAAGTGTTCAACAGAACCACAGCCCCAACTACACCAACTGGAGGTAAAGGGACCCCCCTGAAAAACAGGCTCCACCTGTTCTGATTAGAGGAAGAGATAGGTGGACAACAGGGCAAGAATAACTCAACATTATAAAGAGCAATACAGTACCACCAGAAACCAGTGGTTCTACAACAGCAAGACCTGAACACCACAAAGCTGAAAATAAAGCCAAGTGATATATAAAGGCAGACCTATCAGAATTACACCTGACTTCTCAATGGAAACAATGAAACCCAGAAGGTCCTGGTCAGGCATTATGTAGACACTAAGACACAACAGATGCCAGCCCAGACTGCCATATCCATCAAAGTTTTCAATCAACATCGATGGAAAAAACAAGATATTCCATGACAAAACCAGATTTAATCAATACCAATCCACAAATCCGGTCCTACAGAAAGTACTAGAAGAAAAAAAATCCAACCCAAAAAAGTTAGCTACATCCACAAAAACACAGGCAATAGATAATTCCATGACAGCAAATCTCAAAGAAGAGAAATCCACCACACAAAATACCAACAGCAGCAAAAAAAAAAAAAATAACAAAAATGAGCAATCACTGGTCATTAATATCCCTTAATATAAATGGACTCAATTTATCTATAAAAAGACACAGGTTAACAGATTGGATATGAAAACAGAATCCATCCTTCTGCTGCATACAAGAAACATACCTCAACCCCAAAGACAGACATTACCTCAGAGAAATGGATTAGGAAAAAATTTTTCAATCAAATGGACCTAAGAAACAAGCTGGTGTAGCTATCCTAATATCTAATAAGATAGACTTCAAACTAAAATTAGTCAAAAGAGATTAATAAGGTCATTTCATATTCATCACAGGAAAATCCATGAAGATGAATTCTCAATTCTGAACATCTTTCCCCCAAATGCAAAGGCACCCTCATTTGTAAAAGAAGCATTACTAAAGCTTAAATCACACATCAAGCCCCACACACTAATAGTGGGACACTTCAATACCCCACTCTTACCAATGGACAGGTCTGCGAGACAGAAACTTAACAGGGAAGTAAAGAAACTAATAGATATTATGAATCAAACCGGCTTAACAGACATCTATAGAACATTTCACCCAAACACAAAAGGGTATACCTTTTTCTCAGCACCTCATGGATCCTTCTTCAAAATCAACCACATACTCAATAACAAAGCAAATCTCAACAGACACAAAAAAATTGGAATGACCCCTGTGTTTTATCAGATTATCGGGACTTAAAGTCAAAATTCAACAACACTAATTGAGGAAACCCCACACACTCATGGAAACTGAACAAAGCTCAACTGTTCACCACTGCCTGTCAAGAAATAAAGAAATTAAAGAGTTCCTAAAATTTAATGAAAATGACTATACAACATACCCAAACTTATGCGACACAATGAAAGCAGTGTTAAGAGGAAAGTTCATAGCACTAAATGCCTACATGAAAAAGTTGGGAAAATCCCACACTAGAGAATTAACAAAACACCTGAAAGCTCTAGAACAAAAAAAGCCAACTCACCCAGGAGGACTAGATGACAGGAAATAATCAAATTGAGAGCTGAAATCAACAAAATAGAAACTAAGAAAACAATACAAAGAATCAATAAGATAAAGAGTTGGTTCTTCGAGAAAATCAACAAAATAGACAAAACTAACCAAAAGGTAGAGAGAGAATATTCAAATTAACAAAACCAGAAATGAAAAGGGGGACATAACAGATACTGAGGAAATCGAGAGAATCATCAGGTCATACTTCGAAAACCTGTACTCCACAAAATTGGGAAATAAAAAAGAAATAGACAATTTTCTGGATAAGTACCACATACCAAAATTAAGTCAAGACAAGATAAGCAAATTAAATAAACCTATAGCCACTAAGGAAATAAAAACAGTCATCAAAAGCCTCCCAACCAAAAATAGTCCAGGGCAGATGGTTTCAACACAGAATTCTACCAGAATTTCAAAGAGAATTAACACCAATGCTCCTCAAATTGTTCCACACAATAGAAATAGAAGGAACACTACCAAACTCTTTCTACGAGGCTATGGTTACCCTGATACCCAAATCACACAAAAACACAATTAAGAAAGAGAATTACAGACCAATCTCCCTCATAAACATAGATGCAATAAAACTCAATAAAATAATGACAAATCGAATCCAAGAACTCATCAGAAAAAGATCATCCACCATAACCAAGTAGGCTTCATCCTAGAGATGCAGGGATGGTTCAACATATGAAAATCTGTCAATGTAATCCACCATATAAACAAACTGAAAGAAAAAACACATGATCATCTCATTACATGCTGAAAAGCTTTTGACAAAATTCAACACCCCTTCATAATAAAGGTCTTGGAGAGAGCAGGGATACAAGGAACATACCTAAACATAATAAAGATAATATACAGCAAGGCAACAGCCAACATCACACTAATGGAGAGAAACTCAAAACAATCTCACTAAAATCAGGAACAAGACAAGGTTGTCCACTCTCCCCATATCTATTTAATATTGAAGTTCTAGCTAGAGCAGTAAGACAACAAAAGGAGACCAAGGGGATACAAATCAGAAGAGAAGTTAAACTTTCGCTGTTTGTTGATGATATGATATTATACATAACTGATACCAAATATTCTACCAGGAAACTCCTATAGCTGATAAACAGTTTCAGTAATGTGGCAGAATACAAGATTATTTAAAAAAAAATCAGTAGCCCTCCTGTATACATATGATAAATGGGCTGAAAAAGAAATTAGAGAATGTTACTGTAGTAGCAGGCCGCTTGTTTGTTTCCTGGCCATCCAGACTCCCCAAATAATCACATAGAAACTATATTATTTAAATCAATGCTTGGCCAATCACTTAAACATTTTGCTAGCTAGCTCTTTTTTAATTTTTTTTTATTTTTTGCTTGCTAGCTCTTATATCTTTGGTTAACCTGTTTCTATCAATCTGTGTATCACAACTTGGCTGTGGGAAGGGTTTCAGCATGTCTGTCTCTTGTGGGTCTATATGACTTCTCCCTGACTCTGCCTTCTTCCTCCCAGCATTCAGTTCAGTGTGCCCCGTCTAGCTCTATTTTGCCCTATCACAGGCCAAAATAGCTTCTTTATTTATTAACCAATAAAAGCAATACATACACAAAAGGACTTCCCACTTCACAATAGCCACAAACAACATAAAATATCTTGGAGTAACTCTAACTAAACAAGCAAAGAACCTGTATGACAAGAACCTTAAATTGTTGAAGAAAGAAATCAAAGAAGACACCAGAGAATGGAAAGATCTCCCATCCTCTTGGCTAGGTAGGGTTAACATAGTAAAAATGGCAATCTTATCAAAAACAATCTAAGGAGTCAAGCATGGGTGATTAAAAAAATGAAAAGAAAATGGATATAGACTTTAGGAAAAAATAAATAACTTAAAAATAATTAAGTAATGTCTTTAAAGAAAGAGCAAAGTAATATAAAATAATAAGCCATGTAAAGAAGGAAATACACAGGGAGTCTGGATCCTGTATGGGGCTTTGTTGAGTGCTGATGAGTGAATGACAACTGCTGGGAGACATGGACTGTACAAGAAACTGCTGATAAACCAGCCTACATACTTTAGGGATGTCTTAACTTTCAAATGGAATTCAAAAATGCAATGTGTTGGGGGAAAGGTTGTGTTTTTGTTTACACAGGAAATGAAAGGCTGTGAAATCCTTCAATTAATAGAGACACCAGATTTGACTGGGGAAGACATCCTAAAAATCATGATTACAGACATAAAGAAATAAACCTAGAAAAACTACGAGACAGGTGATGGATATGCTGATCCCTTGACATGGAAACAGCTCTGAGACTCGATGAGACATGACAAATCTTGTTGGCTACAGAGTCCTCACGACTAATTATTACATGTCCTCCTTTCATATGATATGGATAGAGGTTTGGTTATACAGTCCAAAAAAAACTTATGAAATTGATGGATGTCTATTGCTTGCTCAAACATAAAACAAAAAATCATCTTTGGCTGGCTTTTGTACACCACACAGTCCATACTTGTGTAATGAAGATATGTATGTTACCTTTGAAAGTTTGTGTGTTTTCAAGACAAGGGGACCAGACACAAATGAAAATGGATGGCCCAGGTGATCCAGCCTTTCCGAGTGCCTCTGATGCAGCTTCTTCAGAGTTCTACATCCAGAATAGTTCAAGGCTGCTGACTGAGATGTTTCAGCCTCACAGACGATTCTAGCCAAGACTTCAGATAAGACTTGTACTTTGCCATTACACAGAGACTGGACAACTGTTATCTCTAGTTTTCTAAGGACTTGACTATTATGCAAATTTTTTCAGGGTCCCCTGAGGATGCAGTTACCCCCAGTCAACAAGAAGCAGTCTAGAGAACACAACACCTACATTCCCAAGAGGTGGGGTGGGTAGTTTTTGATCATTTGGTGGGTTATAGATGTTTGTTATCATTTAGTAAGAATATAGGAATATAGTATAAAAAAACAACTATTCGAGCTAGAGAGATGGTTCAGAGGTTAAGAGCACTGGCTGCTACTGACTATCCTTCCAGAGGTCCTGAGTTCAATTCCTAAGCAACCACAAGAGGCTCACAACCATCTGTAATGAGAGCTGGTGCCCTCTTCTAGCCTACAAGAATACATGCAGGCAGAACACTGTATATACAGTAAATAAATAAATCTTTTTTAAAAAAGACAACTGTTCATCTCAAATATTTTATACTGATATAAATTTAAAGTTATTTTTGTTATACCGTATATATCTTTCTACTCTTATTTAAGCTATTGTAGCCACACAGCTTATTTAAAAATGTAACAAAGTTCTAGTACTTGAAAGCTATTATTGTAAGGTATTTAGGATTGCTAAAAATGCACATTAGTAGTTAGTCATCTATAACAATAAAACTTGTAGTCATGTTAGGTATATTTTCAAGGATAAACATGTATTTTAGATATGACATCCTAATATATATTTTAGATAGATAGGTAATCTGCAGATGCTTCAGAAACATACAGAATATGGCAGTTAGGATGTTTAATTACCTAAGGTTTTTCATGACAGTGAGACATGTCTGCCCCTGGCAGCCCCAATCTACTTCATAAAGGAATAATAGGTATTAAAGAACCTCCATACGGAGTTCACTTTCATTGTTGCAAAGCTAGCTTTTTGGGAAAGAAACTTTCCTTGCCTCAACTACTGGCAATACGAACTAGACAAGCAGGACACAAAGTCCTTCAAAATTCCTACTTTATAGAAAAATCTGTCAGTTATTCTAGACTTGGATGCCAAATATAGATGCCCCAACATGGCAGAGGAATCTTGGGTAACTGTTCAGACAGTCCATTGCTTTGGTCATTTCTACAGTTTGGGAAGCTGCTTGGTCTGCACTTCCTGTTTACTCAGGTAATATTAGATCCTTCTAGGGTCTCTGATGGAGTTGAAGATGAGACAGTTATAGTCACAGATTTCCTTGTTACCAAATTCAGAAAAGAAACTTACATAAAAGATGTAAGGTTTATAAGATTGAGAAACATAAAAGCTTGTCAGGTGGTGGCGGCACACACCTTTAATCCCAGCACTTGGGAGGCAGAGGCAGGCAGACCTCTATGAGTTTGAGGCCAACCTGGTCTACAAGGGATAGTTTTAAGATAGGCTCCAAAAGTTACAGAGAAGCCCTGTCTCAGAAAAAAAAGAAAGTTTAAATTATTTATCTATGAAAATGTTTTGAGGTTTAAAAAATATAATTTTGTATTGGTAATACAAGTTAGGATAGAAAGTAAATTAGGTACACAATTTTGAACTCACCAAGATAGGATAGATTATGGAGTCTTTCCTCTGAATTTGTCAAATGCAAATGGACTAGACATTGTAAATATAATTCTTGATAATTGTTCTTATTTTATATAGTCTTATTATGTTAAAGGTAAAACCTTTCTATTTAGACAAAAAGGAGAAAATGCTGTAGAATATTTGTTTAATTATGCAAAGATGTGTTGTTGTTTTACCTTGCCTGTCTAAGTAAAGCATCTAATGGGTCTAATAAAAAGTTGAGCAGCCAATAGTGAAAGAAGAGGTATAGATGGGTCTTCCAGCAGAGAAAGTAAAGAAGAGAAGGAATTTAGCTTGGGGAAGAAAGAAGAAGAGATTCCAGGGACTGGTCAGCCAGACTTGAAGCAGGAAAATAGGACACACAGAAGGAAAGAAATGTCAAAAGCTCCGAGGCAAAACAAAGATGAGTTGAAACAGATCAAATTAAGTTAAAAGAGCTAGTAGGACAAGTCTAAGCTAAGACAGAGCATTCATAATTAATAGTAAGTCTCTGCATCTTTATTTGGGAGCTGGTTGGTGGCCCAAAGAAAATGCCAACTACACAGAATCACCAATCAAGAGGTAGCACTGTCCACAATAGGATGGGCCCCTGTGATGGTTTGAAAGAAAATGGCCCCAAAGGGGAGTGGCACTATCAGGAGGCATGGCTGTTAGAATAGGTATGGCCTTGTTGGTGGAAGTGTGTCACTGTGAGGGTGGGCTCTGAGGTCGTCTATGCTCAAGCTACTCCCAGTGTCACAGTCTACTTCCTGTTGCCTGCATATCAACATATAACATCTTGTCTGCCATGCTTCCATGGCATGATAACGGACTAAACCTCTGAAACTGTAAGCTGCCACCTCAGTTAAATGTTTTCCTTTATAAGAATTGCCATGATCATAGTGTTTTGCAACAATAGAAACCCTAACTAAGGCAGAAGTTGGGCTGGGTGGTGGTAGTGCACACCTTTAATCCCAACACTCAAGGTCAGCCTGATCTACAGCTCAAATTCTAAGACAGCAAGGACTACACACACACACACACACACACACACACACACACACACACACACACTATCTTGAAAAAAAAAACAACAAAACAAAAGACAGAAGTTGGTACCAGGGACTAGGGTATTGCTGTATTGCTGTAATGGACCTGACCTTGTTTTCGTTTGGAAGAATTTGGACTTTAGTGATGTGGGATTCCTCTCTGTATGGTGTGAATACCATTGGTTAATAAAGGACTGCTTTGGACCTATAGCAGGGCAGAACTTAGCTAGGTGGGGAAAACTAAACTGAATGCTGGGAGAAAGAAGGGCAGAGTTAAGGATAAGCCATATATAAGCCATGTAGCCCTGCTGGAGACAGACACCAGAACTTTAGCTGGTAAGCCACAGTCATGTGATGATACACAGATTAATAGAAATGAGTTAAATTAATACATTAAGAGTTAACCAATAAGAATCTAGAGCTAATGGACCAAGCAGTGATTTAAATAATATAGTTTCTGTGTGATTATTTTACGACTGAGCAGCCAGGAACCAACAAGCATATGCTATGGCAGCTGCATGCCATACTCACACGTGTGTGGGTGAACACACACATGACAAATACATGAATTTTGTGAAAGACTAGGGTGGACTACTCAGCAAGGCCGTATCTCAGAACAGCTGATTGTGTGTCTTCATTTTCCTTCCTAAAGACAGAGTCTTGTTGGTTAATGGTAGTGTACACCTTTAATCCCCGCTTTTAGGAGGCACAGGCAAGTAGATCTCTGTGAGTTCGAGGTCAGCCTGGTCTACAGAGCTAGTTCCAGGACAGGCTTCAAAGCTACAGAGAAACCCTGTCTCTAAAAACAAAAACAAAACAAAACAAAACAAAACAAAACAAAGCAAAAACAAACAAACAGAAAAAAAAAAGACAGGGTCTCACTATGTAGCCCGGACTGACGTGGAACTTGAGATGTACGCCAAGCTGGCCTCAAACTCATAGAAATCCACCTGCTTCTGCCTATCAACTGCTGAGACTAAAGAAGTATGCCACCACCACACTTAATCCCAAATAAATTTTTTCAGATAAATAGTTTAAAAAAATGAAAGACCTGCGTGTGTACCTCAGTTAGTAGCATCTTCCCAGCGCCCCATGAAATTGCAGGTCAGCTCCTTTGTCCTGCACAAAGCAGGCCTGGGGCCATGCGGACAGATGTAAAAGCAGGAAGTTCAGAAATTCAAGATCATCCTCAGTCTGAGGTCATCATGAATACATGAAACCCTGTTTTAAAATAAATTCAGTACATTACATTTAAGACACAGAAAAGTACCCAATGCCTCCCTTAAAAAACAAAAAAGTCCAGAGAGATGACTTTGCAAGTAAATTCTAAAGCTATCCATAGGACACAAAATGTGTATATTCTTTATTCCAAAATGAGATAAGAAGAAAGAATAATAAGCCTATTTTTCTTATGAGTAGAAAGGCTAAAATCCTAAATACATATTCACTAACTAAACCTAACAAGCTTTAAGAATAAAGTACAGGACTGGCAAGATGACTCAGCAGTGAAGGGTACTTGCTGCCAGGCCTGAGAAGTTGAGTTCAGTCCCCAGAATTAAAATGCTGTAAGGAGAAAGACAACTTCTGCAAGTTGACACATGCATGCACACACACACAAGCACATGCACACGCACGCACATGCATGCACACACATGCACATGCATGCACACATACACATGCACCCATTTTAAATATAAATATAATACAGTTGTCCCTCCGTATCATATGGTTTCACTTTCTGTGTCTGTTGCTCATGGTCAATTGTGGAAAATATTAAATGGAAATTCCAGAAGCAAGTAACAAATTCCAAATTACATGCCATTTTGATAAGCTTCATGAGATATTATCCTGTTCTTGCCCAAGACATGAATTTGTCCAGTGTATTTGTGCTGTGTACATGACCTGCCCATTAGTTACTTGGTAACCTTCCCAGTTTGACTGAACATCACAGTAGCTATGACAGAGGAGCCATAACATGTTCTCTAAGTGACAAGGTAAAGTACAGAACGAACACACTGTACTCACATGACTTCTGTTACCACACAGCTACTGCTCATTTATGTATCTAATTTGTAAGTTGAACTTTAGCTACAGACAAACCCTGGGGATCCTGTATCACGTCCCTCTAGATCTGCCTTCTAGTATCTTCCTGTCAACCATTACATCCCCCTCTTGTGGCTTGGCCTCCGTTGTCACTTGCTCTTCCCTTGGGTTCATCAGTTCTCACATGATGTGTTTTTCTTTCACAGTTATGTTTCGTTTGGTCTTTGTAGTATCAGGGTCAATCACAGATCTAGCACACACCAGGCCAGAACTCTGTCACTGACCTATACAGCCCAGACCTTCTCCTGTGTTTCCATCTTGTGAGGAAGCCAGTCATACTATATTAGAGCCCATCCTAATGGCTTCATCTTAACTGACATCATCTAAAAAGACTCTGTTTCCAAACACAGTCCCAAGCACAGGTAACCTTCTGAGGAAACCAGTTCAATCATAACCATCTTGACTCGGGGATGCACGTGTAGCTGATCACACGCCAAATCTGCCACTGTAGGTGAGATGGGCTAAGAGGGGAATCCTGTCTACCACAATCAGTGCAGAGAGGATACATGGCATCTGCTAGTGTGTCTAAACCTTATCTTTTCACAAACTCAAAGAATCCTAATAAGCTCCAGGAAGTTCACTTGGATTCACTCCAAACAGCATCTCTCCAGGTCCAAAAGACACCAGAGGGTTCTACAGAGCCTGGACAGTGGTGGGACATTACTTCAGGATGTGGCCAGCTCCCCAGTTTTCTAAGGTCCTCCAAGATTCCAACACCCCCAGATGACCAAGAAACAGTCTCAAGAATTCGGTGCCCTTATTCCCCTTACCTGACACCCCTAACTCCTCACCTTTTTAATAAACCAAAGGGGAGCAATACTAGCATTCAGGCACCTGGCCCACCCCTGAAGACCTGGCAGAGTACACACCCCTGCATGCAGGCTCAATATGCAGGCAGTACCCTGGCCGCTCAGAGTCCTATGGTTGCTATGTCACTACATAGTCTGTGTGCACGTGCTACACCCCTCTTTGGGAGACAAGCTCCCAGCCTGGTCTACAAGAGCTAGTTCTAGGACAGGCACCAAAACTATACAGAGAAGCCTTGTCTGAGAGAGAGAGAGAGAGAGAGAGAGAGAGAGAGAGAGAGAGAGAGAAGGGTGGAAGGGGAGAGAGAGGCAGAAGCTGCGTCTTTGAGAGGAAGATGGAGAAGAGAGACTAAGGCTGCAAGCAACAAGGGAGTGGGCATGGCTTGTCTCTTAAAGAGACAGAACAACCATTACACTCCCCTTTCCTCCCCGTTTAATATTCCTTAAAAAATGCTGGCGTGACCCCGGCGGGCTTGTAGAGCAACCACTAGTCCGGCAGAGACAGCTGTGGGTCCCTGCAAGGTCCCCAAGGGCCATGTCAGAGCAGGCGGAAGCGCGTT
Source organism: Myodes glareolus (assembly GCF_982192425.1). Classification (NCBI taxonomy): domain Eukaryota; kingdom Metazoa; phylum Chordata; class Mammalia; order Rodentia; family Cricetidae; genus Myodes; species Myodes glareolus. Next base: position 103,991,942 of record NC_142034.1, on the reverse strand, counting down.
CCGGGCAGGCAGGAAACAGAGACATGGACATGTAAAATGAGATTAAAATATTTATTCGGAGTTATGGAGGAAAAGGGGAGGGGGCAGAGAAAGAAAGGGAGAGGGAGAAGGAGAGGGAGAGAAAGAAAGACAGAAACAGAGAAAAGGAGAAAGAGAAGAGACGGAAAACATGTGTGCACATGCCAAGAGAGGGAACAGAAAGAGAGAAAGATGGCAACGAGAGGTCAGAAGTCGCTGGGAGTGGGCGTGGCTTGCCCCTTAAAGGGACCAGAGATCAAAAGGAATAACATTCCCAGATCCTTTTTATAGTAAAAAGCAGGAGATTAGACATCACAGTTTGAAGGAATTGGGGGTGGCGAATTCTCAAGACTGCTTCCGGCTGATTTGTGGGCGTCGTCTTTGGGGGGGGAACCCGAGAGAAGGCTGGGTGCTGGTCACATCCTGGCATAGTTGGTCTCTGCTCCCGACAGGTATCTGTGGCATGGAAATGTCTGGTGTCCCTTGTACCTGGTTAGGGTATTGGCAGAACAGAGGACAAAGTTAAATTAAGGAAAAAATTTTTAGGACCAGGGAATTGAGAGGGGTGTATCTGACCTGTTTACAATGTATTCTTTAATTCGGCTCCCTGGAACTCACAAGAACTCCTTGAGTTTGTAAAAACAGAAGTTTTAGACACATACATTGTATAATAATTGTGACATATTTTTGTACAATGAAAAGTATTTTTTATTTGGTGGGGCAACCTGGCAAAACCTCTCAGCTATCAAACTGTCAGAGATCTTTGAGAAGGATAAGATTTTACTTGAGTTACTGATTAAAAAAAAATGACAGAGAACTTACTTGGTTGGCCCCCAGAGCTACTCTTTTGAGTCCTCCATGGTCGCTGAAGGTTGCACTTGACCTTTGCTGTTTAGCACAGGGCCTGTCAGACTCCAGAAGACCCTGTGGGCTAAGAAATCTGTAGGAAGACAGGCCTACCTTGACCAGAGCAGCTAGGCTGTCAATTCCAGTGATTCTGTCCACGTCTGGAGGTCTTCAGTATAGGTAAAAGGCAGTTTTTCCCAATGGTCAGCGCTCAGCAGTGGAAGTGAACTGCAGAAGGACGCTGCTCTGCAACTGCAGATGGATGTTGTTCTGTGTCCATTTGTCTTCTGTCTTCTTGGAGGAAACAGAGTGCTGCGGCTAGGAGCCAACCTGTCTCTTTTGTTATGAAAAGTTTTTAAGTAATTAAATAATTAAATATCACACTGACCTCCTAGTCATTACCTCCTCTTGTCACCCACACCAGCACTCTGCCCACCATGCCCCACAGCAGATGATAAAAATGAAGCGTCTTCTTTTAATGCTTAAAACAAAGTTGGACTGAGAGGGTCGGATCAGCAGGTAAAGAACTTGCCTTGTGCCATATGGTGGTGAGTTGCAGTCTAGTAGAGCAGGCTAGCCTTGAAAGCAAAGACCCACCTGCCTCTGCCTCTCGAGTGCTGGGACTGAAGACATGCGCCACCATGCCCAGCTTCAGAGCATCTCACCTGAGCTTGTCAGTCGTCTCCACACACATGTGCACCTGACCTGCACACATACAAACTCACAAAAATGTTATGTTAACAATTAAATATTAAGATTCAGATTGTGGCAGTGCACATGTTTAATCTAAACACGAGGCAGACAGACCTCTGAGTTTGAAGCCAGCTTGGTCTACAGAGAAACCAAGTCTCAAAAAACAAAACAAAACAAAACAAAGAATAAACAAACAAAAAAACAAGGAAAACTAAGTGGATGTGCCTATAATTTCAGCACCTTGGCACTCTGGAGGCTGAGGTAAGAAGTTAAACGTTAGACGCTACGTCAACAACACCTTGTCTTGAAACATCCAGCCAAGCATGGTGATCGGCACCTTAAATTCCAGTACTTGGGAGGCAAAGGCAGGTGGATCTCTGTGAGTTCAAGGACCAGCCTGGTCAACAGAGCAATTTCCAGGACAACAGCCAGGGCTACACAGAGAAGCCCTGTCTTGAGGAAAAAAAAAAAAAAAAAGAATAATACTGGTTGCTCTTGCAGAAGACCCAAGTTCAGCTCCCAGCACCTACATGGTGGCTCACAAAAACCCTTAACAGTTCCAAGAGATCTGATGATGTTTTCTTCTGGCTCCAAGAGCACCAGGCACACATGTTCTACACATGTACAAACAAGCAAAACACCTGTAATCCCAATCTCTGGCCTCCATCTTTGGAGCCCCCTACCCTGTGCCAGTGGAACCTTGACCCCTCCCCAGGAAAGGTCAAGGCCACACCCACAGACTATTTAAACTGCTCTCCAGAAAATAAACACCGTGGTTTTCCCAGGTGGTGGAGACCACAGCTTTCTGCTTCCCCTGGGTTGGGGGGGGGCACCTGAGAGCACGGGCATCTAATTAAACCTGGATATCTTTTAATTTGGTCTGGTTTAATCTGATTGGGATTATTCGCGTGGCAGAGAGACTTGTGTTAGGAAATATTCCTAACAACATTCATAAACAAAGGTAAAAAAACAAAAACAAATAAAATAATTTTTTAAAGTCAAAAACAAGTCCTCCTTGAATCACATCACAAAATGCTTTCATTCAACACTTTTGAGTGTCTAAAGACTACACTAAACACCTTTTTATACAGGACCCTGTGACCTTTATGACGTGGTTGTGTGTTGATCCTCGCATCCACAAGCACAATCAGCTGTGTCTCTGTAAGCCACAAGCCCTAAGGCTAGAATTTCCCTCTGGGGAAAACATGAGCCTTGTCTCTGCTGGACCACAGGAACAATGAGTTTGCTGATCTCTGCCAGAAGCTCAGGAGGGCACTGTTCCCACTCACTGTGCAGAAACCATGTCCGGACATCAGCAAAGATGAAGGCTGACAGGTTTGGGCCGTTACCGCAGCCTTGTCTCTCTCTCTCTCTCTCATGAGAAACTCTGACTCTATTATTCACAGCTCTCAGAAGGCCAGCGCGCGGGGGGGGGGGGGGGGGGGGGGGGGCGCGGACCCTGTTTACGTTCGGCTTCGGCTGTAGAGGAGGCAGCTGGAGACTAGAGGTGTCTGTGCTGTAGTCAGGAAGGGAACTGACGGCCCCACAGCCAGAGGCAGAGTCCTCATGGGGAAATGCCAGGAAACCTAGTGCCCCGCTCTTGGCAATGCTCATTGCTGGAGCTTTCTTTTTTGTTGTTTTGTTTTTCAGTCAGAGTATCCTGTAGCCCACACTGGACTAGGTAGTGGGGAATGCCTAAACTCCTGACCCTTCTGCCTCTGGCTCCCAGGTGCTAGGATTACAGGAAAGCGCCACTACTACCAATTGGGGTCTGGTTTTTGTTTGTTTGTTTGTTTTGTTTTCTGAGACAATGTCTCTGTGTATCTCTGGCTGTCCTGGAACTTGCTCTGTAGACCATGCTAGCCTCAAACTTACTGAGATCTGTCTGCCTCTGCCTCCCAAATGCTGGGATTAAATATGTGCCCCACCACTGCCCGGCCGGGTTAACACACTTACTGCAAGAGTACAACTGATTCCTGGCAGGCAGCCTTCCCCATTCTATCACAGGGTTCAAATCCCAGCTCTTCCCTACCTGATTATGTGACCAAGTTCAGAGTCTTCAGTGGGTCTCAAACTTCTGATCTCTCCTGCCTCCACCTCCCAAGTGCTGGGATTACAGGTGCAAATAACACCATGGCTTTCTGAGGTGCTGGGGTGGAAAGGGAACCAGGGCTTCCACACGCTAGACCAGCCCTCTACCCACTGAGCTACACCTCAGCTCTCGGTTATTTTAAATTAGCCATCTATCAAAAGTGCACACAGAGAACAGGGAAATTAAAGGTACCAGTCTCCCAGGAAAGTACACGCTCACAATCTTGGTGTGTCTTACTCTATTCCTGAGCACCTGCCTTTCTCTTAACCGTCTATATGAAGATGTCTTAATGAACCCCAGCAACTGGTGAGATGACTCAGTAGGTAAAGGTGCCGTCCTCTACATGAGGACCTGAGTTTGCATCTTGGAGCCCACATGGTAGAAAGAGACATTCCTGAGAAATTCCATGACCACATGAATACCATGGTACACATGCATCCACACAAGTACATACACACTCACACAAAAGAAATAAAAACCAAAAAAAAAAAAAAAAAAAAGAAATAAAAAACAAGCCAAGCAGTGGTGGCGCACGCCTTAAATCCCAGCACTTGGGAGGCAGAAGCAGGTGGATCTCTGTGAGTTTGAGGCCAGACTGACCTACAGAGTGAGTTTCAGGGCAGCCAAGACTGTTTCACAGTGAAACCCTGTCTGAAAAACAAAAAAGGTTTTAAATCTTGTGCACTGGCCCAGTCTGTAGCTCTAACTCTTCATCAAAGACATTTTTATTTCTAGGTTGGAGAGATGGCTCAGGGGTTAAGAGCACTAGTTGCTCTTCCAGAGGACCCAGGTTCCATTCCCAGAACCCACATGGCAGCTCACAACTGTTTGTAACTCCAGTCCCACGGGATCTGACACCCTCATACAGACATACATGCAGGCAAAACACCAATGCACTTAAATGCTGTGGGAGCACATTCTGCTCTTTCAGCCAATAGCCTTGAAGATACCAGCCCACTTGGGCGTGGTCTCTTATACTGTAAAAACTGCTGTAAATGTGCGCCCACTCTCTTGGTTCTGGCTCCTGCTTCTGGCTGCAAGACTCTGTTCCTGTGCGCATAGAGTACAGTGATCTGTAAGTTTTCCCCTTAAATAAATAACCATTTTATCATTTATAATTCTGAACTGGTGTGGAATTGTTTTGTGAATTCTGCCATCACTTAAATAAAAAAAAATAATAATTTTTTAAATAACTTTTTAAAAGGAAGCTTTTATTTCACAGCAGATACACTGTTGCTAAAATTTCTAATTGGGACAAAATGCAGAAAATGAGGAACTACGGGTGCCCAAGTCCAACTAATATATCTGCAGTGCAGTCCCTACACCCGAAGCTCAGGGAGAATCATGGGAGAGCGGTGGAGGCCTAGAGAGAGCCCCTAAGGCAGGATGGGAAAATGCATCCATGAAGTCTCAACAATGTTTGCCCGTCGAAGATCAGCACAATGACAACAGCAGTCAGCGTACTGACGCAGACAGTGTTCTACATAATTACACTCCAAAATAAAGAACTACAAATGGTCAAAGATTGCTGAGAGGGGAGTTCAACTTCTGCACAGAATGTCCAGTCCCAGGTGGTCAACTTGAGACACAAATTCATACCAGCAAACCTACATAACCTCAGTCTGTTACATGTGTGCATATAGGTGTGTATATACATAGAGGAATAATAAATAGAGAACACATCATGAATTTGGGTTTGTGGCTTTTTTTAAAGACAGTCTCACTATGTAACTTTGACAGGCCTAGAACCAGTTATATAGACCAGGCTGACCTCCAACTCATAGAGATCTACCTGCTTCTACCTCCTGAGTGCTGGAATTATTAAAGACAGATACAGACCAGCCACCATGCCCCAGTAAAACCATGAGTTTGGGGAGGAGAAAATGAGAGAAGTTTAGAAGGGAAATAGGAAGTAGAAATAATGTAGATGTAGTAAGCTCTCAAAAATAATCAAATTAAATTTTTTTTGGTTTTTTTTTTTTTTTTTTTTTTTTGAGATACATTTGTGTATCTTTGTCTGTCCTGGAACTCGCTCTGTAGACCAGACTGCCTCAGCCTCAGATACCTACCTGGTTCTGTCTCTGGAGTGCTGGGATTAAAGACGTGTGCCACCACTGACAAGCTGAAAAAAAGACTTTCAATTGGCTGTGTCTGAGGGATCATCTCTGGTGGGCTTCCTGTAACACCCCCTGATTCTGGCGTTAGAGGTGAACCTCTAAAATAAGTTCTATACTCCAGCTCTCTCTGCATGGTGTATCTCTCTCTCTCTCTCTCTCTCTCTCTCTCTCTCTCTCTCTCTCTATCCTGCTGAGGCCTCAGGTGACCTGCTGCTGCCGTCATGGGACTGGGTTACCCAGCGTTTTGAATGATAACACTGGCGCTGTGAGCTCGGCAGGCTATCCCTTGCAGCTGAGGGCTGCTGGGAATCCTGTAATCTTCTATATGATCACTTTTCCAACTTAAAATCACTGGAATTCTACACCCAACCTCAAATGGTAGATTCCTCCCACACATCTGGCCATGCCTCGTTGAGTGTGCAATCATAAAATGTAAAACCGGCCAGGTACTAGTCAACCACTTGTCCATTGAGCTTATTAAAGCTCCTTGCTTGGGCCTCCGACTCCACATGAAGACATAGGGGTTCAGTTTGTGCCTACCTGTTCTCACGGCTCCTGGACTTTGAGTGATGACCAAAGTTCAGCTTGAGTCATGGTCCATGCTGAACTTCTGGGATGCAGGCGTTCTGTCTCTGAATCTTCTTGCCTTACTCATGGAGACTGTGCCAACTCCCCCCACCCTCAGATATCAAGCTACATAGCTGACTATTATCAGCTTACATTCTGCCAGTGATTATTAGTTGAAAATGCAGCCTACTTTTTCTGTTTTTCTATCTGCTCTTTGATCCCGGCAGGTAATCACACCCATGCTAAACTGTTGCGCTGCTGCCAGGCCCTGCTCCATCTCACTGGCTCGGGTCCAGCTCCCGGCTTGGTGGCTTAACGGGCAGCCAGTCCCACTGTCCCAGCCCACGCTGCCTCCCATTGATGTGGTGGAATCTGTCTCTCTTCCATTCATGGAGCCCCGTTTCTGCCACTGCTGCACTGTGGGCGAAAATCCTAAACCTGGACCTTCTACCAGCCCAATTCCCAACTTTCCATCAGTCTGCTGGGACAATTGGTAAGATCACCTCTGACATTTCCCCTGAGCAAGGTTCTCAGGCTCTGCCCTAGCACTGCACTCACCAAGCGGTGCCTTCGGATCTACCTTTTCGGGATGCTGTTCCCTTTCGGCCTAGTGCCTCTTGGCGACTGCCTTTCACAGGTTCTCGCCTAGCGCTGTGCTCACTGAGTGGTACATTCATTTTTCAGTCCCAGGGCCACTCAGATCTGAGGATGACTGACCTTTCTCGGCCCCTGTTATCTTGTGGACGAATGGATAATGGCCTGAGCCAGTCACTCATTTTCTGACTCACCCATGAAAAACAGGCTGACATTCTAACTTCTGCCAGCAGACAGTTAAATGTGAAGAGCTATACCACAAGGACAACCATGGCTTCCGCTATTTTCTTGAGTTTAACAAAGGGAGGAGCCAGAGACTAGTGAGGCACCACCCCTAGCCAAAGAGTGCCGGCAGCAGGTTCTCCACGTGAGGTCCTGCCCCTAGCTAGCTACGTGACTTTTAACTCTCTGTTGGATCCCAGGCTTTTCCCCTGCTCCCTGAGGCACAAAACGCAAGATGCAAGGACTGTTTTTTGCCTACCAGCCAAGCTTCCTGCTAGCTCCTGTGCCCGTTCTACCAGCCCGTGGATTAGTCTTGAGCCTCGTTTTATCTTTGATATGGTAATTTCCCACCTGCAAAGAAGGGTTCCCACAGCACCTAAACCTATCCTGTCTGTCACTACGCTCTTGCTAGCACCCCCTGCCTGCGGAGGAATTTCTCAGGGGCGCCAGGCTGGTCGGGCTGTTTTCTCACACCTGGCTGGGAGGGAGTTTGCTCTTCTGGGGAAAAGAGTATTTAACCTGGCGGAAACTAAATAAATTTGGCATTTACCTTTTGGCAAATGACCCAGATCTCTGTGTGTGTGTGTGTGTGTGTGTGTGTGTGTGTGTGTGTGTGTGTGTGTGTGTGTGTGTGTGTGTGTCTGTTTAACCCCTAGACCCTTGCCCCAAGCTCGTGGCGAGGTACGGAAGGCTCGCAATCCGAGCCGGGAGGAGGGAACCGCAGATTTGGGTGGAACCCACAGTCTCTTACAAAAATACTATATATAATCCAACCCTGCTTTAAAATATATTAAGCTGTTCTCCACCATTGTCAGATTTACCGCTAAGCTTCCATTGCAAACAGTTTTTCTTCTTTGTCTTTCGCAAGTGTAAATCTCACCTGTTAAATTGAGAGCCAGCACAGTCAAGCTTGGATCCAGCTCTCCAGGCAGATCCTATGCTGAAGTCATCGCTTATCTATACCCGATAAACAGCCCTCGGATGCTCAGAGATCTGGGGAATATGGCATTTAAATGTTTAATTGTTAAGAGACTTTTCATAACAGAGAGACAGGTTGGCTCCTAGCAGCAGCACTCTATATCCTCCAAAGAAGACAGAAGACATGTGGGCACAGAACAACATCTATCTGCAATTCACTTCATCAAGTGAAGGTGCTAACCACTGGGAAGAACTGCCTTTCATCTAAACTGAAACTCTTTAGATGTGGACAAAGAATCAAATGGAATTGACAGTCTAGCTGCTCAGTCTAAGGTAGGTTTGACTTCCTACAGATTTCCTAATCCACAGGCTCTTTTAAAACCCTGCACTAAACAGCAAAAAGTAAATGCAACACTCAATGACCATGGAGAACCCTGAAGAGAGGCTCTAGGTAGACAACCAAGTAAGTTCTTTGTTGTTTTTTAATAACTTCTTAAGTAAAATTTTATCCTTCTCAAAGATCTCTGATGCAATTTGACAACTGAGAGGTTTTGTCAGTTTAAAAGGACAGCCTCACCAAACAAATTTTAGTTTAACTTCTTAATATGTTCTAAATAAAACGTGTTTTAAGACATACAAATTCAAGTTATTAAAGTGTGTACCTGCAAGTTATAAAGGTGTGAGGACAAATACAAGCTATCAAATTTCTCTTTCAAGCTGCCTTTCATAGTCTTAAAGATACTTTTCATTGTGCAAAAACATCTGTCACAATCATTCTGACGTGAATATGCTGCTGTGTATACAATGTATGTGTCTAAAACTTATGTTTTCACAAACTTAAAAATTCTTGTGAGTTCCAGGGAGCCGAATTGAAGGATCCACCTTAAACAGGTCAGATAGCCCCAGTCTCAATTCCCTGGTCCTAAATTTTTTTTTCTCCCTAAACTTAACTTTGTCCTCTGCTTTGCCAATATCTTGCCAGATACAAGAGACACTGGACAGTTCCATACCACAATTCCTGGGTAGGAGTAAAACGACCAGCTACCCCAGGATGTGACCAGCACCCAGATATCTCAGGCCCCCAAGAAAGACTTCAGTGCCCCAAATAAACAGGAAGCAGAACTGAGAATCTGCCATCCCAGTTCCTCCAACCTGCTGTGCCTAACTCCCTGCCCTTTTATTATAAGAAAAGATGGCAATGTTGTAAACTGTTGGTCTTGTCTGTCACCTGGGCACCCTGCCCCTTTAAGAGACAAATTCCATCCACTCCCAACCTCCCCCCACTTCCACTGAGGGAGGCAGATCTCCCACCTCCTCTCCAGTCCTCTCTCTCTCTCCCTCTCTCTCTCTCTCAAGTCCTGATGCTTGAATGGAAAGCACCTTATCAAATTAGCTACATCCTTAACATTTTAATTCTACATTGACAAACTCATTTTTTTCCCAAGACAGGGTTTCTCTGTGTAACAGCCTTGGCTGTCCTAGAACCAGCTCTTGTAGACCAGGATGACCCGAACCCACCTGTCTCTGTCTCCCGAGTACTGCCATTAAAGGCGTGCGCCACCACAGCCTGGCCTTGCTGACAATTTCATATGCTCACACAAAGTATATTGATTATATCCACCCTAACTTTCACTCCCCCCATTCACTTCCCTGCATGGCCCCTTCCACCTTTATGCCTTTTTGTCTTTTTTCATCTTCATAACCCTTGGTCCAGTTAGTACTGCTTACTTGTAAATTTGAGTGAGACCATCCACTAAAGCAAGGGTAACTTGCCAGCAATCACACCCACAAAGAAAAATGACAAGCATAAAGATAGATAGGGAGTAACCATTTAAGAAGAACAGAAGTTCCCAGGTCCCTGACCTGCGCAGACAGAGCCCCAACTCTGAGAAGGAGCAGGAGGGCAGGCACAGCTGCCGGTACTTCTCTCCAGCTGCCTCAAGCAGGAAGTCTTTCCCATTTTGCTGAGCTCAGCAGGATTCTAGTGTTTTGAACTTTCCAGTCTCACTGGTAACCACCTGTTAACAATCTAAATAAGTTAAAGTCATTTTATTAAAACATTCAGTTCCTCAGTGCCTCTAGCCACATTTCAAGTACTCAGTAGCCATAGTCCATGTGTCTGCAGGCACACCTGTCACGTCCCATCGCTGCAGAAAGTTCATTTTAAAAAGCACCATGGGTCACTAACAGAAGCCAGGTTCAGAACTGCAAAAAGAGCATGCAATGGATTAGAACTGTAATAATCTACCAAGGATGGCTCTCAAGGGGTCCTCAAGGTCACCTTGGTTATATTGTTTGCTCCTCATTTACTCCTTTGACTGTGAACTTGACAGATCAGGATGAGCACTCTTCCAGCTGAGTGGGGCATCCTGGGATATGGTTTTCCCAAGTGTTGTGAGGGGGCAGGTGGGATGGAATGCCAGGAAGGCCTTAGGATGCTTATTTGGAAAGTAGGGTTCTTGGCTGGGGATTTTAGTTTAGTGGCACAACATTTGCCTAGTTATATGTGAAGCCCTTGGTTCACTTCACACTAAAACCTAAATTAATAATAATAATATGAATATGCAGAACTCTGGATTTCCCACCAGCTATTCATGAATTCCTAGGACAATCTCTTGTTTATAGGAACTGGTCACTGAGAAGTAGGAAAAGACAGTGCTTTCAGACAGGTGTAATGCTACAAAGTGGCAAGTTGTGGGAGCAATTTAAAAACCCACTCCACCTTCCAGCAGTACTGTATTTGCTATCCTAACAAATATTAAAAGAAGAAACATCAGGCTGAAAATGTATGTTTTGGATAGAACACTAAAAAAATTAAGGCATCAAGCCATGGTGGCACAGGCCTTTAATTCTACCGCTCAGGAAGCAAAAGCAGATGAATCCATGTGAGTTTGAGATTAGCCAGGGAGGGCTACAGAGTGCCACCCTGTCTATGATAATGATGATAATATCATTATTATTAAAATAAGACAATAATTAAACAAATCTGGATTCCTGATGCAATTATTTGTGACTGATAAACCAACTGTAGCTAGTCTAATCTGAGAGTAGGGTGACTGTGGGTCTCACAGAAGTCTTTAGTCCCAGTTCAGGGACAATGAGCAGAAGATCAGCTTCAGTCTGAATAATTTAGACAGCTTGCCCCAAAGCTGATTGCTAACAGAGGCCTGAGAGTTGCTTAGTGGCAGAACATTGGCCTAGTTTATGAGAGACTTTGGGTTCAGTCCCCAAAACTAAATAAACAAACAAAAGAATAGAAAAGAAAAACAAAAGAAAGATTAATAAAAATAAAATGGGCATGACAGAAGTCAATATTTAGTCGGGGGCTTCATCCCGGCCCCTGGCATCTATTTTTGGAATGCTGGGCAGAAAACTCCATTCCGAGCCTCCTCCCCTGGGAGTTGCCTCAGCACAAACTCCGCCTCCAAGAAAGCCCACCAAAAAGTGACCCCTCCTCTCTGAAGACTATATGTAATAAGAACAGATAATAAGTATAAAAATTATAATTACAACCAGCATAAACAATGTCAAGAAAGAAACATATGCTTAATGTTTCAATAATTATTCTATCCTAATGAATCAAAGTCTTATATTAGAAATGACTTGGCCAAGTCATAAGAGGAAAGTAACTACAACTATCTAGTCTTCAACCCCATAGAAGGCCTAAGAATGGAGATACTACTTGAGAAGACAGGAAGTGTGAGCAAGTAGCTTCCAAAATGTGCATTAGATGACTGAGACAACTGGCTACCTGAGCAATCACCCAAAGTCTCATTTGCAACATTAGAGTAACCAACTTTGGCTAAGGCCTAGAGTAACTGACAGACCATTTTCAGAGGAAGGAAAATTTTCAAAACTGTTTTAGTCTGTCTTGGCAAGGTTTGGCAGTCTTTTTTCTTATATCCTGCTTTTTCAATCCAGACACTGTGCATTTTGTCAGTGGTTGAGGCATGGGCAGTTCCTTGTCCAAAGGTCAGTATTGCAAGAAAACAAGCTCCAAGTGGAGTGTCTTTGGTGCTCAACATTCTCTCAGGAATAGGTCAGTGCTGCCAGGAGCAATTGTGTCTTATGTCAACAAATCCCTAAATTATTTAAATGCTATGTTCTACAGTTCTTTGAAGTGGTTGAAGATTACCTATCTACGTAGAATACAATCTCTATGTATCTAAAGAACCTGATTAGTCTAACTATAAGTATGATAAACATGGATGACTATTGACCTATAATACTTAATTCCTGTATAACTCAAAGACTAAGACTTTATATTAGAATATTAACAATCTTTAAACAACTGTGCAGTAAATGAGGACAGTGACCTCCAAATGTGAACAATGTATAAGCATCTTGATCAAAGGTAGAAATGTATTATGCAATATGATAAATATAATCCTAAAATTGTATCAACATACAAAATGTCTTAAAAAGAGGTAGAAATATATATGCATATAATCTGACAAAATAACATTGATAGGTATACAAATATTGTAAACAGAAACAGGAGTATATTCAATTTAACAAATATAATTTGAATTTATATCAATATACAAGAATCTATACTAATGTAAATTGTCTATAAATAATCACAAGTATTAACTCTATTACTCACTACTATTATTATTATTAGTGTAAATAAGCTCACACTAATTTATTAATGTGTGACCTTTTTTTGAGATCCCTGAGCCTACAAAATTTTCACCCTAACCCCTAATCCTATACCAGTAATAATCAACCCCTAACTGAAGTCCCTAACCCTGAGGACAAACTTTGTTGGGAGAAAGGCTATTGTCTTCTAAAATTACTTCCAGCTGTCATGGGGACAATGTTCTTTCTATAGAATCCTGTGAAAGTAAAATGATGGTTAAGTTTCAAGATTACTGTCAGGTATAATTGCAAATAGTCTCTGAGTAGTTTACAAGGTTTTTCTGAAGTTTTTATTTGGAGTTCTGGACAGAACGTTGTAAGATGGTGTACCATTTCAGCTAACCAATTTGAAACCATCTTGAGCAGTTAGTACCCAAAACTGGTCTAAAAATAGTGCTATCAACATCATGACGTGATATCAACCAGGCGGAATCATTGTTGTGGGGCCCCATCTTCCTCCTGGAAACTTCAGAGATTATTGCAGGAAAATTTGTTGTTCATTGTGGAAAACTTCAATATTATTCATATAGACATGTATTCAACAAAAGATACATGTATTCAACAAAATATAATTTGAATTTATATCAATATACAAGAATCTATACTAATGTAAATTGTCTATAAATAATCACAAGTATTAACTCTATTACTCACTACTATTATTATTATTAGTGTAAATAAGCTCACACTAATTTATTATCCTTTTCAATGACCTTTTTTTGAGATCCCTGAGCCTACAAAATTTTCACCCTAACCCCTAATCCTATACCAGTAATAATCAACCCCTAACTGAAGTCCCTAACCCTGAGGACAAACTTTGTTGGGAGAAAGGCTATTGTCTTCTAAAATTACTTCCAGCTGTCATGGGGACAATGTTAGGCAAAATAGGAGAAAAAATGGAGAAAAGTAAAATTTGTCCTTATAGTCTTTCTTCTTTCTGTCCCATACCAGATGGCTCCTGACATGAGACAGAAATTCTCAACTTTTCTTTTAACATGTTTGGATTTAAAGAGGGATAGCCATCGTCCAACTCCAAAGCCAGTTTTGATTTGTAAGTGAGTCTATAATTCTACTGGGTAGCAGATATTAATATATATGTACCCTGCAGATGACCTGTCCTCATAAGTCATATTCCTCTTTTTTCAGTGATCCTTTCTGGATAGTTATTGTTTCTTATTTAGGCACCCAAATGATCTTTGACTTTTTGAAAATGAGTATTGTCTGCAAAGACAAGAACAGAACCCTGCTCCAGCTCTTATGAGGTTTTCTTACCACCTGTATAATTGTGGCATGAACTGTCCTTTCTTTGTCTCAAGATGTTTCTCCTTTTCAAATCGAATCTTTATTAATTTTGATGGTATCCATAGCTTCTCTTCTCCTGTGGAAACAAGAGTAAAACCCCTTCCCCAAAACGTAGCACACACATCTGGTTTCCTGAGGAAGCATTTCCTGGAAATGCATTAGCTGGTTTAATTCAGAAGACTTTCCTATTATCTAATGTCTCTCTGCTCAATTGTTCCTTTCTCATTAGCATTAAGAAAATTCAAGTTTAATAAAGCATTATGCAATCTATTTCTAAATATTTTTCATTCCTTTCTGTTTGTTTAACACATCCTTTATAGTTTGTTTTGATCTTTCTATAACTGCCTGACCTGTATGATTGTTTGGTATATCTTTAATATGCTTTATATTATAATAAGCAAAAAACTGTTTTATTTTCTTAGACACATATGTTGCACCATTGTCTGTCTTTATTTGTGTAGGTATACCCACAATGGCCATAACTTCTATTAAAGGTGTGATTACTGAATCGACCTTTTCTGAGCTCAAGATACACCTGGATAAGTGTCAATGGTGTGGTGAACATGTTTTAATTTTCCAAATTCTGTAAAGTGGAACACATCCATCTGCTAGATTTCATTCCTTTGAGTACCCTTTGGGTTACTCCCTGCAGGTAATGGTATTTGGTTATTGAAAGAGCAAGCAGGACATCTCTTTATATTCTCCTTAGCTTGTTGCCACATAATATAAAACTCTTTCTTTAAACCTTTGCTATTGACATGACATTTCTTATGAAATTCTGAGTCCTTCAGTATACTTCCAATCAATAATCAGTCAATTTCTGGGGTAGAGGACCTGGCAGACCCATATGGGATTGGATGTGTGTTATGTATATGGGACAAAGCCTATTCTTGATTATATCTTGGACCTGTATAAATAATGAAATCAATTCTGTATCATCTGGTATAAATTCAGCAGTTTCAATATGCAAGACAACTCTTTCTATATATTGTAAATCAGTAACTATATTGAAAGTTTCTTTAAAATTCCTTAGTACCATGAAAATAGCATAAAACTCTGCCTTTTGGACAGAATTATTTTTTAAATTCATTTTATTATGCATATAATATCTGCCTACATGTATGCCTGCAGGCCAGAGAGGGCACCAGACCTCATTACAGATGGTTGTGAGCCACCATGTGGTTGCTGGGAATTGAATTCAGGACCTTTGGCAGAGCAGGCAATGCTCTTAACCACTGAGCCATCTCTCCAGCCCTTGGACAGAATTAAATGGCTTTGTCCCACCTTACTTAAATCTGATTTGTAACCTGCCATTCCTGATTTATTTGCATAAGTATAGAATGTACCAGCTCCAGTTATTGGTGTGTCCTATACAATTTGGGGAAGGATCCAAGTAGTTCTCTTTATAAGTTTCTATCACTTTTGGGATAATTACTATTAATCTCACTTAAAAAAATAGCACAAGCTCTTTGCAATGGTTCATTGTCTTCCCATAACTTTTTTATTTAATAAGTAATAAAATGCACTAAAATCTCTGTTGGGTCTATTTCTGTTAGTTGACCAAGTCTCAATTTTCCTTTTATAATTAATTCAGAGACCTTTTCTACATAAGTTTTTAATTTTTTTTACTTGGTTTAAGTGGTAAAAAGATCTATTCTAAGATAATATCTTCCCACTACATTAAAATTCCTGTAAGGGAAATTCTGGAAGGCAATATAACTAGAGTACAATTAAGATTTGGATCTATCCCATCCACATGTGCTTCTGGTAATTTCTCTTCAACAACAGATAATTCTCTCTCATCTTCAGCTGTTAATTCCCTGGGACTATTTAAGTCTTTGTCACCATCTAAGGTTTTTAATTTTTAAATAAGGTTTAAATGAATTATTAGATCATGTGTTATCCCAACAGCCAATTATAGACTGGAATTGTCTCCTAACAATCTTTGAGATTCATTATGAATCTGCAATAGGTTTCTCATAATTTGTGCCTTTTGTGTTCTTATTTTCTGTAAACCTATTTTATACCTTAGGCAATTGACAGATATCCTCTTTGTATTTTTTCAGGAACAATTTGTAATTCCCATTTAGGCAAAACTTTTTTTACTTCTTCAAATATTCTTTCTAAGATATCTGTGTTTGAATCAGATAGCAAAATGTCATTCATGCAATCGTCAATTACAGATTTAGGAAATTGTTGATGTATTATTTCCAATGCCTAACTTACAAAGTATTGGCACAGAGTAGGCCTATTGAGCATTCCCTGTGGGAGAATAGTTCACTGATATCTCTTATTAGGCTGAGAAAACAGTAAAGGCAAATTTTTCTCTATCCTTTTCTTATATAGTGAATAAACAATCTTTCAAATCAATAATTATAAAAAGTCATCCTTTAGGTAATAGAGAAGGCAAAGGAATTCCTGATTGTAGAGGGCCCATAGGTTGAAAAACCTTGTTGACAGCTTTTAGATCTGTCACCGTTATCAATTTTTCAGATTTCTTTTAACAACAAATACAGGAAAATTCCAAGGGCTGGTTGATTCTTCGACATGGTGAGCATCTAGTTGCTCCTGTACCAGCTGTTCTAAAGTCTGCAGTTTTTCTTCTCTTAAAGGCCATTGTTTAACCCATATTGGTTTCTCAGTTAACCATTTTAATGATGTAGGTGGGTCTTCTCTCTATCTGTTACTTTCATTAGTTAATAAAGAAACTGCCTTGGCTTTTTAATAGGGCAGAATTCGGATAGGTGGAGTAGACTAAACAAAATGCTGGGAGAAAGAAAACAGAGTCAGGCAGACACCATGATTCCCCTTCCTGAGACAGATGCTGGCTAGACTCATGCTGGTAATCCATGACCTCATGGTGGCATACAGATTGTTAGATATGGGTTAGTCAAGACGTGAGAGTTAGCCAATAAGAGGCTGGAACTAATGGGCCAGGCAGCGTTTAAATGAACACAGTTTTCATGTAATTATTTCAGGTGTAAATTAGCCGGGGAACCAGGATCCTGGCAGGAATGCAGTCCGCTGCTCCTTTTGCAACATTTTAAAGGTAGGGCTGTTAGTATCTCTGAAGTTTTGCTAGTTACTTCATGTTCTTATACAGCCTGGCTGGTGACCTTTGTTTATAGTACCTTATATTATTCTTCCCAGAAACATGAATGTTTGGGACTGCAGGAATGTTAATTTGGGTATCCCATTGCTGCAGCAGGTCATGACCCGATAAATTCAGTGCAATATTAGCTACATATGGCTTCAGACTTCCTTTCTTTCCTTCTTAACCTATGCATTCAACCTATCTCGTGATTTGTTTCACTTGAGATAGGGTTCCAATTCCTAGGAATTGAATATCTGTCTCTTGAAGAGGCCATTCTGGATGCCAAGATTCTGGAGTGATGATAGTCACATCCACACCTGTGTTCAGTAACCCCTCAATCACAATGTTATTTATAACACTCTTAGCTTTGGTCTTTCATCATTTATAGAACTATGTCTGCCAAAATATACATTTCCTATTTCCTACTTGAGTTTTTGCTTTATCCTCCATGTCTATTCCATCATCCAGAACAGTATGGTTTTTTACGGTAGGCACTGGAATATTAATTTTCTTGGTGAGACATGTTCTCCACAGTGACTGAGAATGACTGGACCATGTTTGACACGGGGGCCTGTGAGAGGTCCCCCAAGGAGTTTCCTAATGGTATTAGGTTGCCTTGTCTGTCTGTTGTTGATCTACATTCATTGGTTCAATGTTGGCCTTTGCAACATCTCCTACATATTCCAGAGGATTGAGACCACCTATTTTTGCCATTCCCAGAGGAGACATTATTCCTAGGAATTCCTTGCCTACAATCCCTTCACAACTGTCCTATTCTACCACAGTTAAAACATTTGGCATTTTGGTGTCTCCTCATACCTTTGGAAATTGCTTCTCTTACCCAAGTCTCAGTACTATAATCAAAAGTCTCAACATTCATTGTATGCAGGATCCATTCATCCATTAGTGCTGATCTGACCTTTAAAGGCCCAAGTATCTTTTTGCTTTCTAAATTGGCATTTTAAAAATCCAGAGATTCAATAAGTACTTGTCGAGCTTCTAGGTCTCTTTGTTACTCCTGCTTATACAGCCTTAGTTAATCTTTGTAAAAAGTCACTAAAGGGTTCTCTTTGGCCCTGTTTGACTCTGGTATATGATTCAATTCTTTTTCCTAGTTTTTGAATCCTGTCCCAAGTATTTAAGGCTGTTGTGTGTCATAGGGAAAAAGTGTATTCATCATATATATCCTGGTCCTGTGGGTCTGATTAATAGCTCTCACCAAGAATTTGATCTTGAAGCCAGGCAGTGGTGGTGCACACCTTTAATCCCAGCACTCAGGAGGCAGGTGGATCTCTGTGAGTTCGAGGCCAGCCTGGTTGACAAGACCTAGTTCCAGGACAGACTCCAAAGCTACAGAGAAACCCTGTCTTGACCCCTTCCCCCCAAAATGAATTTGATCTTGGAATGCCTAGAATCCTTTTGCTTTCCCCTGCTGTTTTCATAGCAGCTGTGGTCCATCTGCTATGGGGACCACATTATTATTTGGCATTATTGCTCAAAGTCCACATTTTCACCATTTCCATAATAAATGGTGAATGCAAGCAATAAGATACTATTTATTGCTTAATTTCCTATAGATCCCTCATACCTATATGCTGTCATTTACATTCTTTGAATACTTTAGGATATTGGGTACCAGATCGCTTCTCAGAGATTACCAGATAAGCAGATAAAACTCTGGGTAAGTCAATCAGGACTCTGGCATGTACTAGCAAGGCTAAATCAGCATCCCTCCCTGCTCATCAGTTCCAATAATTTCCTCAATAGTGTCAAATCTTTTTACCACTGCCTTTTGTAAAGTCTGAAGCTCCTGCCCTGTGTGCAGTTCTAGTGCCCTCATTGACTCATTTAACTTCTCGTCCTTATTCTGCACATCTGATTCCAAGGTATGAACTTTGTCGAGTAAAGATAACATCTCATCCTTGGGCATTATTTGGATGGTGTGCATATTGCCTTTCTGGAAAGATACCCTATTTGTAACCTATCATCACTTTTTAACAGATTCCAATCCAGATTAAAATCAACAGTATGTATTCTTTCAGATAATCCCTTTGACATGGATTAAATTTTGTCTGTCAAATTAATGTTATCCTTTTTACTGATATTAATTATTTCAGTTAGATGTATATTATTAGTATGTGAAGACTATCGTTTTTAAAAATATCTCATTCTTGGCTCTGTTATCAAACCATTTACTTGTAGATATAATATGAAAAACAAAGCTAGTTCCCAAAATCAAATAAATGGATGATCACATAAGCCTTGCAGAATATCATCATAGCGTAAGTTATTATTGGTTATTAAATGGTCATTAAATGCCTGAATGGTAATATTGTCAGTAATCACATAACTTTCAAATATATCAATTTTCTTACCTCCTTTAGAAAATTTCAGTGAAAGGTTTGTAATAATCTTTATAGGCTGGCAGGCATCACAGTTGCAGCTGCATGACAGAGACACACGAATGGGAGGCGGTAAGTCTAGACTCAGCCCCACATTGGGCGCCAGATGAAGGGGAACACATCAGATTGGCTGAACGTGAATAAAGGAATCCCACACTAGCTCCAAATAGTGTATAATAAGAAGTTCTTTATTAAAAGGGAACTCATGGATCATAATAGATAACAGGAATGGAATCTAATATCCAGGTATGGTGAGCAGGGAGAAAAAGAGAGAGTAAGCAGATCCACATGCTTTTTGGTACCCAAGGCCACACCCAACTTGCTCCAGCCTCTCAAAGGCCATTGGCTGAAGGAGGTTCCCCATCAAGAGATTACATGAATTTCAGAAGAGAAATTTGATATTTGGAATTTTAGGGCTAGAGAGATGGCTCGGTGGTTAAGAGCTTTGCCTGCTCTTCCAGAGGTCCTAAGTTCAATTCCCAACAACCACATGGTGGCTCACAACTATCAGCATTGAGATTTGGTGCCCTCTTCTGGTCTGCAGGGATACATGCAGGCAGAATATTATATACATAATAAGCAAATAAAACTTTAAAAAAAGAAAAGAATTTGGACTTTTAAACATTGTTGAGACTGTGATAAACTATGGGGACTTTTGAAGTTGGACTAAATGAATTTTGCATTATGATATTGTTACAAGATTATGGGGACAGTAGTGAAATATGATAGTTTGAATGTAATTGGTCCAAATAATCTCACAGGGAGTGCACTATTAAAATATGTGGCTGTGTTGGAGTAGGACTGTGTTGCCTCATTGCTGGAGGCCAAAAAATGAAGGCCCATTTCCACCTTGCCTGATGGTCAGAGAGTTTGCACCTTCTAACTCATGGGGTGGTTGACTGGCTCTTTTGAGGCTAAGATAACTCAGCACTATCCTGCTGAGTGGTCAGAATATGCAGACGTGCTTTTGTTTCTGTCTTTTGTAACTATGAGGTCACCTAGAAAAGGGCCATCTTCAATGTACCTGACCTAGAGTATGTGACTTGGGGCACCTTGCTACCTAGACAACAGAATGTAATGATTGGATGTCTCAGAGCTGATTGTGTGAGTTAACCTTTTATATCATATTAATAAAGTCTTTTGTTACCTTCTCCCTCAGTTTACACTGGGTATAAAAGCTGTGGAAAAATAAACACAGGAGAATTTCAGGATTTCAGCCACTGGAATACCCTCCTGACACTTTCTATGTTTTTTGTCTTATTATTTTTTGTATTTTCATATTCTTTACTTATATTTCTTCAATTCCTATGCCCCTACCCTGGTAAGAAGTATTTTTGTTGAGGCCGGTCCTCAACATTATTGGAGGAAGGGTGTCACTGTGGAAGCAGGCTTTGAGGTCTCATATTTGCTCAAGATACTACCCAGTGTGACAGTCCAGTTCCTGTTGTCCTACCACCATGCTTCCCACCATGATGATAATGGACTGAATCTCTGAACTGTAAGCCACCACCTCAATTAAGGGTTGCCATGTTCATGGTGTCTCTTCACAGCAATAGAAACCCTAAGAAAAGTGTACACCTGTTTTTCTGGGAGAATCAAACTCATGAGAATCAGATGTTCCAGGTTTCTTCATAGGCAGAAGTATATTCAGAGTGATTGACAGGACATCAGCCTGCTTGTCTCTCCAAGCCAGGGAATATAGACTGCAATTTCCCCTACTGTTTCTAGGGTCATTGGGTATTATTTAATCTAGGTGGGAGTAGATGAACTAGACAGTTGAACAATTATAGGAACTTGGTGTTGGGTAGTCCTAGGAGTTGGTTTCTGCCCATCCCCCTGGGAATCTTTGTTTTAGTCTGAGAGACGGTCCTATTATATCTTTTGATATAATAGGCAGAACCCTCAGCTAGGAGATACTTTTCTGACAGAAGGTAAGACACCAACATTTTGCTGGTTATCTTTAGTCGAACTGTGTCTCATCAGCAGAGGGAAAGTGGCTTTCAGTTTATGCAAAAGGTCTTGTACCACACAATTCTCTGTTGTTAAACATCCTTTGAGCTACTTTCAGCAATAGGACCTACTTATAGTTTTAATTTTTCTAACTTGTTTGAAAAAGAGACATGAATCATGAAGGTATAAAACATCCTCTTTCCCTTCCCTGGGTCTGCTTCGAGCAGACTGAGGAGGAGAGGAGCAGAGGGAATTCTCACCTGGGGGAACTATTCCACCCCTGCCATCACCCTGTGCACCCTGGAGGAGAGGCCTGGCCCTTCCCCACCTCCACACAGGGACCAACCCTACCCTGGGGAGCAGGCTCACACAAGTGTCCTGATCCTGGAGTGGTACAGGTAGAGGGTTTTGTTTGTTTTGTTTTCAGGGGTTTGGTGCAGTTGTTTGTTTTGTTTTGTTTTCTTCTGGGTGATTTGGCAGAGCCAAAAAGATTATTGATATGCCCCAACAGGAGGGAGAACCAGTCTGAAGCCAGGTGTTCTCACACCAGAGAAAGCCACTGAAGGAACCAGAACTGACAGAAAGACACACAGACACACACACACTAAAGACAATCAGGGGCGGTCACCACATATTCATACACTTGACAGACAGGGAATTCAGTGATGTTTCCCCCAGCCACTGGTCACTGGATCAGGGGTTTCATCTGACCTCTCCTATGTGTCCAAACAGAAGACACCTTAACCAGACTTACCTCCGGAGGGGACTGACCAGGTGACTTTCTAACTTGTTTCATTTAGAGGTGGAACTGTCAGACTTCTCTGAAGGCTTAGCAGTGATTGATCAAAGGGAGTCATGAGGACCTGGAACTAGGTGCTCCTTGATCATTGTACTCTACCCAACTCTGAGGGGCTCCAAGATCCCTGGTGTCTTAAGGTGTGGTCTTTGGAGATCTCACTGAGGCCTCCAGAAATGTGGGGTATCTATCAGAGAAGACTTCTCAAACATGGGTCTAAGGCAATAGAAAATCTTTATTAGTTGGCTGGTGACTTCACTAAATGTTGGGGATCTCATGGTAGCCCTGAGTCTTGCTCAAAGTGAGCTTGCTTTCTTTCTTTCTTTCTTTCTTTCTTTCTTTCTTTCTTTCTTTCTTTCTTTCTTTCTTTCTTTCTTTCTTTTTCTGATACAAGGTTTCCCTGTAGCTTTGGAGCCTGTCCTGGAAATAGCTCTTCTAGACCAGGCTGTCCTTGAACTCACAGAGATCTGTCTGCCTCTCCCTCTCAAGTGCGGGATTGAAGACACGTGTCACTACTGCCCTGCTTCAGGGTGTTTTTAAGCACAAAAACATATTCTGGGTTGACATACTTCAGTCAACAAGAATAGTCAGCCAGAAGCAAAGCAACAGAAGCCAGATTCATTTAGACACTTACCCTGAACTGTGAACGTTGATGGATTAGACCTTTGTTTTCATTTTGTGAGTTTTCCGTCATGAAATAGGTTTTGCTTAGGTCTGGGGCCCTGTTACACCTAACATGAGAAGGGTAGAAGTCAGGCTTTTGGGCACACAACATGATTGGCACTGTGTTAGTGAATCCTGCTTTCTGCAAAATGAATGAACTTCTGATGTGAGTCAAAGGATGGCTACCAGGCTCCTTCTGTGTATTATTGGGCTGTACACTCAAAGAAGGGATACAGGAATAGCCATATCCAGCACAACAGCTATTTGCAAAGTAATCGATGAGCTGGTTCCACCTGGTGGCGTGCTACTTACACATCTGTTAAAAGCTTGCTTCTGCTAATACAGGGCCAGAGCTAGGCACAATTGACTAAGGTCCTGGGTGCTCTCTACTTCAGAGCCACAATTCTCTGAAATATCAGAGACCCAAGGAGAAGTGTCTGTTAACACTGCCTGTATTTCAGCCCCAGATGACATTGTGGCTCTATCTTTTCATCCTTAAGACAGAAAGAACTTATGCTAATCAAGGTGAAAGGGTTGCTGTGGGAAGCATCTCTGATCCCTGGAGAAACCAGAAAAACAGGTTTTGTAGGAGTTCATTGAAAATGTGGCTTACCCACAGACAGGGTGAGGAAGGCAAAGGGTCCCTTCAGTGCCGCTGTGATTGCTGTCCTGGCATTTACACATTCCAACAGCAGTAGCATCTGTTACCAATCCATTCTCCTTACACTTTTTTAAAAATTTAATCTCATCCCCTGTACAATTTTCTCATTGATGATTTATGTATTTAGTGATTTATTTTTTTCCTTATGGAAGAAGCAGAAACAAGAAAGGTCATTTTCCGTAACCCTAGTTATCCTGAGACCTACTCTGTAGCCCTGTACCTGCAGCAATCTACCTGCCTTAGTGTCCTGAATGTTAGGATCACAGGCTCATTAGGACTTATTTTCTCCCCTACTTTCCTGCTTGTCGTTTGCTATAGCAAACTATATCTCTGGTGGTATAGATTACAGAAACACCCACAGTGGGGACTGGGATTTGGTGAAGCTCAGACAACTGTGACCATGCTAAGAGCCATGGTCTGAAGTGGGTGAACTGTGAGTAGAAGCCACACAAAGATGTGAACAACCACCCATATAAAACCTGAAAGTTAAGCCAAAAAATAGGACCAGTTTATCAAAGTGTTTGTTTCCTACACTGGCAAACACAGAATCCTCCATTCATTCTGAGGATTCTGGTCCCAGAACTTCTGGGGATTGTCCGGTCTCCACTTCCATCTCATGGGAAACACTGACCTTACAGACTAGAGACACACATCTGGTTTAGGGTGCTTCTGGGGATCCGCACTCAGGTCTTCATGCTTAGATGGTAAGTGCTTTATGCACTGGGTCATCTCTCCAGACCACCATATTTCTAGCATAGTTCAGATTAAACTATGGAAAATATGACAGGGCTGACCAAGTGGCTCCGCAGGTAAAAGCACTGCTGTGCAGGGCTGACAACCTACTGCTTCCCTACAACCCACTTGACTCTTGGAAAAAGTTTTCCTTTGGCATTCACATATATGCCATGGCATGCATGAGTGTGCGCACACACGTACCAGAAAATTTAAAAAAAAACAAAAACAAACTGAGAATTCTATAGTCTTATTTTTTTGCTGTCTTTTGTTGTTGTTTGGCTTATTTTTCAATAGAGCCTTGTGTAGACAAACCTGGTCTTGAACTCACTATTTTGATTCTCCTGACACCACGCTGATTGTCTTTCAGTCAGCTGACACTGGAGATGGTGGAACATGCCTGTGCCAAGCCTTGGGAGGTAGAAATAGGAGGACCTGGAGCTGAAGGTCATGTTCTGTTATATAGCAAGTTTGAAGCTAGCTTGGGCTATGAGACACTATCTCTCTCTCTCTCTCTCTCTCTCTCTCTCTCTCTCTCACACACACACACACACACACACACACACACACACACACACACACGAGTGCTGAGTGGATAGGTAGAAGTTGGAAAACTTGTGCTTTGATGATGGGCATGTATAAAGATACAATTACTGCAAAAAACAGTTAGGGCTATGTGTGTGTGTATATTTTCTGTTTTGTCTCTTTACATAGCCCTGGCCATGTGGGAACTCATCATGTAGACCAGGCTTCCCTTGAACTCACAGAGATCTGCCTGCCTTTGCTTCCTAGAGTGCTGAGATCAAAGGTGTGAACCACCATGCTGGGCAATCCTTTAAAAACATTAAACACACAACCTATGAGTCCTCAATTCTAATTTTTTGCTTTTTTGTTTTGGTTTTTTGAGACAGGGTTTCCCTGTGCAGCCCTGACTGTCCTAGAGCTCGGACTGTAGACCAGGCTGGCCTCCAGCTCAGAGACATTCACCTGCCTCTGTCTCCTTTGTGCTGGAATTAAGGCATGCACCGCCACTGCCTGGCCATCAATTCTATTTCTATACAATAGAAAGCAGGACTGGAGATATGGCTCAGTAAGTTAAGAGTATTTATTGCTTTTCCAGAGCGCCAGAGTTAACCACCTTTAACTCCAGCTCCAGCAGGTCCGACGCCCCTAGCCTTTGCAGGCTCCTGCACTCATGTGCACATACCCACACACAGACACATGTAGTTACATACAATTAAAGAAATAATTCTTGGGCATGCAAGACACTCAGTGGGTAAAGCTGTAGCACGATTAATAAAAACCCAGAGGCAGAAATTGGGTAGGTTTGGGTTCTGATTCCAAGAGCTGGAATTCGAGACCCAGCTCTGGCCTGGGCTGTGGCTGAAAAGCCTCAGGCAAATGGCTTTTTCCGTAAATAAGTTCCTCAAAAGTCGGGCACCAAGTGAAAAATACAATTAATAAAAAGTCAGGGGCAGACATTGTGGCTCAACCTGAAGACCAGAAAAACAAAGCAGCCAGTCACTGGTTCTTACCTCGACCTTAGTTCAAAAATGACGGTCCGACCTCCAGAAATCTCAGAATGAGACTGAGACTTAAAGCCGCCTCCTCCCATTTTATAATCCTCTCTAGTTCTGGGATTAAGGGTGTGCACCACTACTGCCTGGTTTCTATGGCAAGCTAGTGTGCTCCTGGGATTAAAGGTGTGTGTCATTGCACCCTGGTCTGTAGGCTGGCCAGTGTGGCTGTGTTACTCCCTGATCCTCAGGCAAGCTTTATTTGTTAAAGTACAAATACATAAAGGTACTTGCCACCATGCCTGATGAGTTTGATCCCTGGAACTCAGGAAGGAAAACTGACTCTCACAGGTTGCCTTCTGACATGAACACATACATGCCATTGCGTACATGCACTTATGTGCACGGACACAAACACACTAAATAAGTAAATAAATAAATAAATAGGTAAAATATGTAGTAATTCTTTCTAGAAATGACAAGTCTTGGGTTGGAGAAGTGGCTCATCAGTTTAGGTACTAGCTGTTCTTCCAGAGGACCCAGTTTGATTCCCAGCATCCCTGTGATGGCTCACAACCACCTGTAACTCTAATTCCTGGGGCTTCCAATGTACAAAGCCCTGGAGTTGATTCCTACTCCCACATAAAAAAAACAAACAAACTCCCTTCCTGACGGTTTATGGTGTGTGTAAGTTTTACCCCCCCAAAATAAATAACCCCTTAAAACAAAACAAAACAAAAAAACAAAACAAAATGACTAGTATATAACGACAATGAAATTATTGATTTTTGAAAATGCTGATACATATGGCATGCAGAGGACCCGAAGGACATTATGCTAAGTGAAAATAAGCCAGTGTCTAAAGGGCAGGTACTGTCTAACCCACTTCTATGAGGGCCCTAGAACAGTCCAGTTTGTACAGGTACTTGTCAGTTGGCCAGATGGAAATATGAGGGGTGTTAATATTTCCTGAGAACACCTTTCAGCAGGGACAGGGGTGCTAGGGGAAGGCTGCAGAACACTGCAAACAGTTCTGAGGATGTATGCAGCTTAGTGGGTGGAGTGCTCGTCTAGCACTGCTTGATCAGGAGGCGGTGTAGTCTGTAATCCCAGCAACTGAGAGGCAGGGCAGGAGGATGGAGGGTCAGCCTCCTCTGCACTCTAGTTTAAACTTAGCTGGGGATCAAAAAAGCAACACAGTATTGGAATTGTTTTACCTCTGATCTCAAAATATGAAACAAAGTATCAGGCAACCTTAAGATTCTAGGCAAAAGTATGCCCATTCATGGTTCTCTGTATTGTTCTTTATTTCTAATGTTCTCAAATGGGGGAAATCTCCCCTTCTCTAATTCTACTCCTGTTCCAATTTTTGTTTAAAAAATATTTTAAAGGGGGCTAGAGAAATGGCTCAGTGGTTAAGAGCACTGACTGTTCTTTCAGAGGACCCGGGTTCAATTCTCAGCACCCACATGGCAGCTCACAACTGTCTGAAGATCCAGTTCCAGGGGATCTGACATCTTCATACCAATGCACATGAAATAAAGATAAATAAATCATAAAAAAATTTAAAAATATTTAAAAAATAATTAACTTTTAAAAATCATTAAGCAAGGGGGTCTGGAGAGATGGCTCAGAGGTTAAGAGCACTCACTGGCTGTTCTTCCAGAGGTCCTGAGTTCAATTCCCAGCCACCACATGGTGGCTCACAGCCATCTGTAATGAGATCTGGCGCCCTCTTCTGGCATGCAGGCATACATGGAGGCAGAACATTATATACATAATGTTGTGCCCAGATTATGACCCCCCAGAGAGAGACCACCAGAGAGGGCAGATTGTAATAAGCAAGGTTTAATCAGCATAATACAAACATGTTTGGAACTCATCTCCATCCCCGTTACAGCAAGGTGTAGAGAGGAGTTGTATCTCCTCTGTGGGGTAAGCTTTTAAAAGCATAACTACAAAGAGAATCTTTGAAGATGCCTTGGCACAGGTACAAGGACTCTTGCTCCCTCCCATTCTGTTAAGTCAGCTTTTTCCTGTTTTTAGAGCAAGGCCACACTGTTCCTGAGTTAGGTCATCTTTATGAGCCTGTACCAGGTGGCTGTCTGGGCTGAGCTAAGTGACCTTGTGCTCAGAATCTCCTGGGTGGGAGAGGGCAAGGCCACTATCTTCCTGGGAAAACATTCTGCTAGGAAATTTCTTCTCGCCCCTTTGAGAATAAGTGATGAGGGTCCCACAATAAAAATAAATAAATGTTAAAAAAAATCATCAAACAAAACAAAAAGACCCTTTTGGTAAAGTTTTGGGAACCCAAGCTGAAGTCTACTTTTACATGGACTCCAACGATTCAGAAAACATGTTAATTTGCAAGTATGAAAGTTTTTAACCTTTTCACTTTGTATTTTAAAATACCTGTCAGCCATAAATTGTGATACTACTTTAGAGTTCCAGTGGACTTACCACCTAGCCTATCAGAGCTAATATAGAGACCAACAGAAATTGACTATGGGCAATGTTTATTCTTTTTGTTCAAAAATAAAAAACAAAAGCAAAAAATAACAACAACAACAACAATGAAGTATCATATAGCTGAGTTAAAAAAACACATTTGGAAATCCTGATTTGGTTTTGAAAGACTGGTATTTTCTGGAGGATGGAGGCGTGGAGTTCTTGATAGAGCATGTGCTTAGTTAGCATACACCGACTCTAGGCTCAGTTCTCTAGCACCGTGTCGGGTGGGAGAGAGCAAAAGAGACTAGTAGCATTGAAAGACAGGAGTTGTCAAACCTTAAATGAGCATAGCTTTGCAAGAGAAAGTGGCTGTCAAACTAATCCTTTGTATGCATCCTATCAAGAATTAGTCCTAAGCCAGCAAGATGGCTCAGTGGATAAAAGTACTTGCCATGAACCTACAGAATGGGAAAAGATCTTCAGCAATGGCAGAGGACTGATCTCCAAAATATACAAAGAACTCAAGAAACTTGACATCAAAAGAACAAATAATCCATTAAAAAAATAGGGTACAGATTAAACAGAGAATTCTCAACAGACAAATCTCAAATGTCTGAAAGACACTTAAGGAAATGGTCAACATCTTTAACCATCAGAGAAATGCAAATCAAAATAACTCTGAGATTCCATCTTACACCTGTAAGAATGGCCAAGATTAAACACACTGATGACAACTTATGCTGGAGAGAATGCTGGTGGGAGTGCAAACTGTACAGCTGCTTTGGAAATCAGTATGGTGATTTCTCAGAAAATTAGGAAACAATCTACCTCAGTAATCCTGCTGTTGGGTATATACCCAAAAGATGCTCAATCATACCACAAGGACATATGCTCACCTATGTTCATAGTAGCATTATTCATAATAGCCAGAACCTGGAAACAACCTAGATGTCCCTCAACTGAAGAATGGATAAAGAAATACATTTACACAATGGTAAATGTGTACTTCACAGTGGTAAAAAATAAGAACATCTTGAAATTTTCATGCAAATGGATGGATCTAGAAAAAACTATATTGGGGTAACCCAGACTCAGAAAGACAAATAAATATGTACTCACTTATAAGTGTCTTCTAGACATAAAGCAAAGTAAGAAAACCAACCTACAGTCCACAACCCCAGACAGCCTAGATAACAAAGAGGACCGTAAGAGAGACATACACGGATCTAAATACAAAGGAGAAAAAGACAAGATCTCCTGAGTAAATTGGGAGCTTGGGTAGAAGCAGAGGGTAGAAGAGAAGGGGGAGGAACAGAGAAAAATGTATAGCTCAATAAAAACAATTTAAAAAAGAACCAGAAAAAGAAATACTTGTCATGCAAACCTAATGACCTGATTTCGATCCCCAGAACCAGATGTCTTTGTCAGTGCTGTGAAGAGACATCACCATGGCAATTCTTACAAAGGAAAACATTTGGTTGGAGTGATTTACAGTTCAGAGGTTTAGTCTGTTACCTCATTGGTGGGAAACATAGTTGCATGCGGGCAGACATGGTGCTGGAGAAGGAGCTGAGAGCTCCACATCTGAATTGGCAGGTGGTAGGAAGAGAAGTGACTTTAGCTTGTGAGATCTCACAGCCCACCCCCTAGAGACACACTTCCTCTAGCAAAGCCACCCTACTCAAACAATGCTACACTTCCTAATGGTGACACTCCCTATGGACCAAGCATTCAAACACATGAGTCTATGAGGGCCATTCCTACTCTAACCACCACATCACCACACCAGATAAAAAAAGCTAGATATGAGGCTGGAGATATGGCTCAGTGGTTAAGAGCCCTGGCTGCTCTTCTAGAAGACTGGAGTTCAATTCCCAGCACCTACATGGTGGCTTACAACCTCTACAGCTCCAGTTCCAGCATCCTCTTCTGCCCTCTGTGAACACGGGTATGTAGGAACATAGCATGTACTCACAAACACACTAAAAACAACCACCACCACCACCAACCTGGTGGACATGGTGCTATGAATCTGTAATCCCAGCATCCTACAGTAAGACAACAGGATATGGTGCTATGAATCTGTAATCCCAGTATCCTACAGTAAGACAACAGGATATGGTGCTATGAATCTGTAATCCCAGCATCCTACAGTAAGACAACAGGACATGGTGCTATGAATCTGTAATCCCAGCATTCCTATGAATCTGTAATCCCAGCATTCCTATGAATCTGTAATCCCAGCATCCTACAGTAAGACAGCAGGCACAGCAGCTTTGCAGTGAGCTGGTCTAGAGTGCAAAGCATGGCAGAAACAAGAAAGACCTGCCTCAAAAGAAAAAAGGTGAGAATAATTCCAAGAGTTGTCCTCTGACCTCCATGTATGTGATGTGCTGTAGCGCGCGTGCACACACACACACACACACACACACACACACACACACACACACACACAGTAAGTACCTAAATACCTAGTCTGTACCTCAGAAATCCTGAATGAGCCGGGTTGTGGTGGTGCACACCTTTAATCCTAGCACTCGGGAGGCAGAGGCAGGTAGATCTCTGTGTGTTCCAAGCCAGCCTGGTCTACAAGAGCTAGATCCAGGACAGGCTCCAACGCTACAGAGAAACCCTGTCTCATAAAAACAAAACAAAACAAACAACAACAACAACAACAAAAGTCCTGAATGTTATAAAGGGCAGTCCCATCACTTTACACTTACAAGTGCATTTTATTTGCCTAACTTATGCAAGGTAATGGACACATCAAGCTGCTCACTTTTAGCACAGTGGTAGCTGTTAGCAAGCATTTCTCTTCCCGCTGGAGTTTGGTCTGGTAAGCCAATGCCTTTGAAAGCCAAAGGAAAGTCAGCATAATAGCACATGTTTACAGTCCCAATACTGGGGGTGCAGACAATCATCCATCCCAGATTAAATAGTAGCTAATCTTGAATTGACAGGGAGCCTCCTGCCTCTGCTCTCCTTGGTACTCGGATGACAGGATTGAGCCAACACACTGGGCTCATCAGCTGCTTTTCTAAACCACAGTTTTAGCAGTTTCTGACACTGAAAAGAAACTGTTAATTCAATTAGTTGTTAAGAGCTAACATTTTCAGAATGTGATCAGCTAGCGTTCTAGGGGTTGGCTCTATACAATGCAGGGTGGTTAGAAGACTGTGGTGAGCCACTCCGGTCAGCTGCATGCACATGTGGACATTTTCTCTGGAGAGGGCTCCAAATCTAGAGTAGAAAATGGAGACATTGACTAACAGATGAAAACAGTGGTGCTGTATAGTTTCCAGTAGTTTAAACCAGAAGATCTCGAGTTCAAGTCATCCTGGGTCACACAGTGAGACCTTGTCTTAAAACACACACAAGAAAAAAAGTCATCCACAAAACACTACTTAACGCTGAGTGTGGTAGTGTATCTGCAAGCAATTCCAGCACTTGGAAAGTGGAGATAAAAGGGTCAGGAGTTCAAAGCCAGCCTGGGCTGCTTCTGCCCCTGCTTAGCAAACAAACCCAACTAACCAACCATGAGAGGGAAAATTTCCTAGTTTGAGGGCTTGCTGTAAAAAGTAACTGAGAGGGGCCGGAGAGATGGCTCAGAGGTTCAGAGCACTGGCTGCTCTTCCAGAGGTCCTGAATTCAATTCCCAGCAATCACATGGTGACTCACAACCATCTATAATGAGATTTGATGACCTCTTCTGGCATGCAGACATATATTCAGGTAGAACACTGCATACACTAAAAAAAGAAAGAAAAATGAAAAGAAAAACAAAACAAAACTGAGAGCTTCGTGTTTAGCTCTCTCCTTAGGCAAAAATTCTCCCTTAGCTCCTTCACAATACAGTTGTCTAAAATCAGAATTCCAACTTAGATCTAGATTTTAAAAAATAAAGTTGTAAAAACATCTTCTTTACACATTATTCTGTAATTTCCAAGCAGATTAGTTGCATTCTGTCTAGACTCCTTTCAGAGGAAGTAAAATTAACATGATTTTTCTTTGTCTTGGCCTCCAGGCGAATTACAGAAGTTAACAGGTACCTAATTGAAACGGGTTTTTCCTACTTCCTGCAGTAAGGGACTAAAGGTGAACTGTACTTCTTGTCACCTTCCCCACTTTTACTAAAATGCAACCTGTGTGAGATGCAGTTATTATTAAAGTACTGTGAATATAGTTGACAAATCTGGCTATTCAAAGAGAAACCACCTAAAAGTGGATAAGGAACTGGAAGAACCCAAATCGCCCATTGGTACCCCTGGACACAGTAAGAAATATGGCAATCATGATTAATTCGGAAATCTGGCAGGGAAGAGGAACAGATGGAAAAAAGTTTAGGTGAGGGCTTTTAATGACTAGTCAAACATAACGTGAGTCATTAAAAGTTTCCAGCTAACAATCCCTTCTGCCATACATCCTGGGCCCATTCCTTTATGAGCCACTCTGCTGTTTAAGCTGGAACATCTCGGGTTTTACTGCCTCTTCCACAAATGAACACATAAAAGGAAAGACGCTCCCCGCCGGCTTTGAAATGTAGGGCAAACTCTGCTTGGGGTTGGCGAGAAAAAGATCAAGGTACAGAGACTGAGGAACACAGAAGGCAGAAAGGGTGTTGAAAGTGGGGAAGAAAAAAATGTTTTCCCTAGGTTAGGCCTGCTGTTGGTGTCCTTACAGGCTGGGTTGGATCGTCGCCGCATGCTGAAGAGCCCAGCCCACCGCCCTGCCCCTGCACCCACCCTGCGACAGACCGGGCAGCCGGTCAGTCACTAGATCTCTGCCTCCTCGCGCTGCCTGCCGGGAGCTCCAGCCGCTTCCGGTGACGCTTGATCGTTGAACTCCGACTCCCGTCGGCCCCTGAGAAAACCGCAGCAGGTTTGCGCGGGTGCTGTCGGAATCTGTAGTTTATCTGTCGGCCGAGCTTCGTAGACGGAAACGCGGGCTAACATAGCCAGAAACTACCGAAAGGAAGGTACGGGTAGTAGCGAGGGGTCAATTCACGCCAAGCGTGGGGTTGGCGGTGAGGCCGGCGGCGGTAGTTGGGGTTGGGTGGGAGGAGATCCTTTCGCACACACGAGGAGGATTGAGCTGCTGTCGCTGCGGTCGCGAGTGCCCAGTCTGGACTGTAGCTGCCGCCCAAGACGCCGAGGAGTGAGTCGTTGGCCTCCGGCCCCTCTCTCTTACCGCCCTCGCTGGGTCAGCGCGGCCTGCTCCTCCCTGGTCGGCCGCCCCCGCCTCCATTTCCCGCCCTCTCTTCACCACACACACGGCCCCCCCGATCATGGATCCCGGCAGCGGCGGAGGCGGCGGAGGCGGCGGTGGCGGGAGCAGCAGCAGCAGCGACTCTGCGCCCGACTGCTGGGACCAGACGGATATGGAGGCCCCCGGGCCGGGGCCTTGCGGCGCCGGCTCCATGGCGGCGGTGGCCGAGTCCCAGCGTGAGAACCTCAGCGCGGCCTTCAGCCGGCAACTCAACGTCAACGCCAAGCCCTTCGTCCCCAACGTCCACGCCGCAGAATTCGTGCCGTCCTTCCTGCGGGGTCCGGCCCAGCCGCCGCCATCCCTCGCTGGCGCGGCCGGCGGCGACCACGGAGCGAGTAGCAGCGCGGGAGGCCCTTCGGGTAAAGGGCCGGGCTGGGTGTTCCCAGGGCCCGGGCGGCGGGCTGAGGCCGGAGTTACGCGCCGGCGTGGGTAGGGAGGACGCGCGGCCCGAGCAGCTCGCACGTGGGGCGCTGACAGCGGCGCCGGCTGGTCTGGGTGGGGCACCTCCAGTCCCGGAGCCGGCGGCGCTCGCCCTTCGCCGAAGGCCGCGGTTTACCCGCAGCCGTGGGAACCGTATGGGACCCGGCAGGCCCTCGGCCAGGCAGTGCCACGAGGCCCAAAAGTGAGGACTGATGGGGCCTGAAGTCCCACAGTTGGGAGCTGTGAGAGCCTAGGAGTTGGGGGACGAGACTTGTCTCTTCGCCTCACCCAGAGAGCTAGCTGCTCCTGCTGCAGTTTCTACTATTGAAACTGTAATTGCGTTTTAAATATCTGTGACACCGGCCGACCTGAAGGAATCCCAAGATGCATTGCAGGCCTGCGGTCCGCCAGAAACTGTTGGCTGTCAATACAAAGACCTTTTATCATTCTTAATAGTTTGAAAACTTCAAAGGTTCCAAACTGTCAGGAAGATTCCTCAGTAGTAATATGTGGTAGGAAAGCTCATTGACTTGTGTGAGGTTTTTAAGTGGGATTTAAGACCTTCTGAGTGGCACGTTTAGACTTTAATTGCTTGAAAGTGTTGACCTTATACGGACTTCTTGCTATAAAAGCTGTGTTTGTGTGCGTGTATTGGTAGCTTAGTCTGTTACTTGAGACAATTGAATATTTCTGATAACTTCATAGTTGTCCCACGCAGTAACTACAAAATATACTTTCTGTCGTTTCTAGTTTCAGTCTTTAGACATCTCTTTACAAGCTCACTGTGGGGTTGGTAACCTGCTTTCAGGTACTGGTGTTGTGCCAGTGTCTGTTGAGTAAAAATATTGCCTTCGCGCTGGTGCTTATTTGAGTAAATGCGGTATTGTCTTTTTAAAGAGAAAGGGGAAAGGGAAGGAAAAATGCTGACTCTTCAGTTATTTAGCGGGGAGGCTGGTAGGCTCAGATCGTCTGAGCACATTTCAAGTGAGAGTATTGTTAATTTCTGTGTTTTAAGTTCTGGACTTTAGCCTGTGTGATGGCACCCCTAGGTGATGTCTGTAGTTCCAGAACTCTGGAGGCGAAGGCAGGCGGATGCTTGGGGGAAAGCAGAGAAAACAAATGTCAGTGTCACCTAGACTCCCTCTTCCAGGTATGGCAGTGCTTGTCTGTAACCTTGGGGACCTAGGAGGCTCAGGTAGGAAGATCTTTAGGTGAAGGCCTCTGGTACTATCTGGAAAACCCCTCTAAAAATAAATAAATAAATACCCAAAATAAGCAAAGTGCTCTTGGAAATGAGTTTCTTAGGAAACTTTTGCTTCAGTTTGCTCTCCAGGAGTGAAAGGGTGTTTAGGGAAATGCTTTTGTGAGGAACATGTGTAAACAGTTTAGATGAGACTGCTTTGGGTGGCTGGGGTGGAGAATGAACTTTGGGGCTGTATCATGCACGAGGGATTTGTCATACTTATCTGCCCCTCTCCCACCATGGGGGTTTGAATGTTTATTGACTGGCATTTTTTATTTGTGTGTGGTTGATATTTCCCTTTAAACAAGGAAACTCAACTTTATTTTGTTTTGTTTTTCAAGACGAGGATTCTCTGCATAGCCTTAGCTGTCCTTGGCTGTCCTGGAACTTGCTCTGTAGACCAGACTGGTCTCGAACCTATGACTGGAATTAAAGCCGAATGCCTAGCTTAAAATTCTATTTTATTTATTTGCTTTTTGGTTTTTCCACAAGGTTTCTTTATGTTAACAGCCCTGGCTATCCTGGAAGTCACTTTTAAACTAGGCTGGCTTCGAACTCACATATGTCTGCCTGCCTCTGCCTCCAGAGTGTTGGGATTAAAGGTGTGTGCAAACAAATTTTTTTTTAATTGTTGTGTGATTTCTGTGATTGCAGCACTTGAGAAACATGGAGAATTTCCATGAATTCCACGTCAGTCTGGCCTAGAGTAAGAACCTGTATCCATCAAGGAGAAATAATAATAGTATAAACATTATGTGTGTGGTGTCTGAATATTGCCTGTGTATGAGTCTAAAGCTATATGGGCCTAAAGTTTGAAAACTTTGGGTTTATAAGATGCTACCATCAGTGAATTTTGCTTGGGGAAAGCAGAAAAAAACAAATGACAGCAGCACCAAGCATGTAGCTCGCTAAGGGGAGCAGACGCTTTTGATGGTGAGGAATGGTCCATAGGTTCGTGGCCTGTTGCCTGTGTTATCAAGCCAGTCTGTGGTTGGTGTTTCTAGTAGGAGAGCTGTGGTGAGTGGGGCTCTAGAACAACCTCTAGGGTGAGCCTGCTGATGACAGCCATCTCTCCTTTCTCCTGGAAACAGGATGATTTGCCTTTTTTTTTTCTTTTCCTTGAAATGCAGTAGAGGAAGGGGCTTTGGTGCCAAGAGTCTTTACATGTTCCTGGAAAGGCCTTTACTCAGAAAGAACTGGCCACCTGGTGTTGACCTTCTTCCCTTTGTAAATGTAAAAACACCAAATTACAGCTGGGCAGTGGTGGCACAACCCTTTAATCCCAGCAAGTGGATCTCTGTGAGTGAGAGGCCACCCTGGTCTACAAGAGCTAGTTCCAGGACAGGCTCCAAAGCTACAGAGAAAACCTGTCTCGAAAAACAAAAATAAAACAAAACAAAAATTTAAAAAACAAAAACAACCAAATTCCTAACAATGATTGAGTAAACTCATTTAAGTGTTATTAAGCATAAGCATAATCCATTTAATCCAATTTTCTGCAGAGCCAAGTAAATTGGGCTAGTGACTATCAATGAAAATAGAGGTCTAAAAAAATGACTGAAAATTTTTTATTTAAGTTTTAGTATATTCTCAAGGTTAAGCAACCAACGTCACTTCATTTTTTTTTTTTTTTGAAGACAAGGTCATGTTGCCTAGGATGGTCTCCCCATTGCTACATAGCCAAGAATGACCTTGGACTTTTCTTAATCTTCCTGCCTCTACCTCCCCAGTTCTAAGATTACAGGCTTGCCTCACCACAGAAAGTTACATGGTATACATGATGTTGGGGCTCAGCCCAGGGATTTGTGCATGCTAGACGCACACTTACCAAGTGAGCCCCCCATCCTTAGTCTTGTTTTGGATTTTTTAAAAAAGATTGATTTATTATGTATACAGTGCTCTATCTGCATGCATGCCTACGACAGAAGAGGGCATCAGATCCCACTACAGATGGTTGTGAGCCACCATATGGTTGCCGGGAATTGAATTGAACTCAGGACTTTTGGAAGAACAGCCATTGCTCTTAATCCCTGAGCTATCTCTCTGGCCCAGATTTCTTTCTTTCTTTCTTTCTTTCTTTCTTTCTTTCTTTCTTTCTTTCTTTCTTTCTTTCCTTCCTTCCTTCCTTCCTTCCTTCCTTCCTTCCTTCCTTCCTTCCTTCCTTCCTTTCTTTCTTTCTTTCTTTCTTTTTAAAGGCAGGTCTCACTATATAGCCCAGGTTATCTTCTCAGTCTTCCTGCCTCTGCCTTCCAGAGACTGAAAAAAATTACTGGTGATTGTCACTATGCCTGTCTGACTTTCTGATCACTGGATAGTTTTAAAAATTTCTTCATTGGGGCTTGAAGATTAGAGAGTATCCAAAATCAAAATAATAGTTATTTTCTGCAGAATTCTTATACTTTGTTATGTTAACCAGTTCCTATTTTTAAAAAAAAAATAACAACTGGTGGATAGTCTTTTATTTTTAATGGCACTGATAGTGCAACCCTGAGCCTCTTGTATATGCCAGGCAAGGACTCTACCTAGCCACTCACCCCAGCCTAAGAGGGTGTGTGTGTGTGTGTGTGTGTGTGTGTGTGTGTGTGTGTGTGGTACCTGGGGGGGGTCATGGAAACTAGAGGAAGAAATAGAGTGTCCTACTTTATTACTGCCTGCCATACTCCTTTGAGATAGGATCTGTTATGAACTGGGAGCTAGGCTGACAGTCAATTAAACCCCAGTGATCCTCCTATCTCTGCTCCTCTGGTCCCCACAGCACTGGAATTATATGCACCTGTGCCTATTATACCAAGCTGCCTTTTTAAAGTGAGTGCTGGGGATTTGAACTCAGGTCTTGTATAGCAAGCTGTCTGATAGACTGAGCCATCTGCCCAGCTTCCCAACCTATGTTTTTGATTTAGGTTTTGTTTTACAATTTAAATGCCTGCAGGAATAAAGATGTAATGAGTTGGTGGGCCCCATTGGTGGTAAGCATTGTTCCTAGAATGTCACAGTAATGGGGATTAGATTTTGCTTCTTGGTTGATGTCTTCACACATATGGACAGCTTGAATATGAGGATTTAGGGGCATCACCTAGTATAAGGTTGAGTGGTTGTTTAAACTTAAAAATTTTGACTGGAAACAAACCTTTGGGAGCGTGTTTTGTTTAGTGTTATAATATAGTTTATTGCATGGTTGTGTTTTATATATATATATATATATTTTAACCTCTTTGAAATCGTACAACATGGAAAGGGCAGGCAAAGTGGCTTCATAGGTTTAAAAAACAAAACAAAGCTTGCCAAGCAAGCCTGATGACCTGCGCTTGATTCTTGGAACCCATGTAACTAAGTGGAAAAGAAACCGCTCCACAGAGTCGTCCTCTTACCCTCGCACACACACACAATAATAGTAATAAATTTTGAAAGTAAAATTATTAGGACTGCTGGGGACATAGCTCAGTAGTAGAGCACTTGCCTGGTAATAAAACAGCCCCAAGTTAGAACTAGATCCTTGGCACTATAAGGAAACAATATCAGATTCTCAAGACAAGTTAGGGAAATACAGTAGAGAACAAATATAAGCCTTCATTTGCTTGCTTTTGTTTGCCAGGGAAGAAATATCTTAAAAGTGTTGAAAATAGAATTATCTTTCTGTCTAAAGAGAAAGAGATGTAAAAGATTTAGTCAACTTTTGGGGTGAGTTAACATGGTAGAAGGGAATTTTTTGCTCAGCTGTCACTTCTAGCAATGAACAAGCATTTGCCTGTCTACTGAACATAGGATGCTTGCAAGGCATTGAAAGGATGCTCTGGTAGGAATATCAAGGTAATGAGTATGGTCTTTGAAAGAGTCTAGAAAGAAGCCAAGTAAGTTCATGGTAGTGGAAGACTGCAGAAGAGTGCAAAGACCGGTGGAAGCAAGAGGCTAGTAAGATCCAGGACCCTTCAGTAAATGGTTTCAACCTTGATATCCTAATGATAACACTAAAGACGTGTCTGTTTTCTGCCAGGTGTTCTTTATGAATGTCTTGGTTTTGTTTTGAGGCAGGATCTTACTGTGTTTTCTAGGCTGGGCCATAACTCACCTATCTTCCAAGTGCTGGAATTACTTTTAATTTTTTCATATATTTACCAAAGTAGAACATGACATATCTTAGTTTTTGATTCTTTCTTACCAAACAGTAGTGGGTTTGGGCACCTAAAAGTTTTGTCCTTGTTTTCAGTAGATTTTAACTAAGTAGCTTAGCAGTAAATATAGTTTGTTTATTCATAAATAACTTTGTTCTAAAAAGAATTTGTTACTGTTTCCCACTGTAATTCTTCTTTCAAATGGAAAGAAACAGTAAGAATTTCCTAAGCATCTTCCATTATTATAGCTTATTTCCAAACAGATTCCAACTAGGTGATTGTCATTTCACTTGAAGGACAAAAAAAAAAAAAAAAAAAGGAAAAGTACATATGACTGTGTAGCACGAATAATAAAAACTCAGAGACAGATATTGGGGTTCAACCTGAAGATCAGAAAAGCAAAGCAGCCGACCACTAGAAATCTTTTACCTCTACCAAATCTTCAGACCGAAAGGGCAAGATCCTGTCTCTGCAAATCCTCGGACCCCACACTCCACTGAGTCCTGTCTCTTCCCCTTTATATCCTCTCCGCCCAGCCAGCCATATTGCCCCTGTCTCCACCTCCCTAGTGCTGGCATTAAAAGTGTGTGATTCCCAAGTGCTGGGATCACCTTTGTGTGAACTCCATTTCTCTTTTAGACAGATTCAATCTTGTGTAGCCCAGGGTGGTCTTGAACTCACAGTGATCCATCTGCCTCTGTCTCCTGAGTTCTGGGATTAAAGGTGTGTGCCACCACTCCATAGCCTGTGTGTCTGACTAGTATGGCTTCTTTGCCCTCTGATCTTCAGACAAGCTTTATTTATTAAAACACAAACAATATATCACTGTATTACTGAGCAGTATGTATCCATCTTTGGGTAGTTGATTTTCGTAGTACGACAGTGTCTTCTATTTTTATATTTTACACTATCTGAAATGCCGCTGGCTTATGTATTTTAATATACTTTGTTTTTGAAGTAGATGAGACATAAATTGTAAATAAGATCTTTTCAGGATTACTTGAAAAAATGTTTTTTGTTACACTACAGAAAGTCATATCAGGTTGGTATGTGACATTGCTTTGATGATATAATAAATAGGTTCTTGGAACATTAGGGCTGAAAATGACTACAGCAGAATATAATCTTAGTTTCGAATAGAGAAATTGAAGCCTAAGCATGCTGAGTGGTTGTCTGAAGTCACTCCCAGAGTTAATGACACAGTTGAATGCTGATTTACCAGCTGCTAGTTTAGGGCTCTTTTTGCCCTACCATGCTGTTTAATAGTAAAGAAGGGAATACCTATAGCCAGTGTCTATAACCAGCATGGATTTTCTGACAGACTAGCCCTGGAATTTATCTTTCTAATGTTTTCATTCTTAAAGGTTTTTGTGCAGGACTCTGAAATGCTTGTTATAAATTTATGGAGCAGTTACCACAGCTTACTGCTTAGTCTCAGCTCTCAGTGCTTGGATACTGCCACCCCATTTTATAGAGGTAAAGATTACAGGTTATAAAAACTAAACACCTTAGTAAGAGTATACTCATGAATAAATGGAGGAGCAGGCTCTAGATTCAAAACTTATTTTAGTGATAGTGACTCTAGCCGGGTGGTTGTAGTGGCGCACTACCTTTAATCCCAGCACTTAGGTGCAGAGGCAGGCGGATCTGTGTTAGTTTGAGGCCAGTAAGTTTCAGAACAGCCAGACCTATGTAGTGAGACCCTGTCTCAAAAACAACAACAACAACAAAAATCAGTTTCCTTAAGACCCTTTCAAAACCAGACCCATGAGTCTAATTTTCTCCATCTTCTGTCTCACTGCTGAGTTTCAAGTACTATAACTGTCCCTTCCTGCATTCAAAAATATTCATGTAGATGGCTTTGAACATGTTTCTTTGCCTTCGTACCTGTGTTCTCTTCTCCCCTCTCCCTTCCCTACCCCTTTCTTTCTTCACTTTGAGTCTGTTCATGATGCCCAGGTTAGCCTTGAACTCTTGGGCTCAAGTGATCCTTCTGCTTCCACATTCTAAGTCTCAGCTTTACTTTGCATTTGTTTCCGGGGTCTTACTGTGGTAGCCCTTGCTAACTGTGAACTCACTGTGAATCCCAGACTGACCTCAACTTTAGTAATCCTCCTGTCTCACCCTCCAGAGTGACAGTACGGGCTTACTACAATGTCTAGCTGCATTTCCATCTTTAGAATGTTTGAGAAGTAAGACAAACCATGGTGTTTTATTACTTTGTTCTGTTGTCTCCTTTAACTGTTTTCCAGTGTTGCCTATAGAAGAAAGAAATCTCTACATGCAATTTTGGTGAGATAGGTTGATCTCCTGAGTGCTGGAGATCTTTAGTTCCTTATTTAAGCAGTAAGTCAGCCTCCTGAGTAAAGCACTTCTATAACTCTCCTTTAGAAAGCTGGCACTTCCAAAATGGTTTTTACTGTATTCAAGCTTAGTAAAAATTCAAGCTTTAATCATTTAAAAATTTAATCATTTAAAAATTCAACTCTTTACTCCCAGAATTTGAGAGGCGGGGCAGGCAGATTGCTGGAATTTGAGGACAGCCAGGCCTACAAAGAGAAACGCTGTCTTGGAAAACAGAACAAAACAAAAAATTAAGTGACTGCATGAGTGGGATAAGAAAAGTGCAGGGAAGCAGTGTGAACCTAGATGAAGCTAGGTCTGGAGCACGCCTATAATCCAGGCAGGAAGAGTGCTACCAAGTTCAAAGATAGCCTCGACTACTTTATGAGTTCAAGGCTAGTATGAGCTACAAAGTGAGACCCTGTCTTTAGAAAGAAAGGAAGGAAGGAAGGAAGGAAGGAAGGAAGGAAGGAAGGAAGGAAGGAAGAAAGCAAGCAAGCAAGCAAGCAGAAGTGGGCCAGGGAGATCTTGGTCAGTAGGTAAAAACAAAGCGAAGAACTTGCCATATAAGCCTAAAAACCTAAGTTTGATCCCCAGAAACTATGTTGAAAAGCCAGATGTCATGGTGTGTGTCTATAATCCCATCATTACTACAGCAAAATGAGAATCACCCCCAAAGCTCATGGGCCAAGTTAACTGAAGTACATAGTTCAGCAGATGCAAGAGAGACCCTGCCCCCCCAGTAATGTGTAATGGAAACCAACTCTTCAAATATTGTTCTGCCCTTCATGCATGTGCTTAATGCCACGGTAGCATCTGCTTGTGCATGTTCTCTCTCTCTCAAATACACACATAAAATCAACCAATCAATACACACATAGCCACCCTGACTTGGTGGCTTAATCTTGGAATTCCAACATTTGGGAGGCAGAGGAGGAAGAATTCAAGGCTAGACAGAGTTAACCCCCTGTCTGGGGGAGGGGCTGGGGCAAACTGAAAAAAGAAATGAAAACTGCTAAAGTTAGTTTATTAAATTTTTTTTTAATTTTTAATTAAATTCTGGGGCTGCAGAGATGACTCAGTGGTTAAGAGCACTGATTACTCTTCCACAGGACCCAAGTTCAATTCCCAGCACCCACATGGCAGTTCACAACTGTCTGTAACTACTTCCAGGGGATTCAACATCCTCACATAGACAT
Organism: Myodes glareolus; assembly: GCF_982192425.1. Classification (NCBI taxonomy): domain Eukaryota; kingdom Metazoa; phylum Chordata; class Mammalia; order Rodentia; family Cricetidae; genus Myodes; species Myodes glareolus. The sequence continues at coordinate 103,949,087 of NC_142034.1, read as the reverse complement.
ACATGTAGATAAAACATCAATGCATGTAAAATAAAATTAAACCATTTTTTGAAAGTTAAACTTTCTAGCTGGGCAGTGATGGTATACACCTTTAATCCCAGCACTCGGAAGGCAGAGTCAAGCAGATCTCTTAGTTGGAGGACAGCCTGGTCTTTAAAACAAGTAAGTTCCAGGACAGCCTGGGCTACCAAAGAAACCTTATCTCAAAAAACAAAGGGGTTGTTTTTCTTTTTGTGTATGAATGTTTTGCCTGCATGCATGTTGTGCACCACATTTATGACTGTTAGATCACCCGAACTGGGAGTTAGTGTTGGTTTGGTGTTTGGGTGACTGTTCGACAGATGGTTGTGAACTACCATGTGACTGCTGGGAATCAAACCTGGGTCCTCTACATGAACAAGTGCTCTTAACCACTGAGCCATCTCTCCAGCCTCTTTATTTTTTGAGACAGGGGCTCTCACTGAACCCAGGGGCTCACGGATTAGACTAGACTGGCTACGTCAGCTAGCCATCCCAGTGGTAGGGATTACAAGCATGTGCAATACACTCGGCTTTTGATGTGTCTGCTTGGGGTTGATCTTGGGTCCTCATTCTTGAGCAGCAAGTGCTTCTCAAACTCAGCCACATCCCCAGCCCTAGGAGAATCGTTTTAACTTGAGACACAGTTGTCGTTGTCCTGCTACTCCAACTTTCCCCTCATAGAATTATTCATGTTGGTAGCTGTGCGGGGAGCAGGTACATGGGTGCACACAGGATGAGTGTGAAGGACAACCTCAGTGATGCTCTCATGAATGCCGTCACTTTGAGGTGGTCTATAAGTGTGGGGAAGTAAGTCCACAAGAGCCCGAAATAAAAGGATCTTTGGTGTGTTTATGCATCTTAGAAAGTCTTTAGCTGTATCATTTGTGCTTTTCAGGGATAAAGAAATCAGACTCACATATTTGTGTAGCAGCATATATTTCTCTTATGCTATAGGGATGCCATAGCAGATTAGCAGTTCAGCAACTGCAAACTGAACTGTTGCTTTATTTTAGAATTCTAAGAATTCTGACTTCATCAGAATCACTTAAAATAATAATAATAATAATTTTGGCCAGGCAGTAGTGACACATACCTTTTCTTTTTCTTTCTTATTTTTTTAGATTTATTTATTATATATAACATTCTTCCTCCATGTATGCCCGCAAGCCAGAGGAGGGTGCGCCAGATCTCATTACAGATGGTTGTGAGCCACCATGTGGTTGCTGGGAATTGAACTCAGGACTACCTTTTCTTTTTTAAATTAAACGTTTTCATTTATTTTACATCTCTACCACAGCTTCCCCTTCCCTTTCTCCTCCCGTTGCTTCCTCCCTCCCCTTTCCCCCATCCATTTCTCCTCCACTTCTGCCCAGAAAGGTGCAGTCCTCTAATGGGTGTCAGCAAAGCATGGCATATCAAGTTGAGGTAGGACTAAACTCCTCCCTTTGTATTAAGGCTGGGCAAGGCAACCCATTTTGGCAATAGGGTCCCAAAAGCCAGCTCAAGTACCAGGGTCTGGACTGGTCGCAAGCAGGCTCCCTGTTATTCCAGAGTCTGTGAGCTCCTATGAGCCCAGGGGTTGGTGCACACCTTTAATCCCAGCCCTTGGGAGGTAAAGGCAGACAGATCTCTATGAGTTCGAGACTAGCTGGCTCTACAGAGTGAGTTCCAAGATAGCCAAGGCCGCACAGAAAAACCCTGTCTTTTTTTTCATTTTTTTTTAAAGATTTATTTATTATGTGTACAACATTCTGCTTCCATGTATGGCCACACACCAGAAGAGGGCGCCAGATCTCATTACAGATGACTGTGAGCCGTCATGTGGTTGCTGGGAATTGAACTCAGGACCTCTGGAAGAGCAGTCAGTGTTCTTAACTCGGAGCCATCTCTCCAGCCCCCAGAAATCCTGTCTTGAAACAAACAAAATAATTATTTTGAGACAGGGTTTCTCCATGTAGCTCTCACTATCCCCTAACTAGCTACGTAGACCAGGGTGGCTTTGAACCCAGCATGCCTCTACCTCCTGAGTGCTGGGATCCCATTGGGCAAGGATCACCTTTTCCGAATATATTACTGTACGTATTCCAGAGGCTTCGCACAGTTGCCATTCAGTATCAGATTACTTGGGGATTTGATAACATTGCAGTCTCAGCCTTCTTGGCTTGGAGGATTATCAGAAGTAGAGAAGAGAGAAGCATATTGAATAAGTACAGTTCAACTAATTGTATTTGTTCTGGGCTTTGCATTACATTTATAATATCTGTGAAGGAAAGATTTGGGAAATAGGATTAACATTTTTTAACACATTCCCATTATTGAAAGTTGGCTGCTGTCTGTAGAGCTTTGAAGTTACCATTTTGTGTAAGTGCCGGTGTGGAGGTCAGAGGACAGCTTTGTGGAGTTGAGTCTCTCTCCTTCTTCCTTTATGTGGACTCAAGGGACTGAATTGAGATTGTCAAGTTTGGGTGGTGAACTCTTTACCTGTGGAACCACCTTGCTGATGGTTACTTCTCTTAGTTCCCTGAAGTTGGTAGAGTTTTTGGTTTTTTGTTTTTTTTTTTAAGTAAGCTAAACAGACTTCTGAGTTGAAATCCAAGTTAGCTGCCACTGTTCTGAGTTGCTGAGGTTTGTGATATGTTTATTGAACTTTTATTCTGTGTTAAGATCAGTAAATAAGCTTGGCAGTGGTGGCACACGCCTTTAATCTTAGCAGAGGCAGGTGGATCTTTGTGAGTTTGAGGCCAGCCTGGTCTACAGAGTTAGTGCCAAGACAGGCTCCAAAGCTACAGAGAAACCCTATCTTGAAAAACCCCAAAAAAGAAAAAGGAAAAAAATAGATAAATAAATAAGATAGAGCTCAATTTCTAATAAAACTTACTTTTCTTAACCAGCACCTGTGGAGTCGTCTCAAGAACAGTCATCATTGTGTGAAGGTAATTTTTTTTTTAATGTCTAACCAAGAAAACATTAAGTTGTCTGTGATGTTTAAAATTAGATACTGTTTCATGAATATATATTGTGTCTCAATTTTTTTCTAGGTTCAAATTCAGCTGTTAGCATGGACCTTTCAGAAACTGTTGGTAAGCATTTCTGACCTTATTAAGACAGTAATGGGAACACATCATTTCTGATGACTGAAATGTCTTTGCTTCAACCACATTTAATGTTTTGCTATTAAAATTTTAATACAGCCTGGACAAATTAGTGAATGCACGTCGAATCGAGAAGAGGAGTGCTATTCCTTTGACTTTGTTGTTTCTTGAGACTAGATCTTTGTAGCTCTGATCTATTTATTTATCCTACTGCCTCTATTTTAAGAGTGCTGCTGGGATTCCAGGCATACACCATCACTACAAACATTTCATAAAATTCCCATCCATTCTTTTTTTTTTTTTTTATTGATTTTTATTAATCGAGCTCTACATTTTTCTCTCCTCCCCTCCCTGCTTCTCCCTTCCTCTTCAGCCCTCCCCCAAGGTCCCCAAGCTCCCAGTTTACTCAGGGATCTTGTCTCTTTCTACTTCCCCCATTGTTTTTTTTTTTTTTTTAAAGATCTATTTACTATGTATAGAGTTCTGCCTGCGTGTATTATTCCTGCAGGCCAGAAAAGGGCACCAGATCTCATTACAGATGGTTGTGACCCACCATGTATGTGGGTGCTAGGAATTGAACTCAAGACCTATTTCCAAAGTGACTGTTAAAGTTAATGCCAAAAGTTACTATTTACATTGAAAATTTACCTCCTAAATTCTTTCACACTCCTTATTCTGGTTTCCATACTTTCCTTTTTTCCCCCACTGTCAGGGCATCTTGATACTGGAATAAGTGGGGTTGGGCTTTTTTGTTCCCTGTAGTCTGACTTAGGAAATGACAGCATGCTAGTGTAGCTGTGTGTTACGGTATAGGAAATGACACCATGCTAGTGTAGCTGTATGTTATGGTATAGGCTCCAGCTCTCTGCTGTCAGGAACGAGGCCAGCTGGAAAGACTGTTTAAAATGTGGGCAGGTATTGTTCAACATATTGAGTTAAAATATCTTTCTTCAGTAGAAAATGGAGAGACAGAAATGTCCCCAGAAGAATCATGGGAGCACAAAGAAGAAATAATTGAAGCAGAGCCAGGGGGTGGTTCCTCAGGAGATGGAAGGCCACCAGAGGAAAGTGCCCAAGAAATGATGGAGGAGGAAGAAGAAATACCAAAACCTAAGTCGGTGGTGGCACCACCAGGTGCTCCTAAGAAAGAACATGTAAATGTAGTGTTCATTGGGCATGTTGGTAAGTTCCTTTGTAGAGCTCATACATGCTGACAGGCATTATTGGAGAAAGACATCAGCTTGTGGAACATCTTGTTTAGCTACTTGGAGATGTTGAGTGAAACTGGGTCAAAATATTGAAGTACCTAAAGTGCTCTGTATACACGCACACACTGAGAGTTGACTGCAGGGTCACATGTAAAGTGCTTTCTTTGCTTGTTTGTAGGCTAGGTTTCTCTGTGTAGCCTTGACCTGGAACTCGCTTTTTAGACCAGGCTGGCCTCAAACTCAGAGATCCACTTTCTTTTTCTGTCTCCCAGGTGTTGGGATTAAAGACATGTACCACCACTGCCCGGCTGTTTTTATGTTTTTTAACTTGCTTCAACTGAAAAAAAAAAAATTGCCAGTGTTTTGTTCTTGAAGTTTGGGCAGATCAACTGTTTTGTAATGTCATAGAAGCTGGAAAAAAAATAAGCTTCGTTATATGTGTAATGGATAATTAGTCTGTAGACCATTGGTAATGGTTTGCTATACTGTGATACTTCTTAATTAGTATCCAAGAAATATGAATGTTTTGTTCTTTAGTTGATATGTTCCTTTTAATGGGTTAACATTGTTACTGTTCATCTTAATTTTGTATGAAATAAGAAATTAGTAATTTAGATTAATTTCTGGGTATTTGCCAAGTAACTGGGTTAGCCAAATAAGACCTTGCTTAATTATATGATTTCTGACTTTTCAGATTGTGAGAAGAAATACTGAATTCTGTGTTATCCCTCCACAGTGAGACAGGGCCTCACTATGTAGTAATACAGACTGGCCTCCAGCCCTCATTCTTCCTGCCACAGCCTACTGAGTTTTAGGATTGCAGATGGATCCCACCATGCTTGACCTGTCTCCCTTTTTCTATATCACATTCCCTTTAGAGAAGAATAACATTGAAATTTGTAGAGAAATGCCTTTCCTGTTTCCTAAACTCAGGGACGCCTTTAATCCCAACATTCGGTAGGCAGAGGCAGGCTGATCTCTGAGTTCGAGGCCAGCTTGGTCTACAGAGATAGTTCCAGGACAGCTAGAGCTACGCAGAGAAATCTTGTGATGGATGGATGGATGGATGGAAATTTCTTCATCAGGGAAGTATTTCTCAGTCCTCACTGCCCTATGAGGATCTTAGCCTCAATCTTTGTGCATGGGAGAAGGTCCCTAGAATTTAATCCTGAAATTCCTATTACAGTTCAGTTGCTTTTGCAAGACTTGATTATACATGCAAAAAAATCCCTCCAGTTCTTTTTGTGTATATATCAGTTGTTTTTAACCTATGTTCCCATATTTTTGTTCTTCCTTTTAGATGCAGGCAAGTCAACCATTGGAGGACAAATAATGTAAGTCTCTTTTATCTAATGGTAGAGTTAATCTGATTGGATAAATTTCAGGCATTGTAAGTGTTCATGTTGCCATAAAAGGGAGATAAAAACTGGTCACCACCTCAAGTTAGAAACTTTAATAATAAATCATCTGTACAGAAGGTAGCAGTTAAGTAATTTTTGTTTTAGTGTGATCATCAGTTTTTAATCACTGTCAAACTCTTATTACACACTGTTTCTAAAACCTATCTTTAAGAAACAAAACATGTTATGTGTATGTGCTTGTGTGTGCGTGGTGGTGGTGATTTTTGTACCTGAATAGCTGGGATTAAAGGTGTGAACCACTCCTACCTGATTGCTATGGCTTTTTAAATAATTTTTATGTGCATTGGTGTTTTACCTGTGTGTGTGTCTGTGTAACGGCATTAGATTCCCTGGAACTGTAGTTAAAACAGTTGTGAGCTGCCATGTGGGTGCTGGGAATTAAACCCGGGTCCTCTGGAAGAGCAGCCAGTGCTCTTAACCTCCAGGTCTTGTCTCCAACCCTACAAGACACCCCCCCTTTTTTCCCCTATTTTTGGCAAGGCATGTTGCTATATACCTTTAATTACAGCATTTTGGGGGCAGAAGCAGGTGGATCTCTAAGTTCAAGGCCAGCCTTGTCTATATATAAAATTCTAGGCTAGCCAGAGTGACATAATGAGACCTCGTCTGGAAAGCAACAACAAATTTTTGAAGGTGTTGTTTTTCTTGTGTATATGCATATATGTGTGTTCAGCCATGCATGCAGGTGGCTAGGGAAGCCAGAAGAGGTTACTGAATTTCCTTGGGATAAAATTACAGGTGGTTTTGAGTTGTCTAATGTGAATGTTGGGAGTAGAACTGCATCCTCTGCAAGAATAGCAAGTGCTGTTAACTGCTAAGCCATTTCTCCAGGCCTTATTAAAATTTTATGAAAAATAATACAGTACCCAAGATTACAGAAAGTCTTAGTTGGCTTTGAATATACATTAACGGGAAACCATGCTTTGATCTTTTCCTGGGTGGTCTGCTCCTCCTCTATGATGTGGACAGTGACTGTGATAGTTTCCAGTCACTGACCACCAAGCTAAACAGTTCTCTACAGTGTACTCTTGCCAGTGTCAGCTGAATAGTGTGTGTGTCCTTTGTGTCTGAACATGAGACATTCAGCACATTAATATTAAGTGGACCTGTGTCACTTGATTTTGCCCAACAGTGAGCTAATATCAGTATTCTGAGTCTGTTTAAGGGAAGGTAAGCTGAGCAATAATGTTAGGTAGTTTGGGTGTTTTATTTAGTTTTTATTTTTGAGGAAACAGAGTGGCCTTAAACTCAAGTATGTAGTCTAGAATGACCCAGAATTCCTGAACCTTCCGTTCTACCTCCGAAATGCCCCAATAAAATTATTTTGGTTTTGGGGGGCAGGGTCTCACTGTGTAGTCCTGGCTGGCCTTGAACTTATCCTCCTGCCTCTGCCTCCAAAGTGTAGGGATTTCAGCACCACCATGCCTGGCTGCAAGGCCTTTTTGATTGGTGATGGAGTAAGAGAGAACCATGGAAAGTTGAAGTATATTTGTAATTTCTTGGGGTAATGAAAGCTAACTTTCTGTTTTGTTTTTGTTGAATATGTTTTTATTTTTATTTTATATGTATTAGTGTTTATGTAATATGTATGTGCACCATATATATGCCTCATGATGAAGAGGGCATCATATCAGCTGGGTGATGGTGGTGCACCTCTAGTCTACAGAGTGTTGCAGGACAGCCAGGGCTGTTACAGAGAGAAACCCTGTCCTGAAAAACAAAAAAAAGAAAAGTCATCACCTGGAACTAGTTACAGATGGTTGTGAGCCACTGTGTGGGTTCCTGGAAATGAACCTGGGTCCTCTGAAGAACAATGAGCATTCTTAACCACTGAGCTTTCTATTTTCATTTGCCCCTCGTGTTGGTGTTGCTACCCAGGGTCTGTGAGCACTGAACAAGAGCTCTGCCGTTGAGCTACATTCCCAAACCAAAAGTTTGATTTTGATTCATGAATGGACTGGTTTTTGATAATTCTTAACAATCTGAATGTAAAAAGCAAGTGAAAAGGCCACTTTAACAATAGCCTATGCATGTGTGTTGGTCTACATATGTGTTTGCATACATGCAAAGATCCAAGATTGGTGTTAGCGTATTCATTGAGCCAGGATCTCAGTCACACTTAGAGTTCCCTGATTTGGCTAATCTCTGGGATCTTCTTACTCTGGTCATCTTACTCTGGGATTCTGTCTAACAGAAAGGGCAGACCCACCTCCCTCACCTGATTGACATGATTCTGGGGATCTGAACTCCAGGTCTCAGGTTTGTGTGACCAGTGCTATCACCAATGAGCCATCAATCACTCCATCCCCAATTTTTGCCATTTTATACAAGCTACCTACTTGAAAAGACACTAACTAACCTCTATTAATACGTTCTGCTATTAACAGCTTTTTAAAAGTGTGTGTGTGTGTTAGGGGAGCACATGCATGCCATGTTGTGCTTATGTAATACAAAAGAATTTCTCATTCTTCACCTCCCTTCTTGTTTGTTGGTTGTTGTATATGTTAGAGTAGCTGCCTTCTATTCCCCCTCCCCCCCCCAGCTTCATGCTCCCTATAAAGGAACAAGGATTACAGACATGTGTGCTGCTGTGTCTGGGTTCTAGGGATTCGAACTAAGGTTGTTAAGATTTATGCAGGATTTGTTTTGTTGTTGTTGGTTGGTTTTTGGGTTTTTTTTGTTTATTTGATTTGGTTTTTTTGTGTGTGTGTGGTTTTTTGGGTTTTTTGTTTTTTTGTTTTTAGAGACAGGGTTTCTTTGTGTAGCTTTGGATTTGGAGGATTTGGAGCCTGTTCTGGAACTCATTCTATAGCCCAGGCTGGCCTTCAACTCACAGAGATCCCCTGCCTCCTGAGTGCTGGGATTAAAGGCATGCACCACCGCCCAGCAACAGTATGTTTTTTATTGATGGGTTGTAGAGTAGCCTTTCACTGTTTTTTGGTTTTGTTTTGTTTTTTTATATCCAGACTGTGAAGAACATCATAACTGTAGGGGATTATGTAGGTAATATTTGGGATGAGAGGGATGGGACTTGGATTTGACCTGAATGAAAGCTAGCTGGCATTACTAGTGAACGGTTCAGACAGTAGTTTCACATTGACAAAAGCTATTTTAAAATGATCTCACTTTTAAAAGTCATTTGACAGAATGTCATTGCCTACACCTGCACATTAGAATTTATATATAGGATATACATAATGATCTTTAGTATTGCTAAAGAATCTTTAACATGAAAATTTTTTGTCTTACATATTCACACTCATGTGTTGGTATTTCAGAAAGATAGCAGAAACAATACAGAGTTCCTGTAGTCCCTTTATTCAGTTTAACCTAATATGAAAATCATCCATAAACTATGGCACAGTAATCAAAACTAGAAAACTTGGGCTGGGGATATAAAATCAGTGTCGTGAGCACTGACTCACCAACCATGCATAAGGTCCTGGGTTGAGTCCTCAGCATGGTTTACAAAAAGAAAAAAAAAATGTGATGGTGGCACACACCTTTAATCCCTACACTCAGTAGGTAGGCAGGTCTCAGTTCATTGGCATCTTGGTGTATAGACAGTGAGTTTCCATGACAGCCAGGACCACACAGAGAAACCCTGTCTTGGAGGGGCGTGGGCAGCAATTCAGAGGCAAAAAACTTCAACTTTGTTGGTGGTGGTTTATTGTTTGGTGGGTTTGCATGGCTGCCTGCAAGGTGAAAGTTTGCAGTGTAATTCTTAACGTCAATAGGATGTTTGATGCTCTTTTTAAAAATTAAACAAATCATGGAGAGCTGGAGCGATGACTCAGGTTTAAAGCACAGGCTGCTTTTCCAGAGATCCTTAGTTCAATTCCCAGCAACCACATGGTGGCTCACAATCATCTAAAAGGAGATATGGTGCCTTCTGGTATAGCCTGCAGACATACACGTGGACAGAACACGGTGTATATACATAATAAATAAATCTTTAAAAAATAAATAAAAATTAAATAGATCTTAATTGGATTTCACCATATTTTCCATTGTTATTTTTTATGTTCTTTAATTATATATGATAGGGCATTATTATACCTCCATAGCCCTTAATTGGTAACATTTCCAGTTTCCTTGCTTTATGGCCTTGGTAACCTTTGAAAGCAATTAAATTACTTTATTTGTGTGTATATATTCGTGTACCTACATGTATTGTGTATATGCATGTATCTGAGCAAGCTAGAAGAGGGTATTAGATCTTCTGGAATTCTAGTTACAGGCAGTTGTGTGCTGGGAACCAAACCTGGGTCCTCTGAAAGAGCAGCAATTGCTCTTAACCACTGAACCATCTCTCCAGGCCCCCTTCCCTTTTTAAAAATGTATGTGTATGGGTGTGTCCCCGGGATACCAGAAAAGACTGTTGGCTCCCCTGGAGTTGGAGATGTTGGTGATTGTGAGCTGACTGATGTGAATTCTGAGAACTGAACTCAGGTCCTCCTGAAGAAAAGAAAATCTCTTAATTGCTGAGCCACTTCTGGCCCTTGGCCTTAGTAATTTAAAGAATGTGAACTGGTTATTTCATATAGAGTTCTGTAGTTCAGTCAGGACTGATACTTTCTTGTATTAAGAATATCACAGAAGACAGCTAGCTATATTTTGTATTGTAGGGCTCATGATGTTGTCTCTTTACTTACACAATATATTTCACAAAGTATTGATGATATAAGCTGAGTTTATCTTGGTAAGGTGTTGACCGTCAGTGTTTTTACCATGAAGTACTTTTGTTTTCATCTAATAATTTGAAATGATACAGATGCCTTTTTATATTTAAATTAGCTCTACGAATGGTACATTTACCTTAAAAGAGTTGGGGTTTTGGCTAGTGAGATGACTCAGTGGGCAAAGGTCACCAAAGCTAACCATCTAGACTTATTCCCTGGGACTCACAGGGTGGAAGAGGAAGGCTGACTGCTGCAAACTGTCCTGAGTCTACATAAATAAGTGAATGTAGTTTCTTTTTTTAAATAGCAGTTTTTCTTTAGCTCAGGTTCCCTTCAGGCGCTCCAGTAGTGTCCTCACTGTACTGAGTAACTAAAGTGTGTACTTCTTTGTCTCTAATCCTTTACAGGTATTTGACTGGAATGGTCGACAAAAGGACACTTGAGAAATACGAACGAGAAGCTAAAGAAAAAAACAGAGAAACTTGGTATAGTAAGCTTTTATGATACTAGAAGTTACTTTTTAAGGAAACACTGTACCCTTAATGTTCAAATACCTGTTTTGAGCTGGGTCTAGTGCTATATGCCTGTGGTTCCAGTACTCTGGATACGTGAGACCAACCTGGGCAACATAGTGAGGCCTATCTCAGTAAAACAATTTTAAACAAATTTTTGCTGTCTAAAATACTGTATAACACAGGCAAAGTTTTCTTTTTCTCATATCACATACATTGAGACCTCCTGAGGAAATATGAGAGTCACCTAAACATGTAGTAGTAAGACAATTGTTCAGTAAATTTTAAGTCATCCTAAATCAATTGAGCAATTATGTTGCAATTAAAAGATTATATTGCCAGGCAGTGGTGGCGCATGCCTTTAATCCTACCACTCAGAGACAGGTCTACAAAGTGAGTTCCAGGACAGTCAAGATTACACAGAGAAACTGTCTCATAAAACCAAAGGGAGGAAAAAAGATTATATTTATGAAATTTGTATTGAGCAGAAATAGAACTTATGTTGAAGTGGCATATGGAGATAAAAAGAATTATAATTGTATGTAGGATATATGATCATAATATAAATAAATAAATGCTGGAAGGAAAGAGAAGAAAATTAGCAGTGGTAACAGAAAGTGTGTCTGCGTGTTCTTTGTGACGTTACTTTGTTTTGAAGATTTGCACATCTGGGAATCTGGGTGAGTAGTAGGGTGAATGCTTAGCTGGTGTGAGAAACTCTGGTTAGGTCCCTAGCACTTGAAAAGCTTGAAGCCCTTATGTCACGGGGATATTATTGTATCTGATTGTTATTGAGACAGTCTCTGTAGCTCTGGCCTAGAATTCATTATGTAGACCAGGCTGACTTCAAACTCAGAGATCACCTGCCCTGTTTCCCAAGTGCTTGGATTGAAGGGGTGTGCCAGCATGCCTGGCAAATGGGGAAAGTCGTAATTAGTATTAGACTCAAAAAGATTATAAGCTATTACTATAGATGTTTTGAAATAATTTATGTAGAATTATATAATTCTCACATAATGAAGTAATTTCAAAATTTTTCTTCATTTCTTTTTTTGTTTTTTTGAGACAAGATTTCTCTGTGTAGCTCTGGCTGTTCTGGAACTCACTCTGTACACCAGACTAGCATCAAACTCACAGAGATCCATCTGCCTCCCAAATGCTGAGATTAGAGGTGTGCACCACAACCGGTGCATATCAGTAGAAGGGCTTATAGTTCCAGAGGAATTTGAATCCATTGTGGCTAGGAGGCATGATGGCTGGAGCAAGCAAGCTGAGAGCAAACCTGCGGTGTAAGGCTTTAAATTCTGCAAGCCTGCCGTATGTGACTTACCTCTTTCAACAAGACCACACACCTTCTAGAACTCCCCAAACTTTACTACCAACTGTGGCCAGACAGCCCATGCCCAAGACTTTGGGGGACATTTCATTCAAACCACAACATTAATATTATGACTCATCTTTGTGTTTTTTCTTTTCTTTCTTACAGGATTTTTGATATGTAGCTCAGGACAGTCTCAAATATTCACTATCCTCCTGCCTCTCTCTTCCTGACACTAGAATTACAGATGTGCAATATCACACCCAGCATTTAAGTAATCTTCCTTCCCATGTTGTCAGTTTGGTTTTATGAATAATGTTTTCTTATAGACTAGCTGACTATGTATAAGCTCTGTTTGAATCATAACAATACATATTTAATTTTCTTGTTTTTATTTTACTAGTCTTACTTATGACACAGATGAGTAGTGGAGATGAAACTGGGTGTCACATTTTACATGCTTATTAGCAGAAGAATATATTTATATATTTATATAATGATAATATATTTAAATATTATAAATATATATACATTTATATAATGATAATCATGTTTTTTTTTTTTAATTCTTCCAGGTACTTGTCTTGGGCCTTAGACACAAACCAGGAAGAACGAGACAAGGGGAAAACAGTAGAAGTAGGCCGTGCCTATTTTGAAACAGAAAAGAAGCATTTTACAATTCTAGATGCTCCTGGCCATAAGAGTTTTGTCCCAAATATGATTGGTGGTGCCTCTCAAGCTGACTTGGCTGTACTGGTAAGAAAGACGTTTCCATTCTGGGTTTTTTTTGAGGGTAGGCTCTGGGCATATTTATTAGTGAACAGCCCACATGTATCTTCTCTTTTCTTTCCCATTGATAAGGTTTGAACCCATGGTGTTTGCATACTGCTGTACAAGTACTCTACCACTGATTTGTGACACAGGGTCTTACCATGTAACTCTGACTGGCCTGGAATTCAATATGTAGGCCAAGTGGGCCTCAAACTCAGAGATGTACTTGCCTCTGATTTACGATGTGCTCCACAACCCGACTTCAATGTTCTGATCCACCTTCATAAAGTTGTAGTCATTATAACACTATACATAATCGTAATAGTCACTTTTGTCACTCCTGTCTTGAGACTCCCAAGAACTCATTATAATAATTTACTTGTAAAAAATTCCATTAAGGCCGGACGGTGATGGCGTACACTTTTGGTCTCAGTACTCAGGAAGCAGAAGCAAGTGAATCTCTGTGAGTCTGAGACCAGCTTGGTCTACAAGAGCTAGTTCCAGGACAGGCTCCAAAGCTACAGAGAAACCTTGTTTCAGGGAGTGGGGGAGAGTAAACATTTTCTCATTGCTATTATCTATGTGTTTATTAAATTTAGTGCAGTTTTTTTTAAATGCTAAGCCCACAAAGATTGAAATTAATGCTGTTTTTCCTTTCCCCTTCCTTTTTGCTAGGTAGTACATATTGTCCTCAAACTTACTATCCTCTCATCTCAGGCTCTTTGATTACAAGTATGCATTAGCATACACTCATTTTGGTTGTAGTATTAAGAGATTAAACCCTGTGGGGACTACAGAGATGGCTCAGTGGCTAAGAGGACATACTGTTGTTGCAAAGAACCTGAGGTGATTTCCAGCATCCATATCGAATGGCTCACAATTGCCTGTAACTCAAGCTCAAGTATTGATGCTTCTGATCTTAGCAGGCACCTACACACACCTATACACACACACACACACACACACACACACACACACACACGGGGAGAGAGAGAGAGAGCGCACAAGAGCACTTAAACCTGGAGCCCTGAAATTGCTAAACACATTTTCTCACATCTTTAACCTAAAAAGAACATATTTGAAATGAACTATATGCACATATTCCATATTTAGGGAAGTTGAAGGGGTTAGAAAAAACCACTATGTTTGTTTTGTTACTTAGCACAACACATGGAAATAACTATCCCAACGAGCCATACCTACTCAACTCTAAACTCTTAAATCTTGAAGCCGTTTGACAGCAAGTGATTGGACATGTCTATTGTAGCACACATGCTCCTATTTCCTCGGAAAGCTTTCTTTTTAGGTTTTCTGTTTTTTTGTTTTGTTTGTTTTTGTTTTTCGAAACAGGGTTTCTCTGTTTAACAGCTCTAGTTGTCCTGGAACTCACTCTGTGGACCAGGCTGGCCTTGAACTCACAGAGATCTGCCTGCCTCTGTCTCTCAAGTGCTGGGATTAAAGGCGTGTGCCACCACCACCCAGCTGGAAAGCTTTCTTATAGAAGCTAAAAGTATACATGTTTTGCTGCTAGATTTGATGTAGGAGGAACCTGAATGTTTAAGAATAAATTACTGAATTTCTTGGAATAGGTAATCTCAGCCAGGAAAGGAGAGTTTGAAACTGGATTTGAAAAAGGAGGACAGACAAGAGAACATGCAATGTTGGCAAAGACAGCAGGTGTCAAACACTTAATTGTGCTTATTAATAAGATGGATGATCCAACAGTGAACTGGAGCAACGAGAGGTGAGCTTAGATGCTTCAATGACTTTCCAGGCATGTTGGTTAAGAAAAGGACGTTTTTGTTACTGTTCGCATTGTTTCTTCCAGTTTTTCTAAGCTTTAATTTGTTTAATGATGAAACTACTACTCAGTTGGCATAATTGTGTTGTTTCCAAATATTCTTAGATATGAAGAATGTAAAGAAAAACTAGTGCCGTTTTTGAAAAAAGTTGGCTTCAATCCCAAAAAGGACATTCATTTTATGCCCTGCTCAGGACTGACAGGAGCCAATCTGAAAGAGCAATCAGATTTCTGTCCTTGGTACATGTGAGTAATCTTTACTACTTTTTCTAAAAGGAGATGGGCATATCTAAAAGAAATTGAAAGATATTTTGGCTGTGGTCTTGGTTTTAAAAAATACAAGGACATTTGCCTTTTAAAACATTTATATGTTTTTTTTTTAATGTGTGTGTCTGTTGTATGCTTATGTGGGTAATATGAGGGTTCGTGTGGTGTATGCTATATGTGTAATATGAAGATGTTCTTTGCCCATGTTTATATGTGGACAGGCCAGTTGTTGAAACCAGGTGTTTTCAAGAGTTTTTCATTGAACCTGAAATTACCTGATTTGGTTCGAGCCCTGGGACCAGCCTGTCTCCTCCCCAGTGCTGGATTATAGACGCATGCCACCCCCTGGCTGTTCCATTGGTCCTGGTGCTTGCATAGCAGGCAGTCTACCCACTGAGCCGTCTCCCCGGCCCTATTTGGTTTTTGGTTTTGTTTTTTTGTTGTTGTTTTGGGCTTTTTTTTCTGAGTTATGTGAGTTCTTTTTTATTATTATTATTATTTTGTTTGTTTTTTGAGACAGAGTTTCTCTGTGTAGCCCTGGCTATCCTGGAACTCACTTCAGACCAGGCCCGTCTCTTATCTCCTAGAGATCTTCCTGCCTCTGCCTCCTGAGTTCTGGGATTAAAGGCGTGGGACACCACTGCCAGGCTTTCGTATGAGTTCTTTATGTGGTCTTTGGCCTATAACTCAAATCAATAGATTTCTTGCCTTATAAGCATGAAGACCCTGAGTTCAATTTCCCAGCGTCAATCACTCAAACACAGAAAACCCCAAAAGGTTTCTTATGTACAAGTCCCTCGCTAGGTAATTAACGTGTACTTTTCCCTTTCTGTATAAAAGTCATTCTTACCTTCCCCTTCTTTCATCCCTAGTTGTTTGTATTGGGTAGAATCCAGAGCCCTGCCCCTACTGAGCATGTTCTGCATCACTGACCTGTCCTCAACCCTCCATTGTGTATGAGTGTAGGTGCACATGTGCTGCGGTCGCTAGGTGGAGGGCAGAAGACAGCTGGTAGAGGTTTCTGCTCCTGCTGGCCTATGATCTTCCATGTGACTCCTGTCTCTGCTTCCCATCTCTCCGAGCAGTCCTAGAATTACAGATGTGAGTCACCAAATCTGTTTTGTAAAACATAGCTAGTGAGATGATGGCACAGCAGCCATATTATGGTGCCTGCTGCCAAGACTGGTGACGTGGGTTCACTCCCTGAAACCTGCATGGTAGGAAGAGAGAGCAAATGTCTGCAAGTCCTTTGAAACATCAGCTTGATTCCAGGTTACAGAGATTTAGCTGTATAGAAGAGGATGAGACCAGTTTAGTTTCTAGGTAATTAAGTGTTAAGATTTTAGGTTTTCGGGGCTGGAGATGGCTCATCAGTTAAGAGCACATTGCTCTTGCAGAGGACCTCGAAATTGATTCCTAGCAT
This sequence comes from Myodes glareolus, assembly GCF_982192425.1. Classification (NCBI taxonomy): domain Eukaryota; kingdom Metazoa; phylum Chordata; class Mammalia; order Rodentia; family Cricetidae; genus Myodes; species Myodes glareolus. The sequence continues at coordinate 103,932,571 of NC_142034.1, read as the reverse complement.
CCACATGATTCCAGGGTCTCCGACGCTCTCTTCTCACCTCCTGATAGTAGGCATGCACACATAGACAAAGCTATACACATAAGAAAAAATAAATAGAAATTTAAAGAAACATTTTTGCCTTTTATATTTAGTTTTCAGTTCATTTTTTTTGCGTAAGGTTTATGGTATTTAGCTAGGTTCATTTGCTTTGGTGTGGGTATTCGATTATTCTGGTATAATTTCTGTGTTGTGTTATCATCTTCATTAGAAATCAAGCGGCCATAAATGATGTTTGCTTGTTTTATTTTTCCCTCAGTTCTCTTCTGTCAACTGTTTATCTTAAGACTGTACAGTCTTGCTTGTAGAACTTAGAAACTGGCCAAAAATAAATTGGTTTTCTTTCTTTTTTGGCTATTGTGAATCTCTTCCACACAAATGGTTCAAATCAATTTATAATTACTGCAAAACAAGCAGCCTCTCTACACAGTGTTGCCTCACGGTCAGAGTAAAGGGGGAATTGTATTATGGAATCCTGATCTGATAAGGACCTCACAGTCCATAAATTAAGAAATAACAGCGTTGGGCATTGTATTACATGCCTATAATCCCAGCACTTGAGAACTGTGGCAAGAGGATTGATTGAGTTTGAGGCAAGTCTGGAAGACATAGCAAAATCCTATGTCCCTCATCCTTGTGTAGGTAATATTATAATGTAGGCTGTTACAAGTCACTTTTTTTCTAGACTTAGCATAAATTTATGGGGAAGCTAGGCCAGCATGGCTCAGCAGGTTAAAGTGCTGGCTACCAAGTCTGATGACTTAAGGTCTTTTTCCAGAGCTCAGATCACTAAAGGCGAGAGAGAACTGACGTCTGCAAATTGTCCTGACTTCTGTGTGCACATACTCACATACATAAACAAACACAATGAACTAGTTAAACATCCAGCGTGTTTGTAGTTTTTCGTTTTGTTGTATTCTGTTTTGAGACAAGAATCTCATTATGTAGCCTCATTTAGTCTGGAACTTAATAACCTCTTGTCTGAACCTCCCAAGTGCTGGGATTACAGGGTTGTATCACCATATCTGACCTAGGGAACTTTTAAAAGTAAGGTATTTTTGTTTTATTTTAGTTTTCTGAGGTGTTAAGTTTCATGAAATGAAAATATATAATGAAAAAATGTGCATTAGAAAAATAAAATGTTATATATAATCATTATTTAAATTACAATACTATAACTTAGATTTTTAAAAATTATTATGTTAACTTTCTTTAATGGATATTGTTCTGTTCTCAGTGGCTTACCATTTATTCCATATCTGGATAATTTGCCAAACTTCAATAGATCAGTTGATGGACCAATCAGGCTGCCAATTGTCGATAAGTACAAGGTACCTCAAATATTAAAGTTACTGGATTTCAGGGGAGTTGAAATCATTGTGTTTTGTTTTAAGTTAGAAAAAAATACCTTAATAATGTTTATTACCTTGTAAGTGTTTGCTTATAGAAGGCCATGATTTACTCAAACTTTTTACATTAAAAGTTGTAGCTATTGATAAGTAGTCTTGCAAGAATAGTACACTAAATTATAATAGTACCGGTACATGAGGGCTTATGTTGTCAGTATGCACTTTGTTGGGTTTGGTGGTGCATGCTTTTATTCTCTAATCTCAGCACTTGGGAGGCAGATACAGGTGGATCTTTTTAACTCAGGGCCAGAACCAAATTCCAGGTTAGCCAGGGCTACATAATGAGACCCTGTCTCAAATAACAATTCCACATCTCAGACCCCACAAAAAAATCGACTTCATTGATTTTAATTGAATTTCCAGCTTTGTTTTTTAGGTAATTTGTTTTGCAATACAAGGCCTTGAACTTAGGACCTTGTGCACACCAGGCAAGGTGTCTGCCACTGAGCTACATCCCAAGCCCTCAACTTAATCTTTAAACTCTGACAGTAACAATTCATGTAATGTTTTACCTACTTTTAAGCCTTTTGTTCTTAGATTAGCTCCACTCTAAGGCTTACAAATAAAGTTTCTAAATTTATACACAAACAGTTCAGATATTCCAACATAAAATTCTATGCTGTTTTCTGTATGAAGCTTTCTTTTGCATGTTAGGCATTCCTTGTTATTAATATAATTGTACTAAGGCCTAAGATACAAATTATTATGGAATGTTTATTACCTCCTTTATGTTTAAGAATAATCATAGGGGCTGGTGAGATGGCTCAGTGGTGAGAGCATTGACTGCTCTTCCAAAAAACATAGGTTCCCTTCCCAGCACCCACATGACAGCTCACAACTGTCTGTTTCTCCAAGATCCAACACCCTCACACAGACATACATGCAGGCAAGACACCAATGTGCGTTAAATAAAAACAGATAAATTATATAAAAAGAAAAATTGTTATACTTTTAAAAATGAATAATCATAAGCATTCGATCACTTGTTAGCTAAAGACTTTCCTTGGTAGATTTCACCTGCTATAATCAGGAGTAAAAGTCTGAATGTTTTTAATTATTTTATTCTAAATTTGATTAGGATATGGGGACTGTGGTCCTGGGAAAGCTGGAATCTGGATCTATCTGTAAAGGCCAGCAGCTGGTGATGATGCCCAACAAGGTGAGAAGAGTTCAGTGTGTCTTTTAGAGTTGCTCTTGGAAGTGAAGTCTCAAAAACGGAAACATTTCAGTCAAATTTTATACATAGTAATTATTTTGTTAATGCTCAGTGTGAAATAGAAAGACAGATTTGTTTTTGTATTCAGTAGACAATTGAAGCACGTTAGAACTGGAAGGAGCAACAGGAAAGTTTGAGCTATCAATCTGTCCCATTATCAATGTGGGCAAATAACATAAGAGATTTGGAGTGGCGAGTAACTGCTTAAAGGCTGACAGAACAAATTATTAAGAGAGCCATGGAAGAAAACTCAGGTTCAGGTCTGGTGTGTCTCCGTGTCTGTGTCGTTTCGATGCCACAAAATAATCTGTCTAAAACTATATTTGCAGGGAAATCTTTTGGGGTTTTGTTTGTTTTGTTGTTGTTAAACACGCTCATCCCCAAGGTAAGGACCTTGACCTTGGCCAAGCAGGCACTTTTATCACTGAGCTAAATACCCAGCTCCCCAAGGTCATTCATACTAGGTAATATAGGGGTTTGAGGACAGTTTGAATAACTTTAAAAAAAATTAAGTTGTGTGTGGTGGTGTACGCCTTTACTCCCCATACTTGTGAGGTAGGGGCAGGTGGATCTATGTGTTCGAGGCCAGCCTGGTCCACAAAGGGAGTTCTAGAACAGCCAGAGATACACAAAGAAACTGTCTTGAAAAAAATTTAAGGTCTGGCAGGGTGGCTCAGTGGGTAAAAGGCTCGGCCCTTGCTGCCTTGTTAAGATGAAAGGAGAGAAACTACAAAGTTTTCCTCTACCCTTTTCTCCATATGTGCTCCATGGCGTTCACCACACATGCGCACACACCACAATGATAAACAAACAAAAATCTTTGTTCGTGGGTTTAAAGTAGAGTTGATGATTTCTACTTGGAGGTACTATAAAAGAAAAGGTAACTCCGTCGGTGACATTTAGGACATTAGCAGTTCTGCTGTGCATGACTGTCTAGTTCCTTTCTCATGAGGAAATCTTTCACTCATTAAACAATGTGCTTTTCAAAAGAGATTTGCTTGTTTTATTTTGTATATTAATGTTTGGCCTGCAACTGTGCAGAATGTACACCTAGTGCCCACAGCAGCCAGCAGAGAGCATTGGCTCTTCTGTAACTGGCATTGTATATAGACAGTTGGGAGCCATCAGTTGGTGCTGGGAATTGTTCATGGGTCCTTTGTAAGAGCAGCAAGTGCCCTTAACAACTGCCCTTAACACTCTTTCCCGTCCCAACAATATACTTTCAAAATTCACTTGTTAAAATAATTGAGAAACATATCCTTATTTCAGGATTGTCCTGCTGTGGGAAATAGGTTTTTAATCATAAAATTTTTCTGAAATGAAATCGAGTATTAAGTTTGGTATTTGTCTAAGTCTCCTGTGGCTGTGATTAAATACCCTGAGAAAAGCAACTCAAGGAAGGGACTGGGGAGATGAGTCAACATTTCAAGAGTTCTTGTCACCTACATCAAGCAGCTCACAGTGACCTCTAATTCCAGCTCCAGAGGATCCTGTGCTCTCTTCTGGCCTCCACAGACATTGCATGCACAACATTGCATATACCTGTACATAAATAAAATAATTCTTTTCTTTTTAAAGCAAATCAAGGGGGTGGGAGAGATGGTGCAGCAGTTGAGAGCACTTGTTGATTTTGCAGAGGACCTGTATTTAGTTTCTAACCACCATGGTTCCCAACAAACATAATTCCAGTTCCAGGAGATCTAATGCTGTCACTTCTGACCTTTGAGGGCACTAGTGGGGCATATACAGAACATACATAAAATATTTGTTTGTTTGAGAGAGAAGCAACTCAAGGGAATAAGGTTTTGTTTCAGGTCTTAGGCAGGAGAGTCAAGACTACAAAAGTTTGGCGCAGCTGGTCACTATGATCTACAATTAGGAAGAGGGATAAGTCACTAGTGTCAGCTCCCATTTGCCATTCTATACTGTAGGCCCCAGTTCAGGGAGTGATCCCAGCCAGTAACAGTAAAGATGATTCTTCCCACATCAGTTAATTTAGAGGAATTCTATACAAGCATAATCCCTCCCAGGTGTGCCCAGGCATTGGCCTCCGAGTGATTCCAGATCCTGTCGCGTTGACAGTACTAACAATCACAGTGTTGTCGTTTTGAAAATGAAGTTTGTTCTGGATTCTATTTAGAAGTTATTAAAATGTGATATTAAAAAATAAGTTATGACAGTTTTGACTAATCCCTGAGATTGAGCCCCTTTTCTTTCCCTCTCAATTTTTGTTTTGGCTTGTGAATTTGTAGCTTCTTAACAAATGAACATTGAGGTGATTTTATGTCCATAATCCAGTACATGTATCAGAAAGCCTCCAACTTTGTTTCTTTTTAAGCACAATGTGGAAGTTCTTGGAATACTTTCTGATGATGTAGAAACAGATTCTGTAGCTCCAGGTGAAAACCTCAAAATCAGACTGAAAGGGATTGAAGAAGAGGAGATTCTTCCAGGATTCATCCTTTGTGATCTTAATAATCTTTGTCATTCTGGACGTACATTTGATGCCCAGGTAAATAAGTTACTGCAATCATCTTAGTGGTTGTTAGAACCTAAGTGGTTAGAATTTCAGTGCCTTTTGTCCTATTTGTGACATTCCACATAACCAGTATCAGAGGAACTGAAATAGTCAAACTCATTTGTACATTGCAACCATATTATCTCGAAATTTCAAGATGCTATAAAGAATTTATTAGGTGGTATTTTTTTGTGTGAATTCCATTTATTCTTTGGTTTATAGATAAAGCTACATTATTACTGACTTTGTAAAGACAGACAGTGATACATCATCAATAATGTTTAGTTTGGAATGTCCTTGATTGTGACTGCAGCATAGTTGTTTGCTACTCCAGAACCGGTATATTTTCAGACTTGGGTCATAGGGACATTTAACCCGACCTTATGAGAGTGACAGCAAACCACTGCTACCATCACAGAACTCTTGGAGTACTATTAAACTGGGCCTGGAGCACAGTGGTTAAGAGTTCTTGCTGCTCTCACAGAGGACCTGGGTTCAGTTTCAAGTACCAGCAGGTTACAAATGCCTGTAACTCCAGTTCCAAGGGAACCAGCACCCTTTTCTGCCCTCTTCAAGCAGCAAGCGTGCATGCACATGGCAAACAGAAAGACATCCAGGCAAACACTCGTACACATAAATAAATCTAAATCCTTCCTCCTGAAAAGTATGACTAAGGTGTTTTTAGTTTTTGTTTTGTTTTGTTTTTAATGCCAAGTATATTTACTTATTTACTAACTGGCCCTTGGGTATTGGATAAGAGAAATGGATACACTATGGGAAAATCATGTCTGGGTGATTTGTTACATTAGTTCCATGGGTAGTATATACTGAAGGCTTCTCAGAGCCTGCCTGTTGAACTGAGATAAACCAGGCACTCCCCAGTTTCTATACAGTGGTATATTTGAAGGTGAGCCTTGGTTGGGCAATGTGAGCTATCCTGTCAACAAAATAAAAAGGTATAACACATATTAAAAGTTAGTGATTCCTTTTGCTTCTTGAAATATCATACCTTTAGAACATTGATGATAAAATTGTGTGGTTTTGTTTGTTTCTAATTTGACAGATAGTGATCATAGAGCACAAGTCCATCATCTGCCCAGGGTACAATGCGGTGCTGCATATTCATACCTGTATCGAGGAGGTCGAAATAACAGTGAGTTTGTGTTTTCAGGGTAACTGGCTTGTTTAATTTTTCAGAATATTGTATCTTGATCATTTCTGATAAACGGTACAGATGCATATGTACTTTTTCTGTGGTGGGGAGTGTCGTGGTACATGTGTAGAAGTTGGGGACAACTTTCTGGAGTTAGTCTCTCCTTTAATTTACTTCTGCTTTGAGAATTAGACTCAGGCCAAGAAACTTATCTGGCAAGTACCTCTGCCTGAAAAGCTATCTTGCTACCTTTTTTGTTTGTGGTTTTTTTTTTTGAGATAATTTTGCTGTGTAACAGCCCTGGCTGTCCAGAAACTCATAGACCGGGCTGGCCTCAAACTCAGAGATGCCTCTGCCTCCCAAGTACTGGATTTAAAGACGTGCACCACCACTGCCTGGCTTGTTTTTGTTGTTTTAGTTTTTTATTTATTTATTATAAATACAGTGTTTATTATTTATTATATATACAGATTTATTTATTATATATACAGTGTTCTGTCTGCATGTATATCCCTGCAATCCAGAAGAGGGCACCAGATCTCATTGTAGATGGTTGTGAGCCACCATGTGGGTGCTGGGAATTGAACTCAGGACCTGTGTAAGAGCAGCCAGTGCTCTTAACCTCTGAGCCATCTCTCCAGCCCGTTTTTGTTGTTTTAAGACAGGGTCTCAGTACGTAGCTAAGACTGGCTTGGCACTTATGATCCTACCTTGGCTTCTCAAGTATTAGGATTACAGGTATTTAATACCATGCCCAAGTTACATTTTATTCTTAGAGTTACTTATATTTAACATTTAAATTTTTTTCTTATCATCTTTTTTTATTGACTAGGCCTTAATCTGCTTAGTAGACAAAAAATCAGGAGAAAAAAGTAAGACTCGACCTCGTTTTGTGAAACAAGATCAAGTATGCATTGCGCGTTTGAGGACAGCAGGGACCATCTGTCTGGAGACCTTTAAAGACTTCCCTCAGATGGGACGCTTTACCTTACGAGATGAGGGTAAGAGGTTTTCAGTGTCTCTTGATGTTAGACTTGAGTAGATAGCATGGTCTGAGTACTGTCCATATTATAGCAGGTTAAAAAAAATTCCAGATTTGTGTTCCATAATAGTCATATGTGATAAGTATACTGAATTGAATATATTAAACCATACATGGAATTACCATATAGTACCAGTATTGCTGTATGTAGACTTAATTTTAATATCTTATACTAGTGTACTCACAAAAAATTGAATTTACTAAGACATTTCTATAGCGAAGACTTGTACAGTAAATAAGGGTTATATGACGGTCTTTTGTTAGTTTAATATGTAATGCATATCCCCTTTCTCCCTCCCTTTGGTTGATACAGAATAGCTGCAGTTCTCGTCTAACAATCTCAAACTCCTTGTATAGAAAAAATTATGTTTTGTAATGTTTTGTTTTTTAAAGATGTGGTCTGTTGTAGTCTACTGGGAATCAAAGCCAACACTTTTGACATTTGAGGCGGCACTCTATAGACCGAACTGTATCCCCACCTCTGTATGTTGTTTGAGACTGGGTCTCATAGTGGAACCTAGGTTGGCCTCCTGAGTGCTGGGATTACAAGTGTGAATTCCCATGTCTGGCAACTAGAAAACTATATAAAACTTTGTGGTTCAACAGAAATACAGTTAACTATTTAACATGGTAGCGTCCAATATTGTTAAGCCATGGTAGAGAAAACAGTATAAAAACTGTTGATTTTTACCTTTTCCCCCCAAAGCTTGACTGGGTCATGGTTTCACTTTAAACACCTTATCCACCAAATTTGTTGAAAATGACATTTGTTATACTTAATAGTTTAAGAGGATTTTTTTTTTGAGGCGTCATTTCTATGGAAAGCCCAGCCAGCCTTGAACTCAAGAACCCAAGCCATTTGCACAGTGCACCCAGCTCGAAATAATGTTAGTTGGCCATTGAGCCTGATGGAGTGGTAGATAGAAGAAAAGAAATTAAGGAAGAAAATGTAGCTTTTAGGTTTCCGAGACCCATGGGTTCATACTTATATCCCCTTCAGCTCACAGGCACGCTCTTGGAAGAGTCTTTTCTGTGAGTTGTATGCTTAGAGACAGGTTTCGCTTTTTAGTAGCTATACAGATAAATGTGAGCTATTTTGTTTTGTTTCATCTAGCAGATTTTAAGTTTAGCCATATTGTCGGGTGGGCTGTACTTCATTAATTTTTATCATTAAATGGTATTCTGTTATGGATGCCACTTCTCTGTCAGACTCATTTAAAATTACCTAACTAGATATCCTGGTTTGGGTGGGTAAAGCTATTAAGTCAGGAATTTGCACAATGACAAAATTTTCTTTAGGTTAGTGAAACTTAGTACATTACATAAACTCACTGTTAAGTACTGAAAGGTATATTTTTTGTTTTGTTTTGTTTTTCTTTCAAAATTTCATTTCTAGGTAAGACCATTGCAATTGGAAAAGTCCTGAAACTGGTTCCAGAGAAAGACTAAGCATTGTCCTGATGACCCTGCACAATACTGTGAGGAATATTGACTGCAAAAGCCTATTCACACCGCCTTCTCTTATTTTCTGCCCATTGACAAACCTCTCCCCATATTTTGCAAAGAAAATTCACAGCAAAAGTCCACATTATGTCAGCTTTCTCATATTGAGAGCTCTGCTATGCCACTGTTGAATTTTCCCCAAGATTTTACCCCCATTTCAAACTTTGCTTCCTTGGACAGATTTGGCAATAGCTTTGTAAGTGATGTGGACATAATTGCCTACAATAATGAAAACCTACAGGAATTTTTATTTTTCATTTTCCCCTTAGGCATAGTTAGTTCTTTTTTTTTCCCCAGGCAGATCATTCTGAGTGTGCGAGTGTGTGTGCACATGTTAAAAAGACAACTACCATGTTAATAAAATATTCAATTTGAAACCCTTTTCGGTATTTGAATTGCTTTGGAATACTGTTTTTTATCTCAATGTAACATTGTTGCATTAGCTTTTTAACTGCCAAGTAATTGAATACATTTTATTACTTGGATTTTTCTAAACTCTCCCTACCCACTCACTTTAAATGGGGCATTTACAAACACTGTTCGAGTTTGTATTAAAGGAAAGAATTTGTTGTTTGATCCCTTATTTTGATGGTTAATGCATACATAAACACCTTTATGCAGCTGCAGCACTAACTAAGTCTATTCTTTTCTGCCAATTTATATTTTAGTATGATTTCTTAAACACAGTAAGTTGTTTGGAAGCAAATAGCATTACTGTCATCTTTAAGAGTACAAGCTTAATGAAACTATACCCTAGAGACAATTCCATTAGCTTGTTACATTAATGGAATTCATAGTAAAGAAAGCATGTTGAAACTGGCGAACGCCCTTTAGTTTTTCTACGAGCTGCATGCATCTAGTATAAAATCCTATCAGTTCACGTGCCAGTCCCACAAGTTACTTTGCAGTAACTAAAGGGTCGAAGAGCCTTGCTTCTTCATGCCAATTCTCAATCCATTGATGAATGTAGTCATCACTCACTTCCCACACTAAAATGAACAGTAACAAATAGAATCAAGCACAGGATAGGTTTTAGCTCAATTATTTTGAGTTTTCTTAAATATAAGCTGTAATTTACTAACCTTGACATGGATGAACCACAATGCAGCATGCTGTGGTGGTTTTAGTTCAGAGGGTGACTTTCTACACCAGCTGTCATGTCTGAAGGTTTTCATGAGAATAAGTGGGACGTAGGAGAGACAGTTTCTGGGTTTGCCAGGGTCTCCATGTTGAATGTTTGCTTCCATTTATGAGATTTGGCCTCTTTTACATTGTGATTCCTAAGAGACTTTTTAACTGTATGTTTTTTGGTATGGCCTATTCCTGTAATCTTGCTCCCCAGAAAAGAAAAGCCTAGCCAACTGTATTTCCAGTTAGAAAACAAAAAACAAAAGTGTTTTTTTAACAATGAAATGCCAACTGCAGAGATAAATGAGTTGCTGTCTCATGGACAGGGCTAAAGTAGAGCCCTCCAGCTTTGAACTACACATATGCTATTAAATTGCATAAAATTAAATTTTATAATGTTTGCAAATATCTGGGCTTTTATTTTTCTGTGACATTTGGGAGCTCTAATGAAAACAAAATGATTCTTTTTATATTTCCATGCTAATAAAAATTAGCAAATGCTTGAGTCTTAATGAGTCTTTAGAAACTTTGAGTTACTAAAATTATTTCCAAAGACTTCCCTTTTGAAATTAAACATTTTTAAAAACAAGTTATGTCTGCTATTAAAACACAGTTAAGAATGTTATATGCATGTTGCCAAGATTCTTAAGAGAAATGACTTGGACAGCACTTATGAAAGCCCTACCTCTACAAGATAGCATAAGTACAAAGGTACAATAAAAAGTACAATAAAAATTTATTGGAATTATATCACATCAACAGAATTAACACTACATATTAGGGAATTTGAAATTTGAGAGAAGTATCTCTATTTAGACTTGAGGGATTTGAAAATAGTGGTTATATCAGATTGTCATTTGAATAAGGAGATTAATGTCTGAAGTACTCTTGGAATGTGTGCAGATATTGGATTTCTAAAGAGCAATACAGTTGTGTGCTATCATTCTGTCTTTGGCAAATGTAATAAGCTTTTTATGTGTTGACAATGCAAAATAGGATAACTATATAACACATTCTGGGTATTAAAAACTTTACTTTTTTCAGCTATATTTAACATAGGCATGTAGCATCATATAGTTTGCCCCATTTTACATTAATGATCATCACATAACTTTTATGCTAGGTTATTTAAGTGAATACACAGAATTTTAAGTAATGGCATTTAAGATAATCTTAACTGTCATCTTTTTCTATGGAAGAGGAAATACAATATTTTTTGTTTATATATAATTTGCTATCCAACAGGGGGAAAAAATCTCTATTAGATCCAAATGACAAGAATTTTGGCTAAGTGTATACTGTCTGAAAATCAATGACAAAGTAACTGTAAATGATTAAACACATTTTCCTCGTTTTTTAATGAAAAGTCTTGAAGTACATAATTACATGTAAAAACTTTGTAACTGAAGTACAAGCTATTCACTGTAATAAGGTAATTAATTCATCATGTCTGCTGTTTATGAAAACCACTTAGATCTACTATACAGTGTGGGACTTCAAAAATTACTTGGTTAACAGTTCCTGTCACCAGTTGAAGTGCTCCAAATATTTTGGCTTATTCTTGGAACCAGATGCAGTTTTATAACTTAAGAATCCAGGATGAACATGGGGGAGGGTCAGCTATCCTCCCTCAGCTGTCTTCATGATCTTGGATGGCTGTTACACATGACAGCACTCTAGCACCTTTACTCACTGGCTGCTGCTCCATGAATGATGACTTCATTGCTTTGGGTAGAGATTTAAGCAATCAGGGACAAAGTGTAGCTTTCTGTGTTAGAAACTTCCAACCTTTAAACCATTTGTGAAAATTCCAGTTACAGTACTATATCTCTGACTGTAGAATGAGTAGGTGTTATATTCATTGTTGGCCTACCTTATTAGAATAAGCTGCAATTAATCCTCTCACAGATCTATATGTAAAGTAGATAGATAGCGGTTAATTGGGCTTGGGAGATTAACTCCAAATACTGTATTTTATTTCTTAAACTAATTTTTCGGTGATTCTAACAGATGCCATCTAACTATTCATGATCTTGTTTCTTTAGAAATCTTGCCACAGCAGTAACTTGGTAAATACATACAATTATATATGCACAATTCATGACTTTATAGGTTTAAATTTAACAATTGATTAAATTAGATTTCATAGTATGTGGATAGAAAGTGTTATTTTCCGGTAGTAATTCAGTCTATTGCATTTGTACCAATTTATTGCTAGAATTCAGATAGGGTAGATCTGATACTTGATGGTTTTGGTTCTGGGATATTCTTAATTTTTAGAATCCTAGAACTTAATGAGTCTTCCCTTCAATAAATATACTTCTCACATACCTCTAATCCAATGCTTCCTTGAAACAGTAATATGCTAATCACGTTGTTTACTAAGGATTATTATGAAGGCATGGAGGTAATGAGATAGAGATTTCAAACTTGTTTTCCGGTGCAAGGGAAAGTAAATAGGCACTAAGCCTGATTAGGCAGAAAACATGGATTTCCACAGCAGCCCCAGAACAGTATTGCTTTTTTCTGCCTTGTCATACATGCCACTGTGCCCTTTAAATCTTGACCTGGAAACCTCAGGTTTGTGGACTGCACAGGCAGATGGCATTTTGTGCTTCTGAGGCTCCCCTCTGCTAGGCACGTTAGCTTAGTGCTTCAGATGTCAGCCTGAGTCCTTGCTACCTCCTTTCCTGCTGCCCGGGGAAGAGTGTCTGTGCTGGAGCTGGGGCTCCGGCCCTGCTCAGGTGACGGTCTTCGCCTCCATCTCTTCCACATGCATTAGGTGAAACAGGTCTGAGCCTGCAAGTCTGCATTTAAAGGGACATGTTGGGCTCTCGGAAATGTATACACTTCTTACCTAGTTTCTTCAGCTTGTTTGAAAGGAAATGTGCATCTCTCAAGTCAGGATTTACTGACTAATTTTTGCTGAACTGGTTAATACCTAGAGCCCATTTTAAAAGAAAACAAGATTGAGAACTGGCTAGGTTTGATGGGTTTTTAGCCTAATTCCAAAGCATGAATGAGTGTTCTAGGTAGGAAAGAAACCCTTATCTTATGATTTGTAGCTACCTACTGTGCCTGACTTGGTGCCTGTGTGAGGATTACACCCTTAGTCTGCTCTTGCAATTATTCAAATGACTGAAGTTTAAAAATTTTGTTTTGTAACAATAAAAATTGTCATTTTCCCTTTTGATGTGCTTGTCTGTCTGTTTATAATCACCTGTGCTGTACTCTGTGCTCCTTTCTCTATAATATTTTTGTATCAAATATTAGGAATATCTAACAGACTTATTGGATGAACCTAATAGGCTGTTATTTCAGAATTTAAGAACATGTTTGTTTGGTGTGTGAGGCTTTTCTATGGTTAAATGACAACCTTACAGAACAAAAACAGCCCTCCAGGAAGGGTTATGATAAATAACATCACATTGTGTGGTTTCATGTGAACAATAGAATTGGAGAAACATCAATGATTATTCTGTCCAAGCTATGAACCTAAAAATTCAGGATTTTTAATAAAGATCAAGAGACCAAACGGCATGTGCACTTCTTTATTGTGCAAGGGTGAATAATTTAACAAAACTAGTATACACAGTAGTTAACTGAATGACAGTGACATATTTCTTTGTACACTCATCTTCGGTGAGGGAAGGCTCAGACAGGAACTCAAATGTTAGTATAAGCTAGCCTAAAACTATGGCGATCTCCCAGCTTCTGCTTCCTAATTGGTGAGATTACGGGTGTGTTCCAGCACACTCTAGTTCATATATATATATATATGCATATATATATAATTTTCTTTCATGAGAGGCAGTGAGCCCCTGCTTCAGCGTCCTCGTGTGAAAGGTCAGAATTTTGATCTTGTGTTAAACTAGTCTTAGCTTAAATGAAATTTGCAAGCAGGAATGTGGTAGAACAGGTAGAGCACGGGCCAGAGAGACTGCTCACCAATTAGGAACACATGTTCATTTCCAAGTTCCAACTGCTCACAACTGCCTAAGGCCAGCTCCAGAGGGTCTGGCCTCCTCAAGCTGCAGCGCAAGCACACTGTTTGAAAGTCCTAAAGAGCTTGGGCGGTGGTGGTGCACAGAGGCAGGCAGATCTCTCTGAGTTAAAGGCCAGCCTAGTCTACAAGAGCTAGTTCCAGGACAGGCTCCAAAGCTACAGCAACCCTGTTTCAAAAAGCAAAAAGTTCTAAAGAAACTATATGACAATTACTACTTTTTTCTTTGTTTTCGTTTTGGGTCTCATGTATCCCTAGCTGGAATAAAACATGTTTTGGAGATTAGGCTGGCCTTGAACTCAGAGATTTGTGTAGCTCAGTCTTCCAAGTAATTGGATTTTTTGTTTTGTTTTGTTTTTCCGAGAGATGGTTTTTCTGTAGCTGTGGAGCCAGTCCTGGAACTAGCTCTTGTAGACCAGGCTGGCCATGAACTCACAGAGATCCACAAGTACTGGGATTCGTATTGTGTACTCTGGCCTGACCATGAACTTCAAATCTTGCCCCACTTCCTAAATGCTGAGGTTATAGGCAAATACTACTGGTATTCAAGGGATCAAACTCGACAAAATAAACACTGTCAACTGAACAGTAGCTTTTTTTCGACCCTGTGGTTTTCTGGTAAATGACTAGAATTTCAACACTATCCATCAACACATAGAACTGATTCCTTGTTAACAAAAATTGTCTTGATTTCATTAATTTTGTCTTTAGGCACCACAGAGGTACTGTATGTCGTGGGTAAAAGATTCGCATTGAAGAGTTTTATAACGAGTGGCAAGCAGGAGCAGTATTGAAAGCTTAGGTCTTATTGTCAAGATGCAGGCAGAGAAAGTCTGGGCCTGGCAGTCTACCCCGGTACAAACTTCCTAATCCTTAACAGTACACCAACCTGGAATCAGACATCTGAGTACGAGCTGATGAGAGCCATTCTATTTCACACCATGGCACTTTTAACCACTGTTACCTCACTGGCCCCAAGAGTGCTTTCTGATAATTTGTGAAATTATCCTTCTGTTAAAAATTAGGTTTGGGACTAGAAAGATTGCTCAGTGCTTAAGAGAACCTAACTGTTCTTGCAGAGGGCTCAGGACCCACATCACACAATTACCTTCTGACCACCAAGGACGTGGGAACACATGTAGTGCCTATCCAGTGAGGCACACACACATTTTTGTAAAGTTAAGCTAAAATTTCTCCTCAATGTGTATTGAGTAAAATTCAGCAGCTGTACATTTTATTCTCTGTGTGCATGGGTGTTTTGGCTACATGTTTTTATGTGCACTGTGTGACTACAAAGGTCAAATAAGGGTATCTGATCCCCTGGAATGTGAGTTAATAGGTGGCTGTGAGCTGTCCTGTGGGTGCTGAGAGTCAAATCCAGCTAGCTGTATGCCACCATGAATCAAGATTACTTTATTCAAGCCAGTAGTCAAGAGCAGGCTCCTGTCACGAAGAACCAGGTGTGAACTGATAAGTTTTTGTTTTTAATGTGTGTATGGGAGTTTTGCCTGCATATGTATGTGTGTGCCTAGTATTCATTGAGAGAGCATTAAGTCTTCTGAAACTGGAGTTAAAATCGTGAACATATAGGTGCTGGAATTGAATCTGATTCCTCTGAAAGAGCGAGGAATGCTCTTAGCTGCTGAGCCATCTCTCCAGGCTTGTGGTTTGTTTTATTTTTAAACATCATTTCCAAGAATGGAAGGAAGAACCCTTTGGTCTGTTAACCATCTTACACCCGTCTGGTTCCCGTGAAAAGGTATGGGTTAGGATAACCTGACCTTTTCTGGACCACGCCATTCCCCATTTTTTAGTTATTTGAGAGTTTCAGATTTTTGTTAAGGGGTAATACTGGGCTCGTAGGATCATTAGCTTAAGTGAGGCATCCCCCCCTTTTTTTTTCACAACTTAAAAGGCAGTTGATTATTCAAGGTTCCACTGTGAGCCCTCTGAGGACAAGCAGCAGACTCCGCAAAGCCAGTGAGTAGGGATGTGAGCCAGGGGCAACGGTCAAATATTTTATGGCAACAGGAACCATTGGATTCACATTTTGTCTGTGGTCCAAGATTGTCTCTAACATTTTGTGGGGATTATTTTATAATAACTTTGTTGTTGTTGTTGTTTTCCCATAAAAACAGCAGAACTCTCTTAGGGCCACACATAGTCATTCTTGAGACATAGAGGCTGTGTCTAGACCTTGGTTTTGGTGACTCGCTTCTCCAGGGGGCTCCACCTGGTCATGTCTATGGAAAGCTGTAGATAAACATAACAGCAACTGCCGACTCATTTATAGCCTCTAACCCACAGAGATCCACCTGCCTCTGTGTCCCAAGTACTGGGATTAAGCTAAACATGTCACTCTATTTAACTCGGCAAGAAAACAAAGTTTTTTTTTTCTTTAAACAAGGTTTATTGATTTATTATATATAGTGTTCTGCCTGCATGTGTGCCAAGAGGGCAGAAGAGGGCACCAGATCTCATTACATGGTGAGCCACCGTGTGGTTTATGGGAAATGAATTTAGGACCTATGGAAGAGCAGGCAGTGAGTGCTCTTAACCACTGAGTCATCTCTCCAGCCCCAACTTTTTTTTTTTTTAAAGATTTTTTTTTAAACCATGTATATGGAGAGAGTTAGATGTCCATGGAGGTCAGAAGAGGGCCAGAAGCTGGAGTTACAGGTGGTTGTGAGCTGCCAGATGTGGGATCTGAACTTCAGACCCTCTGAAAGAATAGAAAGTGCTTTTAACTGCTGAGCAATCTCTCCAGCCCCTTTTCTTTTCTTTTCTTTTCTTTTCTTTTCTTTTCTTTTCTTTTCTTTGTATGTACAAATCTAATATTCAAGTAGTATCCACCTGATGTGTGATGAGAGCTGCATCAATGAGAAAGGTTGGAAGAATGATCAAGAATGAGTTCAGACATCTTTGACCTCCACATGCACATCCCTCACATACATGCCCATACATATGCAAACATATAAACAATCAGACCCCAAAATGGGATGCAGGTAAGCAACAGAACTATGGATAAAGGAGAGGATTTTAAAAAATGATTTATTATTATTTACACACGACTGTTTCCCCTCCTCTCCTCCTAGTTTCTCCCCCCACCTTTGCTCTGCCCTGCCATCCACTCCTCCTCCATATTTAGAAAGGGTAGGTGTCCCACGAGTATCAACCAAACATGGCATATCATACTAAGGCTGGACAAGGCAACGCCATAGGAGGAAAAAGAGTCCCAAAAGCTGGCAAGAGTCTGAGACAGCCCCTTCTCCCAAATTAGGAGGCCCAGAAGAACACCCAGCTACACAACTGTAACATGTGCAGAGGGCCTAGGTCAGACTCATGTAGGCTCCCTAGTTGGTTCAGGCTCTGTAGCTATGAGCCCAGGTTAGTTGAGTCTGTGGGTTCTCTTGTGATGTCCTTGACCCTTTGGCTCCTACAACCTTCCTCCCCATCTTCAACAGGATTCCCCAAACTGACTAATGTTCAGCTATGGGTCTCTACATCTGTTTCCATCAGTTGCTAGACAAAGTCTCTCTGATGTCTATTGGGCTAAGCACCAATCTAAGAGTATAGTAAAATATCATTAGGTATCATTACAGTGACATTTCTCTTTACAGTCATGTTTGGTTCCATCCTAGGTTTCTGGGCTATCCATCCTCTGAGTCCTAATGTTCCAGGTAGTGTCAGGGGTGAGCTCCCGTTCAGGGCAGGGGTCTCTGGCTGGACCACTCATAGGTTTTCCACTCCCACAATTTTTGTGCCACTTTACTCCAGCACATCTTGTAGGCAGAAATGAAGGAGAGGATTTTTTTGTTTTGTTTTGTTTTTCGAGACAGGGTTTCTCTGTAGCTTTGGAGCCTGTCCTGTAACTAGCTCTTGTAGACCAGGCTGGCCTCGAACTCCCAGAGATCCGCCTGCCTCTGCCTCCCGAGTGCAGGGATTAAAGGTGTGTGCCACCACCACCAGGTGAAGGAGAGGATTTTTAAAGCTAAAATTTATATACAGTAAAAATGTACAAATTGGGCTTACATCAATAGTGGCGAATACATCATCACAGAGACACAAAACATTTCCACCATCCCTAGGAAGTTCCCTCTCTCCCTTTCTAAATTGTCTCCTGCCAAAGTAATCACTGTTGAATGCCAGACAGATGGAACCATGGAACATGAACTCAAAAATCTGCCTTTTGTCCATCATCTTTTAGAAGGCTGATGGTGGCAAACGCCTTTAGCCCCAACACATTGTAGGTAAATCTTTGTGAGTTTTAGGCCTGCCAAGTCTACACATCAAGTTTCTTTCAGACCAACCAGAGCTACAGAAACCCTGTCTCAAAAAAAAAAAAAAAAAACTCACATAAAATAAAAAGATTTCTTTTTTATCACTCAGTAATAATCTATTTTATGACTATTCCACAATTTGTAGAATCTGTCCTTGAAGGGAGATTTAATTTTGTTTTCCACTTAGGATTTTCTTCCATGCTAGCTACAAATAAAATTTCCTTTGAGAAATGCAGGGAAGTAATGCCAGAAAAATAGGTCACACTCCTTTCCTTTATCTACATTTATAAAATCACTGAAAGCACAAAGGTTAGTGTACTCACAGAGAGCACAAGGAAAACTAGGAATGTTAAATATGCAGTGTTGACTTTTCAAAAGAAAAGATGTGTAACCAACCTGTTTTCCACCTGAAAGGTTGGGTGGGAACAGAGATGGCCAGACCATACCAAGCTCCCACAAGGAGGACCCAAGGTGGTGGTTGTTGTGGGTCTGAGGCTCAGAATCAACCAGAGCAGAGACAAGAAGTTCTGCACAGCAAGACTGATTTCTGGGCACACGATAGAAACTGACCAGTCAGGGACAATACTGACTCAGGAGCTGACTATGCCCCTGAACGTTCAGTTCAGCATGTATTTAAGCACAAAACCCACAATTTTTCCACCAATCAGGATTCAAAGATTATGGGGTTTTTTTTCCCTATGTCAGTGTCAACTCACACAGAATGTAAGCTTTTCCGTCCAACCAATAAAATTCATTTGTTCTTTTTGTTGTTATGAACAGCTGTGATTTTAGAAAACTAACTTCGTACAACAGACTTTCCATTGTTTAATGATGTGGTGGGTCAGCTATTGGAAAATTCCCAGCTCTATTAGAACTTGGGAATGTGAACTTTGTTTCACCCTACAGGTAAAATGAAGTCTGAAGTCAAAATGGTAGTACTTAGGACAAGGTGTTTTTGCTTGTTCCCAGCATGGCTAATAGCCCAGATGATCTCTATGCTATCTGTATAACGAAGACCACACCAGATCCTCCCCTATACCTCTCTATGGCACATGCAGCCCATCTCTAGAACCCATCTTCACAGCAGAAGTGGCTTTGAGAAGAGTTTTGAATTATGCTTCCCGTGCACACAGGAAACTTTTTCCAGATTGAATTGTATTAATAAATATACCTAAAATAAATTGAATGGTGTCAGTCTCTAGAAGTTTGAAACAACACTGGCTATTGAGTCTTGTTGTACTGGATTTCCTTCTTGCCTCATATGAATTACTCTGCTGACCCTGTTGTCTGCTTACAAGGAGGAGCTTACTAGGTTGTAGTTATGTAACTTGTAAATCAGCCTGCTTTTCTGAAAATTTCAGCAAAGTATTCTTTTTTTCTTTTTCCGAGACAGCTTTGGAGCCTGTCCTGGAACTAGCTCTTATAGACCAGGCTGGTCTCGAACTCAAGAGAGATCCACCTGCTGCTGCCTCCTGAGTGCTGAGATTAAAGGTGTGCACCACCACTGCCCAGCTCTTGTTTTTTGTTTTTCAAGACAGGGCTTTTCTGTGTAGTCCTGGCTGTCCTAGAACTCACCCTGTAAACTAGGCTGGCCTTAAACTCACAGAGATCTGTCTGCAATTAAAGCCATGCACCAACATAGCTAAAGTATTCTTTAATAAATGTTTAATTTTAAAACGTCATTATTTTCTTTTAAATTACGTTTTATCTGAGGAGGTTGACAAACATGTCATGGCACAAATGTGGAGGTCGAGGACAACTAGCTAGTGAATCGGTTTTCTTCTCCCACTGTATGGGCCCCAGGGGCTGAACTCAGCCATCAGAATAGGTAATGGGTGCACTTACCCATAGAGCCAATCACTCGTCCAAACTTTTTTTTTTTTTTAATTGAGACAGGGTTTCTCTGTGTAGCCCTGGCTGTCCTGGAACTCCCTCTGTAGACCAGGCTGGCCGCAAACTCACATAAATTCACCTGCCTCTGCCTCCCAAGTGTTGGAGGTGCTCGTTCGTCAGCAATGCCTGGCTCCAAACTTCATTATTTTCAATGACAGAAATAATACCTTATTGTTTGGATAGAGTTTGTGTAGCTATTAATCTAATCTTGTGTGTGCTCAAATAGTACCTTGTGCTTGATAGTTTTTTGTTTTGTTTTCTTGAGTCAGGTAGCTCTGGAACTTATTATGTAGACAAAGGCTAAATGGTCTCAGATTTGCCTGCCTCTGCCTTCTGAGAGCTGGAATTAACCATGTGTGCCACCACATCCTGCTGCGTTTTTGGTTTTTGAGGCAGTCTTACATTTATGTAGTGATCCTTCTGCCTCTATTTACTAAGTGCTGGAACTAAATGAAAACTTCTGAAAGAAAAGGTAGAATCAACATGAATTTTTATGGCTGGTTATGGTGCCACAAGCCTTTAATCCTAGGCTCTCCAGAGGAGGGGAAATTTTTGAATTTGAAGCCAATCTTGTCTACACAAGTGAATTCCAGGCCAGCTAGGGCTACACAGTAAGATACTGTCTTGAGAAGAGGTGGGAGGAAGAGGAAGAGTCAAGAGGAGAAAAACGGGAAGAGGGAAAGAGTAAGAATGAGAATGAGAATGAATCTTAGGGCTGTGGCTGTGATGGGGCCAAGGTTCCTGTCCTATCCCCACTGCAGCCATCTAAGGCATGATTTAGAATTGATCATCCTCCCTCCCTCCACCCTTCCACTTATATTCCCCTAACTATGGGAAAAATCCCTTAGAGAATGATGTCTTTATCAGAGCTACATAGTGACATCCTGACTCAAGAAAACAAGATTAACTGAGGCCAAGATGCTCCAGCGAACTGCTGCTTTTCATTTCCATTAAACTGCCTGCTTGCCAGGAGGTGGTGGTGCACACGTTTAATCCCAGCAGCAGCCGGTGGATCTGAGTTCAAGGTCAGCCTGGTCTATAGAGTGAGTTCCAAGACAGCCGGGGCTATACAGAGAAACACACTCTCAAAAAGACAAAACAAAACATATAAGTCAAATCAATTCATGTTGAAGTACAGGTTGATGATGAGCCTGTAAGGCTCATATTTTAGCAACAGACTTGATTCTACCTTTAATGTCAGTAGCCAACTTCAAATGCAGAGGCCAACTGTGATGCCAAGGAGCAGTATAAAGCAGAGGCCCAGCTATGACCATTAAAGGGTGTAAGTCATGGGGACCAAGAGAAAAGATACTGAACCAACTGGAGGCCTCAGTTCACTCCTTTGCCCTTGTATCTAAGTTTTTCTGAATCATATCTAATGTTTTCAATGTAACTCCTGAGTTACTGACACAGACAGTTTTTACTTACGATAGCACAGAAATGACTTTCCTTCAAGAGTAACAAATCCAGTCCTCGATGGTTCTGTAAAACCATTTCTGCTGGAGAAACTACTTGTTTTCCATGCTGTCTATGACTTGGTCTACTTTATTCCTTAGTGTTTGAAAACTCTGGTCTTCAGTAACTAAGGCTGATGCCACCTACCTGTGACTCTAGATTCATGAGGAGGGGTTAACTATAGCTGCGACTGATATTCTCTTTTTTTCTAACAAGGCCATAATGAGCCTCAGAATGGAAATGTCCTTCATAAGCAGGACATAACCAATTGTTTTATACCCAATTTAAAAAATTTTTATAAATTTTATAAAAAGTTTTATACCAAATTTAAATTTTCTAGTAGGGTAGTAGTTAATAGAGAGATTGACCTCTAGCCCATATAATGGGTTGGCCTGGGACATAGACAAAGCTAACAATCTCTTCCCAGGCTGGGGTGTGTATAATTTGTCCAGTTATGCAGTAACTTCAAGGTCTTGAGCTCAGGGACGTCATCAGGGGATATAGGGGATATAAGTCCATAATGCAGTAGGGTTGAGGCTGACTCTGTTACTGTAGCCTCTTGATTGTGACTGTGGGTGGAGTGGCCTGAGAAGGGGTGATAGAGAAATGAGATACTCTAATCCCTGGTTGAGGCTGCCAGTTCATTTTAAGACCTACAGGATTGGCTAGGTAGGATGGTAACCTTTTCTGAATAGTGAATTGTACACCGGGACTGTTTCCATAATTCTTAAATTTAAGCACAAATCCCCAGGTCTGACCTGCAAGCCAGGTATTTGGAGCTCAATTCATTCCAGGCCATGATCTTTAAAGTGAAGGGGTTGCAGGTCCCAGGTTTACAATCCCGAGAAGGATACACTCGTTGAATGGAGATGAATGGGTTTTTATGTCCACCCTGGTCAGACTCAGTCTCACAGCCTGGGATGAAGCAATGATAATCTCTTTTGCATTTATGACAATGTGTAGGCCCATCGGCTGGGCATGCATAAAATGGTGAAGATCAGAAGGATATTTCCAGCATTTTGGTCTCACACCCCGAGTGAACTGGACTATAACTTTCCCATTCAGCCATAACTTCATTGTTATCAAAGAAATCACACAGGTTGAATCTAAACACAGGTTGAGAGGTGGCATTCCAGAAAATGCCTATTATTTTCCTATCTGCAGTTTGAGACAGTTCCCAATCCCATACTTTTAGTTGGCTATGTATAAGAGTTACCTACCAAGATGCCCAATATTAGTGTCAGTCTAAGTTCAAGATGCAGGTCAGCTACACCTTTAGAGGGCAATGAAAAGTTTGCATTACCCTCCATTCGTCACCTTCCCCTGGCTGGTTGTGTCTACCTTTGCTGTGGGAGTTCCTTCAGCTCCTTCAGCCAATCGCCGCTGAGTTACCAGCCCATTGGGGCGTGGTCTCTCCCTTTAAAAAAAGCAGCGGCTGTCCTCCACTCTCCTTTTGTCTTCCGGCTCCGTTTCCGGCCCCTGGACTCCTTTCCTGTTCGCGCGGAGGGGCTGTTGTCTGGGACGGTAATCTGTAAGTTTTTTCCCCTTTGAATAAATAACCATTCTATTAATCATAATTCCAAACTGGTGTGGGATTGTCTGTGACTTACGCCTTCATCTGGCGCCCCACGTTTGGTTGTAGAACCCCCCCTTCCCCCCCACTCAACTGCTTGCTACCAGCTCGGCTAGTCACGAGACCTCCCTCAGCTGCGGCCTGTGCCCTGTGTGTGGAGCCAGCAGTTCAGTTAAACCCCACGCCTCCCAAGCTCCACAGGCTCGGGACAGTCTCTGCCTGCCTGGTTTGCTCTTTTCTGAGTTGTTTTTAAATTTCCCTTGTAAGTGCGGTGCTTTAGTGGCGTGAATCAGAACGACTCGGTCACGTGGAGGCATACGCGGCTTCCGGGTTGCTCTTTTCTACCCCTGGATTCTGGGTTTCTGGTTCCGTGTATGGAATTGATTTAATTAAACTTTCTTTCTTGAGCAACTTATATTTCCTAGTTTTTAACAAATACTAAGGCAGACACTGAAACAGGACCTGTTTAAGTCACCTTTGCAGTGGTTCTAGTCGCAACTTGGCAACAGCGCCGCCAACTAGACAAGAGGTAATATGGCAGTTTTTGTTTCCAACGCCAATTTTACTGTTTTCTTTATTAATACAATGGATTATGTCATGCAAGGTTTATATGACTATGGGAATATATTAATTTACTTGTTGCTAGGTTTCAGTTTTCTTTTCAATATTTTATCATTAAGAAAGATACGATTTTTACGGACTAATATTGAACAACTAGTTGAAAGGATTAAAATTATTGAAAATCAGGGGTTATCTGAACAAGTGGATACTATGATAGACAAAATTGACTCCATGTCCAAGGGTACTAGGAAGTTACCTGAAAGGGTACAGGCTGTTGAATTTGACGTTCAGATGTTACCACAAAGTTTTGATAAGGTAACAGATAGAATGAACCTCCAGAATGGGAACCAAAAAACTGATACCTTAGTGAAATTACTAGAAACACGGGTAGGTCAGGAGATTCAGGATTTAAGGGATACAATGATAAAAAGATTAGAAATGATTGAAGAAACTATTGGAGCTGGTGAACAGAGTAAGAAGGCACAAGGACAGGATACAATGCCACCACCAGCTGTTAGAACTGGCTTACCCAGGGTCCTAACAACATACCCTGTAATTTATTCTGACAAAGGGTTAACTTCCAAAGGCTCAAAGGGAGTTAAAGAAGCTAGATGGACACCAATAGCAATGAATGATTTAAAAGAAATTAAGCAAGCTGTCGTTAACTTTGGCTTGCACTCTGCATTTGTTAAGGAAATGATAAGGACTTGGGCTTCTAATGTCAGAGCTACCCCCCATGATTTCTCTCAGCTAGTGTCTGCAGTTTTAGATGATGGGCCTTCCTTGATGTTTGGAATTTATTTCAGAGAAGAATCCAAACATATGGAACAGCAAGGAAGAGCAAAAGGTGTGGAGGTTTCCCAAGATCAAATTCTTGGTGTAGGAGCATATGCTGATCCACAGGTCCAAGCTCTTTATGATGAAGAAGTGCTGTCCTTATGTCACAAAGCAGCCTTGAATGCTTTGAATAGAATACAAGATCCAGCAAAAAGGGTCGAATCATATACCAGGGTTAGGCAGGGACAGAGAGAACCCTTTACTGACTTTGTGCAAAGATTAATTAAGGCTCTGGACATAGGGGTAACAGACCCAGAAGCTAGACGAATACTTCTTGAATCTCTAGCTTTTGAAAATGCAAATACTGAATGTAAAAAGATAATTGGGCCTTTAAGATCTAGATCAGCACCAATGGAAGAATGGATACAGCATACAATGAATGTTGAGATGTTTAGCTATAACGATGAATCCTGGGTAGGAGAAGCGATTTCCAAAGCTATGAGGAGACATCAAACTACCAGGTGTTTTAATTGTGGTAAATTAGGACATCTGAAAAGGGATTGCAGGCAAAGAAATCCTAGGAATAATATCTCCTCTGGGAATGACAAAAGTAGGAGATCTCAGCCTTCAGGTATATGCAGAAGATGCGGTAAAGGCCGACATTGGTCCAACGAATGCAGGTCAACAACAGACAGACAAGGCAACCCGATACCATCGGGAAACTCCTTGAGGGGCCTCTCGCAGGCCCCCAAGCCAAAAGTGGCCCAGTCATTCCCAGTTACAGTCGAAAATGTGTCTCACCAAGAAAATTAAAAACTCCAATGTCTGCCGTAAAAAGTAATACTGGTCTAAATGATGAATTACATGTGGAGAATGAGTCAAAAAATTCAGGAGGACAGAGTAAACGTATATTTTGGCAAACGTATATTAACGATCAAAGACCAAAGCTAAGAGTCTGTATAAATGGCATTTTTATTGAAGGCTTATTAGACACAGGTGCGGATGTAAGTATAATTACTCCAGAATCCTGGCATCCGAATTGGCCTCTTCATGAGGTAGATGTTCAGTTCCTGGGAATTGGAACCCTATCTCGTGTAAAACAAAGCACAAGATGGGTGGAATGCATAGGGCCTGAAGGGCAAATAGGAAGATTAAGGCCATATATAGCAAATATTGCAATAAATTTATGGGGCCGTGACCTGCTACAGCAATGGAATACCCAGATTAACATTCCTGTAGTTCCAGGAACTCACAATTCTGGGAAGGATATAATGAGGTATTATGGAAAAAGGTCACCAGCCATTCAGGCTGTACAAGAACACACAGCCAATAGCAAACCTTTAGAGGTACCAACAGCCCTACCTTTAAAATGGCTAACTGAGAAGCCAATATGGATCAAGCAGTGGCCTCTAGCTGAAGATAAGTTACAGGCTTTGGAACAGCTGGTACAAGAGCAACTAGATGCTAACCATATTGAAGAATCAACCAGCCCTTGGAATTCTCCTGTGTTTGTTGTAAAAAAGAAATCTGGTAAATGGAGAATGGTGACAGATCTAAGAGCTGTCAACAAGGTAATTCAGCCTATGGGTCCGCTACAATCTGGAATTCCTTTGCCTTCTCTATTACCAAGAGGATGGCCTCTTATAGTTATTGATTTGAAAGATTGTTTTTTCACTATACCTTTGCAGAAAAAGGATAGAGAAAAATTTGCCTTCACAGTGCCTACTTATAATAATTCTCAGCCTACTAGGAGATATCAATGGACTGTCCTCCCACAGGGGATGCTCAATAGTCCCACATTGTGTCAATATTTTGTTAATAAGCCACTGGAAATAATTCGTAAGCAATTTCCCAAGTCCATAATTTATCATTACATGGATGACATTTTATTATCTGATTCAAATAAAGATATTTTGGAAAGTATGTTTGAAGAAGTAAAGAAAGTTTTGCCTAGGTGGGGATTACAAATTGCCCCTGAAAAGATTCAAAGAGGAGATTCTATTAATTACCTAGGCTACAGAATAGGGTTAGAGAAAATTCGAACACAAAAGGCACAAATTAGGAGAGACCGGTTACGGACTCTTAATGACTTCCAAAGATTGTTAGGAGATATTTCCAGTCTACGACCAGCTGTTGGGATAACACCTGATCTAATAGTTCATTTAAACAAAACCTTAGATGGTGATAAGGATTTGAATAGTCCCAGAAAATTGACAGTTGAAGCAGAAAAGGAACTGACAATGATTGAGGAAAAATTACAGGAGGCACATGTGGATAGGGTCAACCCGAATCTTAGTTCCATCCTAGTCATACTGCCTTCCAGAATTTCTCCTACAGGGATTTTAATGCAGAGGGAAGATATTATTTTAGAGTGGATATTTATACCTCATAAACCAAGTAAAAAATTAAAAACTTATGTAGAAAAGGTTTCAGAATTAATTATAAAAGGTAAACTGAGACTTCGTCAACTAGCAGGTATAGACCCAGCAGAAATTATAGTGCCTTTTACTACTGAGGAAATAAGAAAGTTATGGGAAGATAATGAACCATGGCAAAGAGCTTGTGCTAATTTTTTGGGAGAAATTAGCAGCAACTATCCCAAAAGTGATAGACTTAACCTCATAAAGAGAACTTCTTGGATTCTTCCTAGAATTGTACGTGATGCTCCAATAACTGGAGCTCGGACATTTTATACCGATGCAAATAAATCAGGGAAAGCAGGTTATAAATCAGAAGAATTGAGTAAGGTGGAACAAAGCCCTTATAATTCTGTCCAGAAGGCAGAATTATATGCCATTCTTATGGTGCTAAGGGATTTTAAAGAACCTCTTAATATAGTTACAGATTCACAATATGCAGAAAGAGTTATCTTGCATATTGAAACCGCTGAATTCATACCAGATGACACAGAGTTGACTTCATTGTTTATCGAGGTACAGGACATAATTAGGAATAGGCTTTGTCCAATGTACATAACACACATCCGGTCCCATACCGGTCTGCCTGGGCCTCTAGCACAAGGTAACGCTGAAATTGACCAATTATTGATTGGAAGCGTTCTGCAGGCCTCAGAATTTCATAAAAAACATCATGTCAATAGTAAAGGCTTAAAGAAAGAGTTTTCCATTACATGGCAACAAGCTAAGGACATTATAAAGAGATGTCCTACTTGTTCTTTCTATAATCAAACACCATTGCCTGCAGGGAGTAACCCAAAGGGTACTCAAAGGAATGAAATCTGGCAGATGGATGTGTTCCACTTTATGGAATTTGGTAAATTAAAATATGTACACCACACCATAGACACGTATTCAGGTTTTCAATGGGCAACTGCCCTGAGCTCAGAAAAGGCTGATTCGGTAATCACACATTTATTGGAAGTTATGGCCATCATGGGTATACCTGCACAAATAAAGACAGACAATGGTCCAGCATATGTATCTAAGAAAATGAAACGCTTCTTTGCTTATTATAATATAAAACACGTTACAGGTATACCAAATAATCCTACAGGTCAGGCAGTTATAGAAAGATCAAATCGTACTATAAAGGATATGCTAAACAAACAGAAAGGGATGAAAGATACCCCCAGAAATAGATTGCATAATGCTTTATTAACCTTGAATTTTCTTAATGCTAATGAGAAAGGAACAACAGCAGCAGAGAGGCATTGGATAATGGAAAAAACTTCTGAACTAAACCAACCTGTTTATTTCAAAGACGTGCTGACCTCTCAATGGAAGCCAGGAGATGTGCTACGTTGGGGAAGGGGTTTTGCTCTTGTTTCCACAGGAGAAGAAAAATTGTGGATACCATCAAAATTAATAAAGGTTCGATTTGAAGAGGAGAAACCTCTTGGAAAGGAGAAATGACAGCATCTACAATGATGATAACCATACAGGTGGTAAGAAAAGCATATAGAATGGGGGCAGGGTTCTGTTCTTATCTCCACAGGAAAACACTGATCTTTGAAAAGTTCAAGGGACCCTGGATATTTGAATACTGACAGATGGAAAATAACGGCCCAATAGGGACTATCAAGAAAACTGAATAGGTTCTGTAAGTACCATATACTAAATCATATTTCTAAATTTATAGAGCTGGTTTTAGAGTTGGACTCTGGCTCAGTCCCTCTCTAATTCCAAGCCTGTTGTTTAAAGAAAAACCCAGAGTTTCTGGAGTTTCTGTCTCATGTCAAGAGCCATGATATGGGACAGAAAGAAATATGAGTTTAGAAAACATCTTTACTTTTCTTCATATCTATCATACCTTCATTAAATATATCTATCATGTCTCTCATTGAATATAGGTATTCATGTATATGTCTATATAATTAATGTTTAAGTTTTCCACAATGAACAATGAGTTTTTCCTACAGTGACATTTGAAGTTTCCAGGAAGAAGATGGGGCCCCATAACAACAACTCCACCCGGTTGATATGACGTCATGATACTGATAGCGCTACTACAAGACCTGTTTTGGGTACCAGCTGCACAAGACGGTTCCAACGTGCTGAAATGGTGCACATCTTGTACAACATTCTGGCCAGACCTCCACAAAATACTCAGAGACTATTTGCAATTTTAAAAGACATTGATCTTGAAATTTAACCATCATTTTACTTTCACAGGATCCCCCAGAAAGAACGTCGCCCCCATGACAGCTTTAAGTAATTCTAGAGAACGACGTCCCCTCTCCCAATAAAGTTTGTCCTTGGGTTTAGGGACATCATTTAGGGGTTGGTTATAATTAGTATACGGTTGAGGGTTGGGGGAGGAATTTTATAAGCACAGGAATCTTGAAAAAAAAAAAAAAAAAAAGGAGGGATAATTGGATTATGGGATAAATAGATTTGTACTTGTGAGTTATTGCTTTTAGACAAACATATTGGTATCGATTCTTATATATTGATACAAAGTTAAATTATGTTGACTATTTTATGCATGCATGCTTCATGCTTCTACTTCTGTTTAAAACATTTTTATGTATTTGTATATATATATTGTATTGATATATGTATATTTACCATATTGCATTGTACACTTCTACCTCTGATTAAGATACTTATATATTGTTTATGTATTGATATATATTTACCATATTGCAATGTATACTTGCACATTGTTTATATTTGGAGGTCTCATTGTCCTCATTTATTGCACACTTGTTTATTATCTCAGTCTTTAAGTTAGATAGATATTGAGAATTATATAGATCAACAGTCATCTAAGTTTGTCATTTATAATTAGACTAATCAGGTTCTTTAGATATATAGAGATTATATTCAGTATAGATAGATAATCTTCAACCTCTTCAAAGAGCTGTAGAAAATGGCCTTTAATCTAATTCAGAGTTCTATGGTAGGGAGACACAATCACTCCTGGCAACACTGATCTATGCCCGAGAGAATGTTGAGCACCAAAGACACTCCACCTGGAGCCTTTCTTCTTGGCAGAACTGGCCTTTGGGTAAAGAAATGCTCATACCTCAACTACTGACAGAGTTACAGAATATCCGTAAATGGATAAAACAAGACTGTCATATCCTGCCAAGACAGGGTAAGATAGTTTTGAAGTTTCTTGCCTTTGAAAATGGTATGTCAGTTACATCAGGCCTTAGCCAAAGTTGGTTGCTTCAACGCTGCAAATGTGACTTTGGGTGTTTGTCCAGGTAGCCAGTTGTCTCTGCGATTTGGTACATGTTCTGGAAGTTGTTTGATTGCACTTCCTAATTACTCAGATAACATTATTTCCCTTCTCAGATCTTCGATGGGATTGAAGATTATATAAATGTAGTTACTTTCCTTTCATGACTTGGCCAAGTTATTTGTTATACAAGACTTAAGCTAGTTAGAATAGGATATTTGTATTTATTGTATATAATTTTGTAGGTTTGTACTTATTGTATATAATTGCGTAGTAGGCTTAGAACTCTCTTACTTAAACAAAAGGGGGAGATGCTGTGGGAGTTCCTTCAGCTCCTTCAGCCAATCGCCGCTGAGTTACCAGCCCATTGGGGCGTGGTCTCTCCCTTTAAAAAAAGCAGCGGCTGTCCTCCACTCTCCTTTTGTCTTCCGGCTCCGTTTCCGGCCCCTGGACTCCTTTCCTGTTCGCGCGGAGGGGCTGTTGTCTGGGACGGTAATCTGTAAGTTTTTTCCCCTTTGAATAAATAACCATTCTATTAATCATAATTCCAAACTGGTGTGGGATTGTCTGTGACTTACGCCTTCATACCTTTACATGGGATTGGTGGATCCAAACTGCAGTCCCACTACCTTGATGGCCTTTGGATCTGAAAGACCTTAATTTCTAGGGTCCAGGGAAGGGTCCCCCAGACCCACTAAGCCACACCAATAGTCAGCAAGAGGATTTTTTATTGTTGAAGGCACCAACAGGTGACCCAGTACTCCCGTGAGATTGAGCCCCCCCCCATTTATATTTCAGCAAGCATTTATAGGGTCTCAAGATTACATAATGGGGAAGCATAGCAACAGCAACATCAATTCAAATTAACATATGGGGTGGGTCAACATCAGGACAAAACTACAAGTCTAGATTAAGCCAGTTTCAGCCAGTTCCTGCCCCCTTGGGTTTCAATAGATTACACAAAGGACTGGGTGTTTTTCCTTTATGGCAGGTACAACCGGTCTCATGACTGCTTTTGCTGCCCACAGATACCTGTTTTGCCCTGGCCTAGTTGATCATAAAAACATCTTAAGTTGGAGACTAGGGTTGGGGTCTTCCATTTCCCCACTTATTCTTTATCATGGATTAAATCTTTATATCCACTGGTCCTGATCCTTAGCTAGATTAGACTCCGAATCTGTTTGTCTCAGCATTTGATGTTGCTGGGCCAGAACCATAGCTTGCATTACCGATAATCTGTCCTTTATAAACTGTACTAACCTGTTTAGGATGCAGGGGCCAAAAATCAAAATAAGCAATAATATGATTAGGGGTCCAGTCAAGGTGGATATTAGCGTAGTTAACCAGGGTGAATTATTAAACCATCCTTCAAACCATCCTTGTTGTGACTCAAAATATTTTTTTTTGGGGCAAGCCTTTCTCTAAGTTTGGCCATGGATTCCCTGACCACTCCAGTGATATATAGAAACAGCATTCTTCTTTCAGCGCAGCACATAGCCTCCCTTCTTTGAGAAGTAGTAAATCTAACCCCCTTCTGTTCTGCAGTATTACTTCCGATAAGGAGGTGATGGATTTTTCTAAGGCTGCTACTGATTTTTCTAGGGATTCTAGGTCCGCAGCCATGGCTGCTTGCAAATGGACCGTTTGATTACTCTGTACCATAGCTGCAGTCCCTGTCCCAATACCAGCTGCTCTGCCACCAGTGCCAAGAAGGATGGCTAATGTCATGGTGATAGGCTCCCTTTTGTACCTACGTTTTTCCTCAAAAAGAGCCAGAATATTTTCAGATGTATGATACGTAATATGGGGTAAGACTTGGACCATGACACAATAATCAGAAGACGTATTTAAAATTCGTGCAGAGATGGCAGGGAGTCAGCCCAGTGTTACATGCCCATTAAGTTCCATTAGGGGCCTGAAGATAATAATTGCCTTTGTGGACCTCATGGGTCGAATTGCACAATTTCTGGTGTGTGGATGGCACTTTCCCTAGGCAGGTACCTTGGCCTTCTACTTGGGGTAATGTCAACTGGTGGGGCAACGTGCTGGCGCGGTTGGTGGAATTACTAAGGATGGCAATTCCTTCATAGTAAGGCGGGCTGGACACCAAACAAAGCCAACAGTCCTCAGTTCTGTTGGGCTGTGTGTTATTTAAAGCTGAGAAAGCACTCTTGATTAGATCAAACAACCGGTTCTCGGTGATATTGGGGGTGATACCCATCTGTGTGAGTGGTCCTCCCTGTTGAGGGAGGACGCTATTAGGCTCTATCGCTTGAACATTTATTGATTGTGATTCTAATCTAATTTGAAAGGTCAACCCTTTGTCCCATCTGGTTATATAGAATCTAAGCCCCCAGGTATGGCCTGTTCCCCAATCAGTGTCCTTTTGGCCAGTCTGGGTAAAGCAAATGGTAAGATTTGAATTATTGGAGGCATTTCTTTTAACTGTAATTAGGTCCCATGATGAGGAAGGTTTCCAATATACATCCCCTGTGGTCTCGCAAGACCAAGCCTTACAGTAAAAGTCCTCAGATCCGCCACATTTATTAGCCCCACCCCCATCTCGACCATCCCTGGGGCATACATAAAATGGATCTGTTTGAAGGTTATATTTAACTAATGGGTGTCTACATCCTATATCAGCTCCAGGGGGAGTTTTTCCTTTGATTTCTCCAGTTGAGAGATCCCAGGAGTCTAATTTGGAGACCAGTTTATATAGATCAGGATGCAGGCTGGGCCACCAGGTATTAGGAGTATGCACCCCAGTTATGGACCAAATTATGTCCCCTGTCTGAGATATGACCTGCCAAGTTAGATTTCGAGTGAGATAGGGACTCTCATTAGCCTCAACCAAGAGGCCAGTCAATAGGAGTGAAAAGGTCAGATATACAAAGGTTGCAATTAACAGCGAACAAGTCTTATCTTTAGGGGGTTTTGAGAGCATTGAAGTTTCCATGAGGATTTCGAGTCTGGGGTGCCAGTGAAATGCTCTGGTAGGGCTGCTTTAATGTGCGAGGCATGGATCCAGGCAGCAATTCCGTCCACCTTTAGGGTTGTTGGGGTCGTGAGAAAAACAATGTATGGTTCCTTCCACTAAGGCTCCAAAGTCTTGGTCTGATGGCATCAGACCCAAACGCTATTGCCTATTTTGAAGAGGTGTGGGACGACAGGAGACTGGTCTGAGTTCTTATAGGCTGCCACTAAGGACTTCCAGATCTCCTGCTGTACCAGCTGGAGAGCTTGCAAGTGAGCCTGCAAAGTGGGGGAGGTTGCATAATTAGCAATATCAGAATCAAAAATGGCTATATAACTGGAGGTGGACCCCCATATAAAATTTCAAAAGGAGTTAATCCATGTGGGCCGGGGGGGGGGGGGGGAGGTTCCTGGTTCGATACAATGCCAGGGGTAGGAGCTGTACCCAGTCCCTAGCGCCAGTCTTGAGCATTAATTTAGTTAAAACCTCCTAAATTGTTCTATTCATTCTTTCTACCTGTCCTGAGCTCTGGGGTCTATAGGCACGATGCAATTTTCAATCAATCCCCAGTAACTTGGCCACTAACTGACCATTACCAGTCCCAAGTACCTTGGTAATCCATACTGTGGGAAGATTTCTTCCAAGAGCTTCTGTGCAGTTTCCTCTTTGGTAGGAAAAGCTTCAACCCATCCTGAAAAGGTGTCTATAAAAACTAACAGATACCAATAACCATACATGCCAGGTTTAACTTCAGTAAAATCTATTTCCCAATGGATCCCAGGCCTATGCCCCGAGTCTGAGTCCAGGTGGCCTGTTTGTTTTGCTAGCATTCACTTGGGCACAAGCTTTACAATTGCTGATGATTTGCTGTATCAGGGTCTCTTTCTTGGGTATATAGCTACCCATTTCCTGTCTGCTGAGCAGGGTGTTCATCTTTTTGGTGCTCAGGTGGGTCAATTTATGCAAGTAGGAAATGAGCTCTCTGGCTACATGTACAGGCATTACAGTCTTTCCTTGGAACATCCATTGTCTCTTATGATCATGGTCTGCCTCCAATTTCTGGACTATATCCAGATCTTCATCGATATAGTCAATTGAGTCCAGGTCTCTTTCCGGGTCTTCCTGTTCAGTCAATACTGTTACCGTCAAGAGCTGGGGGCCTAGGGCCGCCTGCTTGGCAATTGCATCTGCCGGGCATTTTCCTTTAATTATCTCAGTCTCCCCTTTCTGATGTCCAGGGCAATGTATAATGCTTAATCTCTTAGGGAGAAATAAGGCTTTAAGCAGGGCTAAGATTTCAGCCTTATTTTTAATATCCTTTCCTTCTGAAGTTAGAAGACCCCTCCTCTGATATATTTCCCCATGAACATGAGTGGTGGCAAAAGCATAGCGGCTATCAGTATAGACACTGAGTGCCTTACCTTCTGCCAGCTGTAGGGCTTGGGTGAGTGCGATGAGCTCCGCCCACTGAGCTGAAGTTCTGGGTGGCAGGGCGCTGGCTCAGATTACCTGCTTTCCATCCACTATTGCTGCTCTGGCCTTTCTTTCTCCGTTGAGCAGGTAACTGCTTCCTTCGGTGTACCAGGTCAATTCAGCCCCTTTCAGGGGTTGGTCCGTCACGTCCGGCCAGGTTCCATGCATTTCCACAAGGATTCGTTGGCAGTCATGAGGGGTTGGCCCCTCCGGAGTGAGGAGCAACGTGGCAGGATTCAGAATGACTGTTGGGCTGAAGTGGACCCTGTCCGCATCCAGCAGGAGTGACTGATAATGAGTCATTCAGGCATTGGAGAGCCAGCGGTTTGGTGGCTGGCGAATGAGTGTCTCAACCGCATGAGGGACTAAAATGGTGAGAGGCTGACCCAAGGTCAACTTTCCAGCATCTTTTATGAGCATAACTATGGCAGCTGTCATCCTCAAACAAGGGGGCCATCCTGAGGCCACCGGATGCAGTTTCTTAGAGAGGTAGGCTATAGGCCTCCTCCAGGGCCCCAGTTTTTGAGTGAGGATCCCCTTTGCAAACCCATGGTTTTCGTCTATGAAAAGTTCAAAGGGCTTGGTAACATCCGGCAGTCCCAGGGTTGGGGCAGAAAGCAAGGACCTTTTAATGGTATCAAAGGCTCGCTGATGTTCCTCAGTCCAATCAAAAGGGGCTTTATTTTTGGTTAGAGGGTACAAGGGGGTTGCAATTTCTCTGAAGCCTGGAATCAAAAGTCTGCTGAACCCCACAGTACCTAGGAATTCTTGGAGTTGCCTGGCATTTTTAGGGGGCGGGATGTGAGCAATAGTCTCTTTTCTGGCTTCTGTGAGCCATCTCTGTCCATTCTCTAACTGATAGCCCAAGTAAGTCACTTTGGTCCCACATATTTGCGCCTTTTTGGCCGAGACCCGATAGCCCAATTCGCCCAAGGTCTGCAGGAGGGCCCGTGTACCTCGCATGCATCCCTCCTTGGTTGTGGCCGCCAGGAGCAGGTCATCCACATATTGGAGCAAGATCAGGTCTGGGTGTTGTTTTTGGAAGATGGCCAGATCTTGATGGAAGGCCTAGTTAAATAGGGTAGGGCTGTTCTTGAAGCCCTGGGGTAGTCTGGTCCAAGTCAGTTGTCCCGAGAGCCCCTCTTTTGGGTCCTTCCATTCAAAGGCAAACAAGGGCTGGCTTTGGGAGCTCAGCCTTAGGCAAAAGAATGCATCTTTCAAATCTAAGAGGGTATACCAAGAGTGGGTTGGAGGCAATGTGCTTAGCAAGTTATATGGGTTGGGCACTGTCAGGTGTATGTCCTGTACCCATTTGTTAACTTCCCTTAGGTCCTGCACTGGATGGTCCGGTGCCAGGCTTTTTCACAGGGAGTAGATGGGTATTCCATGGAGACCGGCAGGGGGTTAATATTCCCTGATCTAAGAGTCTCTTGATGTGGGGTTTGATCCCCTGGTATGCCTCCTGAGACATGGGATACTGCTTGATGGAGACTAGGGTGGCAGTGGCCTTCAGGGGTATCATCAATGGTGGCTGCTGAGTGGCTAGCCCCATGCCCCCTGTCTCCGCCCATGCCTGGGGATAATCTTCAATCCAGCGAACCTCCATATTTCCCAGGGTTGATTTTTCAAATAGCTTATATTCATCAAGTCTCAAGGTTAATATATGGAGGGGCTCACCTTTCAGTCCGGATATCGTGGCCCTTTCTTTTTCAGAATGAATTTGAGCCCTCATCTTTGTAAGCAGATCCCTTCCCAGCAGAGAATAGGGACAATCAGGTACATGGAGGAAGGAATAGGTCACCTTACCTGTCACCAAGAGCATTTTCCTTTCAGTGGTCCAACGGTATTGTTTCCCTCCAGTGGACCCAAGTTGTTCAGCTGCTCAATGGGCAATCTGCTCTAGTTAGGACTGAATGTTGGGCTCCAGTGTCTACTAGGAAGGTGACTGGTTGCCCCACTACTTGCAGGGTTATCTGGGGATGGGGGTGGGGGTGCTCCTGGCCCTGACTGGCCTGGTCTTCATCTAGAGCTAGCAACTGGGCTGGCTGCTTCCTGGGATTTCTGGGTCTCTTAGGACAGTCTTTGACACAATGTCCTTTCTCTTTGCAGTAGGCACATTGGTCCTTGTCTACCCATGGCCTCCTTCTGTCTCCCATCCTATCTGATCTCCCTGCTTCTGGCTTAGTCTGGTTAGCTACAGTGGCCAAGATCTTGCTTAATTCCCTAGCTCGTTTCTTTCCCTCTTCTTTATCTTCTATTTCTTTTCTAAGTCTATCTTCCCTTTCTTCCTGCAGCCTACATAATCTTTCTTCTTTTTCTTCTGGAGTCTCCCTCTTATTAAATATCTTTTCTGCCTCTTTCATGAGGTCCTGAAGGGTGTAATCCTGCAGTCCTTCCAGCCTCTGTAACTTATTTCTATTGTCTGGAGCAGACTGCCAAATGAAAGCCATGGAAACATTGCCCCGCTGGTCTGGACTCATGGGATCATAGGGAGTGTACATACAGTAGTTCTTCCATCAGCCGCTCTAGGAAGGCAGCTGGCATTTCCTCTGAACCCTGTGTGACTGCTCTTACCTGGGCCAAATTGGTAGGTCAGCGCCCGGCGCCTCGGAGGCCCACAGTGAGGAGCTGGCGATAGAGACAGAGACACTCCCTACCTGCATTGGTGTTAAAGTCCCAATCTGGGTGATTGAGAGGGAAATAATGTCCATTAATAACTATATTAGCTGTCTCTGAGCTGGTGGGAAAGGCTTCTTACCCATTCTGAAAAAGTATCTATAAAAACTAGCAAATACCAGGGTTGAAGTTAAGAGCACTGACTGCTTCTTTCAGAGGTCTGGAGTTCAATTCTCAGCAACCACATGGTGCTCACAACCACCTGGATTGCAATCTGGTGCCATCTTCTGGCCTGCAGGGACACATGCAGGTAGAACACTGTATACACACTAAATAAATACATCTAAAAAAAAAATAACTAGCAAATACCAGAAGGCAAACTTCATCAGAGCAATTTCAGTAAAGTCCAATTCCCAATGTTTACCAGGTTAAGTTCCCTTTTGCAAACACCCACCATAGGTACAGGTGCTGGTTTTCCTTTTCTTACAATCACCTGGGTGCAGTGCTGGAGAGATGGCTCAGTGGTTAAGAGCACAGGCTGCTCTTCCAGAGGTCCTGAGTTCAATTCCCAGCAACCACATGGTGGCTCACAACCATCTTTAATGAGACCTGGCTCTGCCTTCTGGCACGCAGGCATACATGGAGGCAGAATGTTGTATACATAATAAAAATAAATAAATCTTAAAAAAAAAATCACCTAGGTGCAGCCAGCACAGTGGCAGGAAGTGTATGTCAAATAAACCCTTTCCTGCCCAAGTTGCTTTGGTCATGGTGTTTCATCAAGGCAACAGTGACCTTGACCAAACACTTTGTTCACCTTACTTTGTCCCAAGTTGTAAATTACCAAGGGAAGAAGGTGCAATTCAGTCCTAGTGATTTAAAGATGAGGTCACCACCTTTGATGGAGGAGGGTCATCTGCCTATGTGTTACTTTCATTGGTTAATAAAGAGACTGCCTTGGCCTTTTTGATAGGCCAGCCCTTAGATGGGTGGAGTAGACAGCACAGAATGCTGGGAGGAAGAAAGCAGTGAGGCAGTCGCCATGATTCTCCTCGCTGAGACAGACGCAGGTTAGGATCTTTCCCGGTAAGCCACCACCTTGTGGTGCTACACAGATTACTAAATATGGGTTAAAGCAAGATGTGAGAATTAGTCAATAAGAGGCTGAAACTAATGGGCCAGGCAGCGTTTAAAAGAATACAGTTTCCGTGTAATTATTTCAGGTAAAGCTAGCCGGGCGGGCGGTGGGAAGCGGCCCGCCGTTCCTTTAACACACCTTAAAAACATTTGTTCTGGGTATGGTAGTGAATGCACCCAGCACCCAGGAGGAAAAGGCAAGATGATCTCTGTGAATCCAGCTTGGCCTACAGAATGTGTTCCAGGGAAGTCAAGGCTATTAAAAAAGAGACTATCGGGCTGGAGAGATGGCTCAGAGGTTAAGAACATTGACTGTTCTTCCAGAGGTCCTGAGTTCAATTCCCAGCAACCACATGGGGGTTTACAACCATCTGTAATGAGGTCTTGTGCCCTCTTCTGGCCTGCAGGCAGAAATACAGGCAGAACAGTGTATCCATAATAATAATAAAAAAAGAATATGACAAATATATATATATATATATATTTTATATATATTTATATGTATTTGGGAACTGTCTCCATGCCCCCCAAAAGAAAACCTACTTCAATAAATGCTACCAACATGACTCAGTGGTTATAATGTTTGCTTTGTTTGTGTTTGGATCTTAGTACCCATGGTTAAGAAGCCAGGCATGGCAGTGCTTGCCTATAACTCTAGAGCTGAGGAAATGAGAAGGTAGATCCCAAGGGTCAGCAAACTCCAGGTTAGTTAGATTGTCTCAAAAAATAAGGCAGAGAAGCAACTGAGGAAGATATCTGTCTTTATTTTCTATTGCTATGATAAAACACTGGTCAAAAATAATTGAGGCAGGGTTAATTTCATATTACACCTCTCAGGTTACACTCCATCACTGAGGCAAATGAGGGCAAGAACTGGGGCAGAAACCATGGAGAAACACTGCTTATTGGCTTGTTCCTCTTGCCTTCTTATACAATCTAGACCCATCTGCCCAAGGGTGGTACAGCCCATAGTGGGTTAAGTCCACCCACATCATTAATCAAGAAAATGACTTCCTACAGGCTAATTTGATTGGAGGTATTTTCTCAATTGAGGTTTCTTCTTCCCAAATGACTCCAACTTGTATCAAATTGAAAACTATGAAACTATCTTAGTCAACGTGCAGTGTCTTACTAATGTCCCTCAGTAAAGGCACACCATGACCAAAACATCCAACTGGTGCTGGCTTACAATTCAGAGGGTTAGTCCACGGTCAGCATAGCAGGAGCGTGGCGGCATGTAGTCATACATGGTGCTGGAGAAGTAGGGGAGAAGTCTACATCCAAATCCGCAGGCAGCAGGAGCAGAGAGATCCTGGGCCTAGCTTGAGTTTTTGAAACCTCAAAGCCCACCCCAGTGACATACTTCCTCCAACAAGGCCAAACTTCCCAATCCTTTCAAAGAGTGCCACGCCCTGATGACCAGTCTTTCAAATCTATAGGAACCATTCCCAAACTACCACACTAATCAGTACAGCATCCAAAGTCAGTCTCCCCAGATATCGCCTCACATCTGGAAGATGACTCATTCTTAAACTGGGTCTCCCCACCATTTTCTTCTCTCTCTATTTTCTTTTCCTTTTTTCTTTCTTTTTTTTTTGTTTTTTGTTTTTGTTTGTTTGTTTGTTTTTCAAGTGCTAGGATTAAAGGCATGTGCTATCACCACCTGGCTGTTTGTTTCTTGGCTCTTTTTTCCTCCTAATCCACAATTACAGATTTCTTTAAGGTTGTTTTCGCTCTGTACTTCTTGCAATCTCACCTATTTACAGAGATGTCACCATCCCTATGAAGAAGACCTCTAAATTTTTTTTTTTTTCAGAAACATTTTTTCCACATCCCAGAATTACTTATAGCACTGGAAATTTAAACTTGAAATACTGA
This sequence comes from Myodes glareolus, assembly GCF_982192425.1. Lineage (NCBI taxonomy): Eukaryota > Metazoa > Chordata > Mammalia > Rodentia > Cricetidae > Myodes > Myodes glareolus. The sequence continues at coordinate 103,892,300 of NC_142034.1, read as the reverse complement.
ATAAGAATATTTTTAAAATTAGTTTTATTGCATTTTCTTATGTGTGTGAATTCAAGTGGGCATACCTCTGTCATGGCTCATGTGCCAGAGCTCACATCTGGCAATCAGAAGACAATGTGCAGGAATCTGATTTCTCCTTTTATGATGTGGGTTCTCTGGGTCAATCAACTGACGCTTGATGGCAGGGTTAATTTCATATTACACCTCTCAGGTTATACTCCATCTGCTGAGTCATTTCACCAGCCCAAAAGAACACACTCCGATGGCCTCTTAATCTGTTCCTTTTTCTTCCATTTTCAAATTTTATCAATACCACACATTTGTCAAGTAATTCAGGCTCAGGAATTTGGAGAATCTAGGTTTTCACATATCTCCAAGATTTTATTTTATTTTGAGACAGGGTTTTGTGTGGCTCAGATTGGCCTTGAACATTCCGGGTAACTGAAGCTCACCTTGAAATTCCTAATTCCGTAATTCCAAGTACTGGTATTAGGAATGTGAGCCACCAAACCCACAGAGACAACTATCACTCATCACATTCAGAGATGAAGAGAAAAGAGCTAAAGATAATTCTCATGTTTCTCTTAGCTGTACCCAATAACTGAGAAGGAAATACAAGAAGAGAAGCAGGTTAAGGGATGGTAATGAGTTGTGTAAGAATTGGTGAATGTGTGGTGTGAAAATTCAAAGTTACAAAGTTGAATATGTGGGTGGGTTTAAAGCCAAGAGGACTATAAATTTCTATCAAATACGTACTGATAGAGAACAAATCACTCTAGTTTGATAGCTAAAATTAGCATAAGCTTACTCAGTTTTTGTGAGAAAGCTGGAACAGCACATCCGGATGGTTCTGATTGGAGTTTCTCATGTGCCCACATAGAAGGTTCCACTTCCTACTTCATGTGTATGATTACTAGCTGGTTGTCAAAGCAGCTTCACAACATGGCACCTTGGCTTCCTCTCTGGCCTAGAATTCACCGCAATCCTCCTGCCTTAGGCCTCTAAGTAGTGGTATAACAAGTACCATGCCAGACTTGGCATCCTATCACCTTCTTAATACTGTATTAGAAAGAACCCAGTCACTAAATCAGTCCACACTAAAAGGTGTGTGTTGATGTTTCATGACATGGGAGTAGGAATATCAGTTTCAGCTCTTTCACCTTGCAATATCATACTAGATTAACTTTACTAAAGCACATTATTAGCATTAGTATTCTTATGATTTCTCTCAAGTGTGACCATAGTTTAACAACTAGCTACTCTGTCAGTTTTTAAAGCCTATATTCCACCCCTCCATTTTGCAATTCTCTGGCTTTAGTCATTTACCATTTCCAAACACCTCCAGGATCTATCATCTGAATTCATGCCATTTCCTCAGCCCAAAAGTCTGGTGCTTGGGGCTGGAGAGATTGTTCAGCAGCTAAGAGCATTGGCTGCTCTTCCAGGCCTGGGTTTGTTTCCCATCAATCACATGGTGGTTTACAGCCAACTGTAATTCCAGTTCTAGAAGGATCAACACCCTTTTCTGGCCTCCACCAGCACTGCACACATGTGGTGCACAGACACACATGCAAGCAAAACACCCATACACATAAAATAAAAATAAAACTCTTTAAAAAGTTCTAAAATAGACGAGAAGTAGGTGCCAATGACTTTTTCCAAAATGTTTAGTACAAGTTGACTTAAGACAAGATCCTTATTAGACACTAGCAGAAGAGCGTTATTCTTTCATAGAATGGGCGCTTTTGGAAAACAAATGGCGACGGGTAACATTCTACTTCATTTCTTCAGGTCTCGAAAAGACTGTCATTATCCTCAATAGCTACCCAATAGCTCGTAAATAAACTATAGAGCTGTGCTGGTACTGGGGGGGGGGGGAGCTCACTCACCCTTGTAATCCCAGCCTCTGGGACGCAGAGAAGGAGGATTGAGTCAAGTTTCAGGACAACCTGGGCTAAATAGCAAGCTCTTGACCAAATAAAATAAAATAAAATAAATGGAGCGTGTTGGTGTACACCTTTAACTTCAGCACTGGGGAGGTTGAGGCAGTAGGATCTCAGAGTTCGAAGCCAGTCTGGTCTACAGAGAAGAGTTCTAGGATATTCAGAACCCTGTCTCAAAACAAACAAAACAAAATAAAAACTAATGGTACATAACACCATGGACTTTACAGAAGAAAGAAAAAAAACCAAAAAAACAACTAATGGTACCACTCAGAGCTTCCGATACTGAGAACAACATCGTTATTATAAGGCAAGGTCAGCACAATGGGTACACTCGGCAACTACTCTTAATTTAAAAAGAAAACGTAAATTGTATCTATTCGTAAAGAGGAAATAAATAGAGTATGCTTCTAACAGTCCTGGAGGTTTCTAGGAGGTGGTGGTCTCTGCGGAAGGGAGAGAAGTAGGAAGGAGACATTCTGGAGTATTGCACCATTTATCGGTAGTCCAGGGCTTACCTGAGCCGACGCTCCGGAGACCGACTCATCATCTTCCTCCCTCAGCTTCACGCGCCTGTTCCTGGAGGTTCCTCATTATTTCAGGGAACAGCACCAACTGGGGCAAAGCGACGCCCGAAGCCACAACGGGGTGGAGGAGTCTCGGCTTCCCGCTCTTCAGGGGACAGCACGGGGTTGAGGACAAGGCATCTCCTCAGAACGCGCTCCCGATTTCCTCCGTAGAGGAGCGGCAAAGCTTGCGAGGCGCGGGGCCTTAGGAAGAGCCGGACGCAAAGCGCCGCCTCCGCGATGGCTCTGCCCCTGCCGGCTCCCTCACTACCAACTACTCATGGGGGGGGGGGGGGGAGCCCCGAAATCGAATTCCGCGCCTTGCGGAAATGATGCACTAGGCCCCCGGGCGGTCCCACCCCTTAATTTCCGGTTCCGGTCCGCGTGCGTGCGCGTGCGTAGGTGTTCCTAGCTCACGGTTTCTGCACGAGGCTGAGAGAGTCATGGAGGGCTCTGCGTCTGCCTCTACCCCGGCCTCAGCCGACACGCCGACCGTTCTAGAACATCTGGACAGAGAGCAGGCGAGTGATTGGGGGACAGCGGCTTGGAAGCAGGGTAGTTGGGGCCCGCGTGAGGCTTGGGTGCGGAGCGAGAGGCCTGGAAACCCAGAGCGGGCCCGAGAGTGCGTGGTCGTCCCGGAGCCCGGAGGAGGTCGCCGAAAACTCACCCCGGCGGGTTCGCTTCCCTCGGGCCCGTGGCCTGTTTGCCTCCTGTTGAAAGTGGGCAAGAGCGCTCCATTCTGCAGGGTTACAGGACGCTTGTACGTGCACATGCGAAAAGTAGCATGCTTAGGGCCGGGCGTGTGATGGCTCTGAAGTGCGCCCAGCGCTATGCTCTTTTCCTGATTGTTCCCTCTGTTGTGGGGGGGGGGGGGGCGGAGAAGCTTCGGTAGAGCCTGTAAGGACACCTGTAAACAGATACCGGGAGCAGGTATTTGGGAATTCTTGATAGATTCATAAATTGCACTGAGTTCAAATTCTAAGAGCCCAATACGCTGATTGAAATTTGATCAGCCGGGCTGTGATGGTTCACGCCATTAATGCCAGCACTAGAGAGGCGGAGACAGGCGGATCTCTGTGAGTTCTAGGCCAGTCTGGTCTACAGAGTGAGTTCCAGGACAGGCTCCAAAGGAACAGAGAAAACCTGTCTCGAAAAAGAGAGAGAAATTTGACCGATAAATATAGAGTAGCAAAGGAAACAAACTTGTTTGTGTATGGGAGCAATGTTAACCTAAATTGAGAAAATTAATTTATTCTTGTGTTTCTGCAGATTGGAAAGGCAGTGGAAGTTCTGATTGCACACTCCAAGTCAAGAAAAAACAATGAGTTACTTTCGAATGGGAGTGAGAATTTATTTTTAATGGTGATATTATGGAAAATTCCAAATAAAGAACTACGGGTCCGAATGTAAGTTCTAATTTACCTGTTCAGGGTTTTTTGTGTCTTTTTGGTTTTTTTTTGTTTTGTTTTGTTTGTTGTTGCTTGGCTTTTCTCCCTTCCGTTCTTTTTTATTCTCCCCCCCCCCCCTTTTTTTAAGTGGTTTCATTACAAAGGTTTGCCTGACCCCAAACTCAGGAATAGATCTGCCTCTTGAGTGCCCAGTCTTTAAATTTTGAGATTTACTTAGAGTGTGTCTATTTCTGAGTATATGAATGTTTACCACATATCTCCAGTGCTTGCTGAGGCCAAAGGGAAGTGTCAGATCGCCTGGTACAGGAGAGACAAGAGGTTTTGAGCAGCCCAGTGTGAGTACAGGAAACTGAACTAAGACCACCTGGGAAAGCAACAAATGGTCTGAACTGCTGAGTGCCCTCGGTCCTGCTTGGGAGCCCTCTTCTCCCACCCCCACCTCTGAGTTCAAAGTCAGTCCGGTCTACAGAGCTAGTTCAAAGACAGCCAGGGATACACAGAAATCATGTCTTGAAATTAAATAAAAATATTTTTTAGGTTGCATTTATTTTGGGGCACACATGTGGAAGTCAGAGAATAAATATAATTTCTCTTCTACCGTTTTGGTCCTGGAATTGAGCTCTAAGCGTGTGTCTTTACCCACTGGTTCATCCAGCCTCCCCGTATGCATTTATATTTCTGTTAGCTATCTTGTGTCAGGTTCCTCTGGTGTAGGGTTGGCAGGTAATTGTGGTCACTCTCAAACTTTTATAAGTGTCTTATAGATTGTGTTTTGCTTGTTCTTTTTATCAAAGCAGTATGTAGTATAGCTTGTTTTTCTCCAAAAATATAATGGCTTGGGGAGGTTTAGAGGGGAAAAACACTTCTGATTTCCCAATGGGTGTGGGTATGTGTGTGTGCGCGCGCACGCAAGCCTGGGGGAACCTGAAGAGGATCCGATTCCCTGGAACTTAAGTTCCAGATGATGTAAACTGCTATATGGGTGCTGGGAACCAAACATGAGTCCTCTGAAAGAGCAGCCAGTGCTCTCAAATGCTGGTCCAGTCCCACTTCACTTTAATATATATGTCTGTAAACACATATGTTTATGTATGTATGTACACACATGTGAAAACACAAGTTGGGGTATGTAAGCACATGAGTATGGATGCCAGAGGACATTCTTGGGTGTCTTCCTTGGGAATGCTATCCACCCCTTTTTAGGCAGGTCTCATTTGCTTAGAGCTCATCACCTAGGGTTTACCACTGAATCCTGCGGATCCTCGTGTATACACCTTCCTCTGAGATAGTTCATGCTCATCACCACCCTTCTCTTTGACGTAGGTTCAGGAGATGAGCACAGATCCTTGTTTGTACAGTGAGTGCTTTAAGCTGTCTCCCTGGGGGATGGAGCGTGATTCTTTCCTGTGCTGCGGGACTGCTCTACAGTGAGCGATACTCCCAGCCCTCTGCATGCTTCATTCCCATATCTTCAGTTTTTCACTTGTGGGACATCCTTTTTTCTTTTTCTATTCCTCCCCCACCTATCTTAATTGATTGATTTATTCTGTTTTTGGTGTGTGTGTTTTCTGGTCTGGCCTGGAACTTTTCACATTCCTTCCTCGTCTTAAAACTGGAATTGTCAGCATACCTAACTTGCTTTCATTCAGACCAGTATTTACTTAAGTAGAAAATAAATCAAGCCAGGTGGTGGTGGCGCATGCCTTTAATCCCTGCACTCGGGAGACAGAGGCAGGCAGACCTCTGTGAATTCGGGGCCAGCCTGGTCTACAAGAGCTAGTTCCAGGACAGACTCTAAAGCTATAGAGAAACTCTGTCTCGAAAAACCAAAAAGAAAGAAAATAAATCAAAGTGTAAGTAAACGGGGCTGACAGGATGGTTCAGGTAAATATGCTTGCCCCCCAGTCCAAGTGACCTGAGTTCAAATCTCTTGGCACACATGGTGGAAGGAGAAAACCGGTTCCCAAAAGTTGTCCTCTGAACCCACATGTATGCCATGGTACACCCACAAAAATTTTTTAGGTGAGAGTGTGTTTTGGATAATACTTTTTCTGAGTAATGCTTTGCTCTTTGTGTTTTGTCGTGGTTTTACAGGTCTTTGCCTCATAGTATTCTATCAGATTCATCAGAAGTCTGTTTGTTTACCAAAGATCACTGTGAGTCACCTGAACAGACTGAATGTTTTTATAGAACACTTTTGAAAAAACATGGCGTGAACAGCATCTCTCGGGTAGGAATCATGTTGCTAATTGAAATGAAATACGATACACTGCTATATTTTTTTTAGATCTATTTTTCTCTTTAGTTTTTCTTTATGGGTATATGTCCCTAAGCCTATGTACAGTGTGGATACAGGTGTACTTGGAGGCTTTCCAATTTCTTGGAGCTGGAGTTGCAAGCGATTGTGAGTTGCCTGATGGATACTGAGAAATAAAACCCAGGTCCTTCAAAAGAGCAACAAATGCTCTTAACTGCTGAGCCATCTCTCCAGCCCGTTTTTCTCTTTGTAATATAATTGTCGTGGTTTTGGTTGGCTGTATTTTATTTTACTGGTGGGGAAGGTGTTATTCTGATTTGTGACTGAAAAGCAAAATGTATGTCAGATTTTATATTTTGATTGTCTAAGGAGTCTTGCGGGGATATGGGGTTCTCTAGAATTAGAGTTGAAGGCTGTTTCCACAGGTGGCTGTCAGAGCTCTGAGCCATCTATAGCCCCATCACAGATGATTTAGGAACTTAATTGTTGTGTTAGTTCCTCTGTACTTGCAGAGCATCATGTGTCTGCCTCTGACTTTTGTGACTAGTTGTGTATTTTATTATTCTCTAATTTTTTTTTAATTTCTCCTCGTACTAGGAATTGAATCCAGAGCCTTACATATGCTAGCCTAATGCTCTACCCCAAACTTGCAGTGTAGATCAGTCTGGCCTCCAACATAGAGGTTTCTTTCATTTGTGAAATTAAATTACCCCAGGCATGGATTAAAAGTGTGCACTAGGTGCTGCCTCTCCACCCCCAAATCTAAAACATTTGATTTTTAAAAACATGCCTGGGTGTTTTGTCAGTGTGTGTCTGTGCGCCTGATAGGTACAGGAACCCATGAAGGCCAAAACAGAGTCTTGGATTCCCTTGAGCTAGAAGGGGGTGCACTTGGCTGTTAGCCACTATGTGGGTACTAAATCAAACACAGGTCCTCTATAAGAGCAGCCAGTGCACTTAACCTCTAAGCCATCTCTATCAAAAAAAATTTCCTGTTTTACTTTGTTTTGAGATAGCATCTTCCTCAGTTGCCTTGGGCTAACCTCAAAGTTAGCATTCTCCAATCTGAGACTCAAAAAAAAAAAAATCAGGGGTTTTGTCCTGGGTTCTTAATTATTCTTCTCAGTGTCCCCAACAGATGGCACAGTGCTTGGCAAATTTTAGATGCTCAGGAATTCATTAAACTGAGAAGGGTATGAGTCTAGGACTAACCTGAATGGGAAGCATTAAAGATTTCTTCTCTTGGGGGCTGGAGAGATGGCTCAGAGGTTAGGAGCGCTGCCTGTTCTTCCAGAGATCCTGAGTTCATATCCCAGCAACCACATGGTGTCTCACAACCATCTATAATGAAGTCTGGTGCCCTTTTCTGGTCTGGTGGCAGACATGCATACAGAACACTGTATACATAATAAATAAATAAATCTTTAAAAAAAAAGATTTCTTCTCTTGTGTCAGGTTCTTAAGGTTTTTGATTTTGCTTTTGTTTCTGTTTTCTAGATTATCCCTTTTAGAACTTTAAAAACAGAATATAAAGCCTATGAAGCCAAACTCCGCCTCCTGGGTAGCTTTGACATCTTCATTACTGATGAAAGAATTAGACGGCATTTGCCTACACACATAGGAAGACACTTCTATCAAAGGAAGAAGTAAGTTTATTTGCAATGACTGGGCTTCAGTGGTAGGAGTTTTTATGTGTGTGGTGTTCTGATATCTGTGTATTTTCAGAGTTCCAGTATCTGTAAACCTTCTGGCCAAGAATCTGTCCAAAGAGATTAAGAGCTGTATCACAGGGACCGTCTTAAACATCTCCAAACATGGTTCTTGCAGGTAACAAGAGGAACATCTATGCGAACCTTTAAACTTTACATGTTATGGTAATCACATTCATTCTTTTTCTTTAAGAGCGGTATTAAGGAAACCAGATCCTTCTATTAAAACCCTAAGAAACCAGATGGTGGTAGTGTATACACCTTTCGGTAGATCTCTGAGTTCGAGGCCATCCTAAAATACAAAGCAAGTTCCAGGACAGCTAATCTCTGTGAGTTCAAGGCCAGCCTGTCTACAGAAGTAGGTTCCTGGACAGAATACAAAGCTACAGAGATATTTATCTTGAATAAACAACAACTAAAATATGGTCTTCTGGGGAAATTTTTCTTAGAAGTGATTTTAGTCCCCTATTAACAAGTTCGTGGTCGTTGTGATCTGGTTTTCCTATGTGTTCACCCCAGTAGGATACCAGCTGCAGACCAAATGCTTCTCTAGGTATGTGATGTTAGTCAGAGAAGCACATCTGACTAAAGCAGCTAAGTCACTGAAGGCCGTGTACCACTGAAGTTCTCTGTTCAGCTATAGGCAACTCAGTGCATAGCCTTGGGGAAAAGCCTCTTTAGTGTTGTCCCTGTGTAGACAACTGATGTCCCTGCTGATATCCCCTTTTTCTGAGTCATGTTTCAGCTGGGAGGAAGGAGCTACATACTTATCCCTTAGGTTCACTCTCACCCAGGGTCCTGAACTATTTGCAGCCTTACATCTAGACTAAAGGAAAGACCTTTGGTTCCTTGAACAAGATGGTTCAAGTTTAAGGCTGGCGACTTGTATTTCATCCCCAGGACCCACATGGTAGGAGAGAATCAATACCTGCATGTGTCTTCTGACCTCCACATACCGTGAGACAGACACCAACATTCACACAACACACACACACACACACACACACAAACTCAGGTACGGTTCCCAGCACACATGTTAGATGTGCCTTACCTGTAATTCTACCTCTTGGTTTAGTGCCTATGAATTAAAAGCTTATGTGCACAGACTCAAACATACATACGTATAATTTAAAATAAAAGGCATGGTAGCACATTCCTTTAATCCTAGCATTGGCAAGGCAGAAGCAGATAAATCTCTGAGTCAGAGACAAACTTGGTCTACATAAAGAATTTCAAATCAGCTAGAGCTGATTGAAAACCTATCTCAAAATAAATTTTAAAAGGCTTTTAGATAGGGCTGGAGAGATGGCTCAGAGGTTAAGCTTACTGGCTGCTCTTCCAGAGGCTCTGAGTTTAATTCCCAGCAACCGCATGGTGACTCCCAACCATCTGTAAAGAGATCTGGTGCCCTCTTCTGGCCTGCAGGCACACATGGAGGCTGAACACTGTACATAATAAATAATTTTTTTTAAAAAAACTTTTATATGATGTGATGAGATGCCTCTGTTCTTTTGATGCGGGGTTTCACTGTATGATTCTAGCTAGCCTGGAACTCAGAGATACTCTGGCATCTCCACTGAATGTTAGGATTAAAAGCATGTCCCCACAGACACACCCAAAAACGTGTGCTATTATGCCCAGTAAGGATATGATTGCCTTTCAGCCTTATATTCATTGATGGTGTCAGTGTGTGCCTCCTACTTGTAAAAGGGAAGCACCCCTGATTGGTTTCAGTTAAGTAAGAAGAGTTGTCATTGGGCTTGACCTCCTGTGACTTTCTTTGTCATAGACTGATGTCAGGGAGCCACAAAGGTTGGAGTATAATGACTCACATGGTCCTAACATGGGAGAAGCTAAGTCAAGAGGCCTCTGGTTTGAGGGAAACCTGTGTGGCATAGTGATTCTGTGTTTCTTTCATTACTTGTGTTCTCTTTGCCTGGCACAATGGCTTCCTGTCTTCTCTCTCGCCCTGCTGTTCACCACAAACAGCTCTGTGTATGCATGTACATACAGAGTAGACAGCTAGCCAGTGGCTGACTGAGAAGAGGAGCTAGACAACTGCTGTGCAGTTGACACTTCCCAAACTGCCCCACAGTGACCCGCTAGTGGTGGGCCCCTGCTACAGGAAACCTCCTGGGCTTCCCGTTCTGCATTGCCTATTCCTTGACCTTTGATAAAGTATGCTGTCTGTAAGATGTCGGAACTCTACTTGTGAAGGATCCATCTGAATGGCTATGGAACTATGAGGTAGCAATGACCCTTAAGAGATTCTGCTCAGAACAGCTTTAGGGACCACTGTTGTGGGTGTCGGGGCAGTTTCTGGGGTCAGTTCTATATGCACTGAGTTTACACTCAGCCTCCGTGACTTTGGTTCAGGCTGTCAGGCTTGTGTGTCAAGTTTCTTTACTGGCTGAGCCATTTCATGGTTCAGCCTGTGTTTCTTCAGCATGGTGGTGTTCTACTTTAGGCAATAGAGTTCTAAAATACAAAACTTACGAATCTATTTATTAAATTCTAGTTCTGTGCGTGTTGGTCACACTGGAATGAAGCCTCAGCACATCATTGAAAACATCCTGGCTGTCTCAGAAATGCTTTCAGCAAAACTGCCAGAGGTACAGTATGGCAAGTGCTTGAGTCGTGACGTTTGAGGGAAGCAGCAGTGTATGTGTGGATAACATTATTTCTTTGTTTCAGAAATGGCAGAGTGTGAAACTCTTGTTCCTAAAAACTGAGAAGTCGGCTTCCCTTCCCATCTTTTCCTCATTTGTCACATGCCAGGATGAAAACAACATCATGTCCTTCAGTAGCCTGAGGAAAAAGGTTAGTATAAGTTAGAATATGGGGTGGGGGTGGGCATAATGATCAAAGTGTAGGCCAGGTGATAGGGCACACCTTTAATCGCAGCACTGAGGAGAGAGATGTTACATGAAGGGGGGGGTCCCTTGTTTGTCCCGGCCACCGGCTTGCTTAGCCCCAAAATAACCACACAAAAACTTATTTATTAAAACACTGCTTGGCCATTAGCTCTAACTTCTTATTGACTAACTCTTACATCTTGATTTAACCTGTTTCTATTAATCTGTGTATTGCTACGTTGCTGTGGCTCCATGACATTTCTCTAACTTCGTCTTCCTCCTCCCATGCTATAAAGGCAGTTTTTTTATTCATTAACCAATAAAAGCAACCCGTAGACAGAAGGACCTCCCACACCAGGGAGCGTGGGAGCATGCAGACAGACATGGTGCTAGAGGAGTTGAGAAGAGAGAGACACTGGGTCTGGCTTGGTTTTTGAAGCCAGTGGTAATTTTCCTCCAACAAGGCCCTGTGTTCTAAACCTATGTGTTCATATAGTGCCATGCTGTAATGACAGATCCTATAGGGCCATTCTTATTCAAAAACAAATTTCATTCCTTTTTAAATTGCTGTTGTGAGATACTTGATCACACTTTGAGCCCTGAAATTTTATTTGCGTTAACTAAATCAAATCAGCCTTGAGTCAGTAGGCCAAATTAGCAACCAGTTGATGGAAAGTCATCCTAGAGTGTCTGTAAGACAGTAGAGATAAGCACAGGAAGTAATAGGGAAGGACTTGGTGGAGTGGAAGTACACTCGGAGATGCCAGCAAGGAGAGGTCAGCTAATGGCTACTCAACCTCTCTGAGCTAGTAGGTTTTCACCCCAGCCTTTGACTCCCAAGGCTTGCTGATAAACAGAACAGTAGAGATTAATTAAAACCTCTATTTGGCAGCAGTGACGTAGCTGACAGACCTGAACGGCTGGGCACTCCTAGAGGAGCAGCGGGTGAAAGGGCGGCCTCTGCGAGCTGAGGCTAACAGTGTCCTTGTTTCTTGGAGTATGCTTACAGGTCATCCTAGTTGGGTTTTGGTTTTTGGATTTTTTTCCAGTTTATCTTTGGTTTTGCTTTATTTAGGGGTTCTCCCCCCCACCCCTTGGTTTTTCAAGTCAGGGTTTCTCTGTTCCTTTAGAGTCTGTCCTGGAACTTGCTCTGTAGACCAGGCTGGCCTAGAACACACTAAGATCTGCCAGTCTCTGCTTCCTGACTCTAGGATTTAAATAAAGCATGAGCTTCTGACTGTTTAGAATTTTTTATTTTATATATTTGAATTATGTTCTGAGTATTCTGCATCCGGGGTTGGGGGGCAAGAAAGTCAGAGGAGGGCATTAGATTTCCCAGGAAATATTCTCCAAAGTTATTGTGAGCCACCATGTTGATTATGGGAATCCAGCCAGGTCTTCTTCAAGAACAAATGTTCTTAACCACTGAGCCATCTCTCCAACCACCTTTTGTTTTTTTGAGACAAAGATTTCTATCACCACCATGCATCTAAAATTTTATTTACTTGTTTATTACTTGTTTGGGTTTTTTTAGACAGGGTCTCAGCATGTATACCAGACAGACCTTGAACTCACAGAGATCCATCTGCAACTTAGAAGCACAATTTAACAATGTAAAGAGCAAGCCTTTTGATACTGCAGCTGCTTGTCTCTACCCATAGTCAGCTAACACTAAAATCACGGTGACAAGTTACCTCACCCCTGCTGTGACCACTCTGCTACATGCTATAGCACTCCCAACCTGGTGACCTGTGGGATTTGTGAAGAGCTGGTGCTGGTAGCAGCAGCTGGGTGGATCAACTCTGCAGATAATCTTCCTTCGTCCTTCCGAGTGCTCTTTATTATCTGCGCTGCTACTGGAATATACTGCTTCAATTTAGGAGGGTCTTCCCATACCCATTTAAAGCAGAGGCAAGAGGATCTCTGAGTTTGAGGCCAGCCTGGTCTATATAGTGAGTTCCAGGACAGTCGGAGCTACACAGAGTAACCCTGTCTTGGAAAAAAACAAAGATAAACAGTTAAAGGTACAGGAGTGATCTGCAGGAACCTTGAAAGTACTTTAAATCCAGCCACCTAAAGCATATTAAACACTGGAGGCTCAAGGCCGGGGAGATGACTCCATTGGTGAAAGTGTTTGCCATGCAAACATGGTATCTGAGTGTGACCCAGTTCTGGGGTGGTGGAGAAAAATGGATCCCTGGGCCTCTGGCCAGTCAGCCTAGCATAACCTAATCATCAAACCCCATATCCCAATAAGAGACCCTGTCTTAAGAAAGCGGGTGGCTCCTAAAGAGCCTCAGTTGACCTATGCTATACACATACACACTTACACAAAAGACGGGTAGGTCAGTAATGATTCAAACCAAACCAGGGCTTAAGTGGGGATGGGTTTTCCTTTTTTGTTGTTGTTTTGTTGTGGTGAGTTTTTTTGTGGGGAGGGTTGTCTTTTGGAGACAGGGTTTCCTTGTGGCTTTGGAGCCTGTCCTGGAACTAGCTCTTGTAGACCAGGCTGGCCTCGAACTCACAGAGATCCGCCTGCCTTGCCTCCTAAGTGCTGGGATGAAAGGCGTGCACCACCACTGCCCGGTGGGTTCTGCTTCCTTAATGTAGGTACAAGGGTTTAATTTCTTTCTCTTACCTTCCACCTCTCAGTCGCATGCCTACAATCTGGTGATGGGTACTGAACTGTTGAGCCCTTGCAGGGCCTTGTGTATAATAAGCATGTACCGTAGTGCTAAACTAAATCCCCAATTCTTTCTTTTTGTTTGAGGCAGAATAGATCAAATTGGCCTTTGAGTTTGCCATCCTCCTGTCACAGCCTCCAGCTAGCTAGGGGTGCAAGCGTGTACTAACATTCTGATGTTACTTCACCTACCATCTGTGTAGTGGGTGGGTGTCCAGCTAAGAGTCAGGTAGACAGCCGGTTGTGGTAGGGAGTGTCGGTAATTTATCTTGTGGCCGGTAGGTAGGAGAGATGCAAAGCCAACCAGCTTGGGTACACATGGAAACACCTGTCAGCCCACAAACAAGTAAAGCTGAGTTTTAAGTGCTTGGTCAAGGATGCTTTAGGGAGTTTATGAATAATCAGAACTGTAGCTTCTCAATCTGTTTTCTCTGGGTGTTTTTCCTGCTCATCTTTTATCTGGTGTTTTGGTAGGTACTAAAAAAAAGAATGAATTATGAAAAAGAAAAGTCAAAGAAGAAAAACAAAACGTTAAGGAAAAGCTCCAAAAAGGCTGGATCTCAAGGTAAAACTAGAAGTGCCCCAAGATCCCAGAAGAAAAAGACCAGCAAAGTAAAAACACAACCTGAAGGGACAGACGAGTGTGAAGAAGCAATCCCACAGCTGGTCCCAATAGGAGAAACACCGAATAAAGAAAACCTGAAGGTATTTTTATTACCGTTGATAGTTGTTGTGTATCAGGCAAGCAGGGTAAGTGATGGGAGTTTAGTTTTCAGGCTGTAGGAAGACAGGTGCTGATTGACTTTGTCCTGAGTAATAAAAGGCCTGTTACTCTATGGCAGTTCTTCTAGAAGTGTAACTCACATGTGCGGGTATTCATTGTAGCGGCTCCATAAAGTGGGCAATCCAAACACGTAAGCACAGGATGTGTCTGCTTCCAGCATAGTACAACATACTGGTGTGAAGTTCTTGGTTTTGAGACAAGGTTTTGCTGTGTTTTTAGCCTGGGCTTTCCTCCAAAGTGTTAGGATTGCTGTCACCGTTCCAGTCAGCCTTTATTTGTTATTTTTAATAAAAGGAAAATAAAAGTAGGGATATATTCTAAAATAAAAACTGACTCGGCATTGGTGACGCAGGCCTTTAATCCCAGCAATCAGATGCAGAGGCAGGCAGATCTCTTGAGTTTGAGGCCAGCCCTGGTCTACAAATTGAGTTCCAGAACTGTTTTGCAGAAAAACCCTATCTCTTTTTTTAAAGTTATGTGCCAGGCTGAAGTAGGAGCTGAACCCAGCCTGGATTACAAAATGAGTTCCAGCCAGGTGAGACCCTGCCTCAGAAAGAAAAAGACAGAAGACAAGTACCTGATGATAGAAAAGGCCGAGGTTACACTTTGAAGTTATAGTCAGAATTGTGACTCCTTAAGTTTGATTGTGAAGTCTTGGTCCTTGTTGTTCTAAACTTAATTTTCTTTCCTGTTTTTCTTTTTAAGATGCAAGAAAATATCACAGGGGAAAAGTCTCCAAAAAAGAAACCTGATACAAACACACATCAGGGAAAGAAAAGGAAGGCCCTACCAGCTACAGAGACCCCAGAAGCTTCAGGGCCTGAGACCACAGGAAAGAAGCCAAGAAGTATGCCAGAAACCAGAAAGTCAAAGGCCAAGTTCTTTAAATCCAGGAAATCTTCCAACGCGCCCAAAGACAAAAAAACCCAAGTAGCTCACTCAAACTAAAATCAGGTTTCTCAGTCTGAAGGAACTATCAGAGTTAACTGAACTCAAGAATACGTAGGCAGGGAGGGTGTGGGACACAGAGGTAGGCAGATCTGTGTGGGTTGAAGGCTGACTTAGTTGTCTACCTAGGGAGTTTAGGCTCTCAGAGCTACATAGTGAGACGGGTGTGCACTGCTGCATTAACATTCAAGAAGCCGAGGCCAGTGGCATGAGCTTGAGGGAAGCATCGAGTTTGGCAAAAATCTGTCTTTAAAGACCAAACTTCAGTCCTAGACTTGGTGGTTATAACACTTTGCTAGCATATGCAAGGTCCTTGCTTCAGTACCCAGAACTGTTAAAAAAAAAATCACACACCTGCACATAACAAAATGTACTCTTTGTCCTGACCCCATGCAGTCTTTTTCTACAATGCAAGAGTCCTAGATTTAATGTTTTTGTAAAATTTCCAGGGGTGATTCTGAATTAATGTTTCTATTTGTAAAAGACTAGGGATTTGAGGCAAAAGCATCTATTTTTGTTGTTCAGTATATTTGTTGATAAGAGTTCTTCGGGGTGTTGTGTTTGAATAAAGGTATGGCATCTGCTTCTGGGAAATGGTCCTGTGCTGTGATGTTTTGCATCTCACCTGACTAATTTGAAGACATGTAGCTGCGGCTTCCCATCTGAATGGGATAATTTAATCACTTGAACTGCTAAACTAGCTTGTGCAAATATTCTAAGTAGCCAGTTAGGGGATTGATAGGTAATGATTCAGGTTAGGAGTACTTCTCTTCAGAGGACCCAGGTTCACTTCCCAGCAGCCTCACAGAGGCCCACGGCTCTAACTCCAGCTCCAGGGATCTGAGGCCTTCTGGCCCCAGTCACCAGCCCAGCAATGATGTACAGATGTATATATATGCAGACAAAACACCCAAACATAAAAAAAATTGAAAAATCAACTACAAAATGGAACTGAGAGGTTTCTTGTGGGCTCCAGATGGTCGCTGGATTAATTTTGATAATGAGCTAGCACATAAGTTAAAGGGTATTCTGGAGGACCTTTGCATAGTACTTTGGTTTTAATCTCGGGAGTTGAAGGCAGGGAACTAGTCTTGTTTCATCGGAGATGCTTTTAAAAGAATATAAATGCAGAGTTAAAGCTCTCAATTCCCATTTGACAAAGTTTCTGGTTAATAGGAACAAAACTCAGTGGTAGAATGATTAGCGTACCTGATGTTTTATTTTAAAATGGTCAGTTAAATACAACCTGTGATTACACACACCTGTAGCGTTTTAGTTAAATACAATCTTCTGTGACTATACACACCTGTAGACCCAGCATAGTTGCAAAATTGGAAGCTGTCAGATGACTCCTGTTTTCAGGCCTGGGAAATGCTGGGGTGGGTGTGTGAGCTACAAATCGTCCATGCTTAGTAATAACAGTTTGGGCTGGGAGCACTGATGCAAGCATTTAATTCCTGCACTCAGAAAGTGGAGGGAGGAGGGTTTCTGAGTTACAGGACAGCCAGCCAGGACTATATGGTGAAACCCTGTCTTAAAAACAAGAAAAAAGTGAAAATTGTAACATCTTTACCAAATTCTCAGCAGGTGAAGACTCAGCATACTAGCCATCAGTTCAAAACCTCTTCCAATTTTGGCATTACCTTTTACATAGGATAGTCCAGTGAGGACTCTTATCTGTGCACTCCTTGTTAGGACTTTCTTCAGAATAATTGAGGTATTCACCTAGGTGAAGAAAATACTGTGTTGCATGGGCCCCACTCTCCACACCATGAGTGTCCATGTTGCTTCAATTCTGCAATCAAGGGCCTAATGCATAAAAACAAGCCCAGCCATGCTGACTCTTCACTGAAGGACCCTTCCTCTTGAACGTCCTCACTGCTTTGGAAGAAAATTTCTAGCATATGTTGAATGATTTGAAAGCTACTGTTGGACCAGGTGAGAAAAGTCATTTCTTTCCTAGAACTAACTGCTAGTGTTCCCCGAAGGTCTTTGAAGGTACAGCTTCACAGCTTTCTGCATCTATGGCTGCTAAGTTCCCGCTGACGGGAATGTCTGCACAGGGAGAGGGTCTTAGCAGACATGCCCATGGGAACTTAGACTCTCCCTGTGCAACAAACGGCTGTTTGTCTGAAAATACTAAGATTCTGGATTTGGGGACTGAAGAGAGGGTCTTAACAGCGGTTAAGAACACTTGTTCTTGTAGAGGACCCAGGTTATATTCCCAGCATCCACATGACTGCTCACAACACAACCTTCCCTAACTCACCAAGTCTAGGGGTTCTGATCTTCTGAACTCTGAGGCCACCAAGCATGCACCAAGTGTACAAAGGATACACAAACAGCAAAACACTTGTATATAAGACTTTAAAAAAAAAAACAAAAAAACACTTTTTATTTATTTATTTATTTGGCTTGGGTTTTCGGAGACAGGGTTTCTCTGTGCAATGGCTCTAGCTGTCCTGGAACTAGCTTTGTAAACCAGACTAGCCTAAAACTCATATCTGCCTGCATCTGCCTCCCAAGTACTAGGCTTAAAGGTGTATCACCTAGGTTATTTTTTCGTGGGTTTTCTATTTTCCCTTTCTTCCTTTTTCCCTCTCTCCTCTCTCTCCTTTCTCTCTCTCTCTCTCTCTCTCTCTCTCTCTCTCTCTCTCTCTCTCTCTCTCTCTCTTTTGGTGTTGTTTAGAGGGGTTTTGTTTTTGCTTTTCGTTGGTTTTGTTTGCTTGCTATGAGAAAGTGTTTCACCATGTACTGATTCTGGCCTGGAATTCAGCTTCCAAGTTCTAGGATTACAGGCACATGACACCTCATCAGTCTAGTCCACACCCATCTTTGAATTTTATTTCTTGTATTAAGTATAACAAGACACAGCTGGGTGGGTGCACACCTTTCTCCCAGCACTTGGAAGGCCGAGGCAGGCAGATCTCTGTGAGTTCAAGACCAAACTGGTCTACAAATGAGTTCCAGGAAAGGCTCCAAAACTACACAGAGAAACCCTGTCCCAGGGGAGGGGAAAAAAAACACTTGAGGAAGAGGCAATGCTCCGTTCTTACTAGCCTTTCCAGAGTCTTGAATGACCTGCTACCATCTTTAACAATAGCTTTTTTTTTTTTTCCCATGAGATGGGATCTCATCATGCAGCTCTGGCTGTCCTGAAAATTCACCCACTTTTGCTTCAGGAGTAGAGAGATGAAAGGCATGTGCCAACACCTGGCTATGTGGGATCTTTTATTACCACCGAGAACCACAGTGGATCTGTGGGTGTAGCTCAGGAGTAGAGGGCTTCCCTACCATGCGTGAAGCCATTACTTATGTGTGCACCCCACCATCCCACCCGCGTCACTGTAAGAAGTGTTAAACTAGCTTGTGCTTCGAGACAGTTTCTACATAGCCTTGGCTGTCCTGGTACTTGCTGGGAATTCTGAATCTTCCTACCTCAGCCTCCCAAGTGCTGGCTTATGAACACCCCAACCAGGCAGCTCTCCATAACTTTGGGCTGTTTCTCACTGTAATCTCCCCCTCAATCACTGCAGGAAAATAACCACAGTGTACCAACCTCTTCAAATGGATGCGATTAGCAGTCTTCTGCCAAGGGGGAAGCCTGTCTGCTGTCTGTCCTTGAAATGTTCCTGGTGGCAGGCACTAGTCTTCATCATGGGAGTACTGACTCTGACTCTGGGCCTCATTCTCATCGTCTACAGCTCCTCCCATCGAGTGGCTTTCTCTGTTGGAATATGCATGACAGTTGCAAGCTTTATTTTCATTGTACTCACTCGTGTGCAAGTTTTGCCTAACAATGAGAATTTGACAGAAGAACCAGAGTTAGGAAGCAGGTCAGAAAGTTCCTTATACACCTCCCAGACTTCAGTGTTGGCCAGCACCAGAGTGTAACTCTACATTGAACTTATAAAGGTCCCCTGAACCTTTAAATCTGAACATTAAAAATACAAATAAAAATTGCCTTTTAGTAGCCTGTCTCCTAATAAAGCACTAAAGCAAGAATACCCAAAGGTAAAAGCCTTCTGTCTCATTTTGTTCCTGTTCTCTGTGGGACAATAGATTTTTTTCTGAGGAAGCAGTGATTTTTCTACATTCGTGCCATGGGCCCGAATCGTCAGTAGTTGACTCTCTACTCTGTCTCTGTCTCTCTGCCCAGTGAAGGCCTAGCTCTTCCTGGCTCTTTACCTTGACTCCTGCAACTTTAAGCATATGCAAAAGCATATACCCAGACAACTCACTCAAGATTGGCACCTTCTCTATATAAATACAGTCCTGGGCTGGCAAGATGCCTAAACCTGAAATTGACGCCCCCAGGAGTCACATGGTAGAAGGAGAAAACCAACCCCCGCTGTCTGACCACACCCATACCAGTGCCATGTCCCTATATACATAGAAATGGTTTGTTTTGTTTTAATCCTATCCAGTTCTTAGCTATTTCTTCCCATTGGGATCCACTTCCATAGTGTTGTGTATCCTGAGACAAATCTACAGAATGTAAGAGTATTCCACCCCCACACTCTTAGAATCCAGCCTCTGTTGCCCTCATCTTTGTCCATGCCCTCAATGAATCTGTTTCTGTTGTGACAGGGTTATCCAGCCCCTTCTCTTCCCCAACTTTTGTTCACTTTTGTCTGTTACCACAGGGGATCTCCCCTAAAACTACTACAGCGCCCTTGCTGGACAGTGGGGCTTTGTTTTGTTTTTGTATGTGAGTCTTGTGGTTTTGGTTTCTCAAGCAGGGTTTCTCAGTAGTTCCTGATTGTTCTGGAACTCACTATGTAGACCAGGTTGGCCTTGAACCCAAAGATCTGTCTGCCTCTGCCTCTGGAGTGCTAGGTTCAAAGACTTGCACCGCCACCACCTGGCTCCAAACAGATTTTTATACAGAGGGCATCACAGCTCAGCAATCCAAAGTGTATTTTCCCGCTCACTATAAAGCATGGTTCCCCGCCTGTCAGTGCTTTACCAAAGTGCAGATTTCCCACTCTCCAGTGTGCAGGTGCACTCACTGGGTGGGAGCAGCAAGTGCCAGCCTCTCTCACCCCCCACGACGTTCGTCTGAAAATGGAGTGTGCACATTTGGAGAAGAGTGTCAGTGTGCCCACATGCCAGCACAGGAAGAATCCCGTACGGATTCCCACACTCTTTAGAGCTTTTGAGGGCACCAAGTTATCACTCTTGAAAAAAATGACTATCTTAATGACTGAAGAATATAAAATTTGGCTGGCACGGCATAAGAACTGGACATGGTGGTGCAGTCCAGTAATCCCAGCACTTGGGAGACTGAAGCAGTAGGCTGAGAGATCAGATCATCCTTGACTTTGTAGCAAGTTTGATGTTAACTTGGGATGCATAAGGCCCTGACTCAACAATGGAGGGGGAGGGGCTGGAGAGAAGGCTCAGCTGTTAGCTCTACTGCTCTTCCAAAGGACCTGTGTTCAGTCTTCAACACCCGTGCCATGTGAACCAGAGCCTACCACACCCATCATGTCTCCAGAGATGGACCTTACTGGGGAATGGAGGAAATACAGAAAAGACCTAGACACATGGGAAAGGTAGGATCAGGTGGTCGGAGCTCTCTGATGGAGGAACCTTAGTGCCCTGGAAAGTCAGCATGTTCATTGCATATGGCTGAGTAAGGAGGTGGGTTTAGTTCATCTTAGTATGAGGGGACTCTGTGGGCGGGCAGCCTTCAAGCTGTAATTATCCGGGGGTTGAGCTCTATGGCACACACTACCTCTACACACTACCAACGTCAGCACATGGAACCTCACACCCTCAGGGGAGGGGTTTTGTCATTTTTTTCCCGATGAGCCTAAGGGTCATTGACATGGCTAGCTCTTCTCAACAAGACACATTCACTCAGGACTTCACACACTCAGAACTTCCACCATTTTCCATAACAACTATACATTGCTCTGACCCCTTCTTGCCTCCACTGTCACTCCCATACATGTGCACACACATACAGACACACACATACACATAAATAAAAAAAAATAGAATAGGGCCAGACAGAAGCTTGGCAGCTAAGAGTGATTATTGCTCTTCCAGAGGACCATCTGTCCACAGCAACCACGTGGTGGGAGATCACAATCACTTGTAATCACTTTAGATTCAGGGGATCCTGTGCTCTCTTCTGACTCCTGAGGTCAGGGTTTTCTAATGTCAGTTCTCCCCTCCCTCCCCAGGCCCCGTGGCCCTATACCTTGGCATCCCCAGCTTCACAGCCAAACAAGTCCTGAAACTCCCCATCTCCCTCCTCACCCCCTGCTGCTATTACAAGGGCATGCTACCACACCCGGTTTCTTTGGTGCTGGGAATCAAACCCAAGGCTTTGTGCATGCTCTTTGCCCACTGAGCTCCATCCTCAGCTCCTTTCACTTTCTGCTTGTCTCTTCTGCATATCATTATCTGCACAAGAGCATAAAGAAACTTCCTAAAACTGTAAAATAGACTCTGGAATTTCCATTTCAGAGAAGGAACTTCAAATTTCATGTAGTGGTTCACTGGCTTTGAGCTTTCTGCACACACACACACACACACACACACACACACACACACACACACACACTCCTTCCCTGTACCTCGGCTATGCAAGTCCAGCTTCAGAATCTTGGTTCCTCTCCCTCCTGTTTTGAATGGGTGTCATTTCTCAGAATCCTTCCTAGATTCTTTCCCTTTAAAACAGTGCTCTCACACCCTGCTCTAGTTTTTCCATTCTTTGCAGGCTTATAGGTCCCCACTCCCATTCTGCTGTGCCTTGACACAATGCAGGCCCCTATGAGCATCTGGCCATTGAAACACAGGTGAATACAGTGACATCTAAGATGAGACCTGAAGGCCAGGGAGAATGAAACTGACTATATAGTGTTGTCTCTGAGATCCAGTGCATCTTGTTTTCAAGATGATTACAAATAGGGACCGCGTGTAGAGTAGAACTCAACTAACACCCGAGCGCCTGAATAAGTTTATATCACCTCCCAGGGTCCCTATGTCTGTCATTCATTTGAAAGGACATGACCATATAGTTGTTTTCAAGGTGATGCCAACAGTGACGGGGAGCAGAGCATGACGCATGGAATAAGTTATTGCAGGGAACAGATTGCGGGGAGAGTGACACCCTGGTGACCAGAAAAATCTAGGTCGTCTCCCAGTCCCACTCTGGTCTCCAAACTGTGAGGGAGAGGCCGAGGACACTGGGCGCCCTTTCCGCGTAGCCACCGGGGCATCCGCCCATCGCCACCGCTTCCGCAGCCCCGAGGCCCCGACGTGGCGCCTCCAACCCGGGTCTGACGCTGGTGGCGCAGCCAATGGTGGCGTTTGCGGGGTGGCGCGCGAGACCTCCCGCCGCCAGAGGGCGCCGCCCCGAGCGTCGCGGGCTGGCAGCCGCCTCTGGTCGCCCAGGGAAGCTGCCAGGCTGTGAGAGCGAGAGCGGATGAGCGCACGTCCGGGTGTCGCCTCCGAGTCCCCCAGAGTCCGCGTCCCGGGTGCTGCCCCGCAGGTGAGGGAATGGGACGCGTGGGGACCGCGGGGAGGATCGCGCTTTCCTAGTCGCGCGCGCGCCGCCGCCTCGTGCTCACGCGCGGTCGTTAACGGACTCCAGGCGGGGGAGGGGCGCGGGCCCCGGAAGCTGGCTGCCCGGGGATCCTCCGGGGTCGCTAGCGGGGGGCGCGCTGCGGCCCCTGCCTCCGGATAGCTTGGCCGACGTCCGCGCAGTCGCTTTTGGTGGTTTCACATTTCGTTATTTCCGCGTGCTTAGGTGGTCGCGGGGGATCCGGGTTAATAAGTGTCTCGGTTTGGGGGCGCGCACGATGCCTGCCGAGTGCGCGCCTGCTGGTGTCGGGTTCCTGCCAGCGGGTTTTGAGCGCGTCGCACCCGCTTATGGGTGGCAACCGGTTTCCGGGGTTCAGCGGAGGTGCCGGGACTACAAGGGGGTTCTTGGTTTTTCTTTCCCCACCCTTAAAGAATGGAGACCTGTCAGTTCCCATTAGCGGGAATTTCCGGTTAAGGGGTGGTCAGCGCAGGGGTGTGGTCAGGCTGGAAGGTCCTGGCTGGGCCCAAGGGGTGGTGCATTTATTCTGATTGGGTGAATTTATTCCGGGGTTGGGCGTTTTCGGGTACCCAGCTGTTAAGGGATCAAAGAGGGTAAAGGTGTAGAGTATTTAACACGGAGTCTGGTGAAACTAAACCTGTGCTGTCCACTAAGGTGGTTACTGGTGACGTGGGGCCGTCCAGAACTTGAATGCGGTAAGACAAATGAGTTATACTTCTGCCCGCCCCCTCCCCCCCTCGAGTGCCCCGGAACTCACTCTGTATACCAGGCTGGCCTCGGGCTCAGAGATCACCTGCTTCTGCCTCCCGAGTGCTAGGACTAAGGGCGTGAACCACCACCGCCTAGCTCTGGTTTCAATTTTAAAGTCTGATTTGGTAGAAATAACGAAAAAGATCTCCTTGGTAAACTCCTATACTTAAATCAATGTGTGTTAGTAGTGTGTTACTTAGTTAATTGAGGTAATACCTGTTGTTGCCGTGTTAGAGTGAACCACTCTGGCCGATTTCTTTCTACTTTTTCAGTATGGCCATTTGGTAATTTAAAATGGCTTATACGGCTGGCATCGTATTTCGATTGGACAGTGCTCAACGGAGCTTCGTAATGGGGGAGGGGCTGGGAGCCTCTGCCATCTGCTCTTCCTGATTCTCTGGAAGTGGCTGCCTTTCCTAGAGGTTCTCAAGGAATCAAAAGGTTCTTTTCACCCTGGTAAGTTTGGGGTGGTGTTCTTCATCTGTGGATTAAATCCAGTGCTTGGACAGTTTTCTCTGTCGAAATATTTCTCTTTCTGCTCTGTTGGACCAACAGGGTAAGCTTTAGCTGGTAGTCAGATTGAGTTATTGAAGTTGAATATTGTCAATATTTAGAGAGGGGTGTTGTGCAAAGAGTCAGTTGATTTAGTGTCCTCCAGATGAACTGGAACACTTCTTCCCTGCTCTGTGTTCTTGTGACTTTTGGTTAGCGTTCTGTTCAGACCTACAACCCTCTTCCCTTGTTCAGACCTACAACCCTCTTCCCTGTATTTCCCAGATCTACTGCTAACAATGTTCATTGTCAGTTTAAGACCTCGCAGTTGCTAGTAGTGACTGATTTTGAAATCTACTGATTTGAGTGTGTTGAATCCATTTGTAAGTGAAGAAATCAGTTGTTAGACTGTCAATTGTGGAAATAGTTTATTGAATAGGTAGTTAAGAAAAAGGAAACAAAACACACCTCTGCTCTATTACCACAAGTGCTTTAGAGCGAGTTTTCTAGACAGAACACCATGTGAGGAAGCTTTGTCTTCTAGATAGTACCTGGGTGGTATGTTTTGTCCCAGCAAACCCACATTTTTCTCCATAATCTTCAAGTGTGGGCTGTCAGCTGGGTGCTATAGTCTCAGCCACTTGTTATAGCGAAGTGGGAGGAGGCCTTGGATCCCAGGAGTCCCAGAGAAGCCTGGGCAGCAGAATGAGAGCTCATCTCAAACAGTAAACAACAGAGCCATACAAAGAAACTTCCAAGGTATTTACAAACTTCCAAGGTATTTGCAAAGAAAACGTTGTTTGTGCACTCTCTTTCTCCCTCTTTCTGTCTCTTTCCCTCTTCCCCTTTCCCTCTCCCTTCCTCCTCCGTCCGGACACACACACACACACACACACACACACACACATACACACACCATCCACCAGGTAAGCTGGGTCTCAAATGGGTTCGTTAGGCTTTGCTGATAGCAGCAACTTCACATGCTGAGCTGCCTCACCACTCTCTCAAGGCTTTCTAAGAGATTTCACTGATAAAAATTCAAAAAAAGAAAATGAGGTACTCTCAACCTTGCCAGGTTTTGTCCCAATAAGAAATTTATGAATTTGCTTTTTAGTTCTACAAGTTTAATGTATTGTCGAGTTAATTTTGTAACATAATGAACCTTCTGGGCCGTGGAATGGTGAGAGGCAAAAGTTCTATTTCCCCAAGTAAGAGAGGACGACTCGACGATTTTGGAGTGAGGGTTGCTGGGACATGTCTGGTGAAGGCAAGAAATAGCAGTCCTGGGGGGAGTGGGAGGGGGTTGGGAGGGGGGGCGGAAATGGAAACTTTTATAATTTAATAAAATTTACTAAAAAAAAAAAAAAAAAAGAAATAGCAGTCCTTGAGTAGAGGACTTCCTTGAGAATCTGAGGTGACTCATGACTGTGGTGACTGAGGCAGATTATCTCAATGAAATATTTTCTGTTGAATAATCCCAGGATTGTACATGAGGTGTAGGGTTCCCTGTGAGCTGCCTGGCTTGACTGGAGGCTGCTTCCCAAGTTTACAGAATCTGAAATCTCTTGGCAGTTTCAGAGTGAACAGTTCCCATGGGGGAAGGGAGGACTTAGCTCAAATAAGGAGTTACCTTCCTGGTACTGTTTGACATAGCCTCCTCTGGTTTTCAGGAAGGGAGAAGCTGTCTCAGGAAGGGAGAAGCTGTTTAGCAGGGTTTCTCTACCTGGATTGCAGCAGGAAGGGTGTGGCATTTGCCCTCTTGCCCAGGGCCGGATAAGTGAAGGGTCAGCTAGGGTCAGCTAGTGTACACTGTTTCAGGAAAGGCTCTCAGGGACATTACTTGAACCATTTGGTAGTTTTCTGTTTTTCTCTCATGACAGGATTTCTCTGTGTTTATCTCTGACTGTCCTGAAACTTGCTCAGTAGACCAGGCTGGCCTTGAATTCACAGAGATCCGCCTGCCTCTGCCTTGGGAGTGCTGGGATTAAAGACATGTGCCACCACCATCAGCAGATACTTTTAAAGCAAAAATACAGTAATACTGGACTACTTTTTCTTGCACCCCTTAAAAATATCTTTTATTTATATTTGACAATTTCATCTACTATTGTCTTATATCTTGATCATATCCAAGCTTTGCCAGCTCCATAATGGTTTGAACAAGGGCCAACTGGTAGTCCATCTCTTGGTATGTCTTGGAAAGAAAGTTGTTTCACATGAATTTTTTAAAAAGTTTTATTTTATGTATATGGTGCTCTATCTGCATGTATACCTGCATTCCAGAAGAGGACATATTATCCCATTTTAAATGACTGTGAGCCACCATGTGGTTGCTGGGCTGGAAATTGAACTCAGGATCTCTGGAAGAGCTGCCAACACTCTTAACTGCTGAGCCATCTCTCCAGCTTCCCCTACATGAAGTATTTGTGTCTAATGTTCTGGCCAAGCCTTGTCCACGGAGGTTTTCTTGTGAATGGCTCCTCATCTTGAGTGAAGATGCTTTAAATGATTCCCATGAGCCTGTCTGTGTGTACGTATGTGTGCATGAGCATGTTTATTCCGTGAAATGTCCACCTGTGTCTAAGCCTAGACTACCAGAGGCAGGTGCTGGTCCTCCAGAAGCCTGGGGCACTTGGTGTAGAATAGTGAACTTCACAGGCATCAGGCTGGCTTCAGAATCTAGCTCTGTGGTCTGGGGCCAGTTCTCTGTCCAGGGTCACATCTTTGTACCCCCCAGCACCTGTCTCTTAGTGCACTGAGAGCAGATGTCTTACTACAGGGAAGCTCTTGGCACAGCGTGGCAGCAGAGGTTGTCAGCCTCTGGCTCTGTCTCAGTGTGCTATAGTAACACCTCACTGCTCTTGGGCCGCTCATGGGAGCTGATTTCTCCCCATGCTGTGAAAGGTGAGAGGTACTAATTTCACTATACTGGCTTTGTACTAGACTGAATGATGTCACTTAACAGATGCTG
The DNA here is from genome assembly GCF_982192425.1 of Myodes glareolus. NCBI lineage: Eukaryota > Metazoa > Chordata > Mammalia > Rodentia > Cricetidae > Myodes > Myodes glareolus. The sequence continues at coordinate 103,865,375 of NC_142034.1, read as the reverse complement.
ATTGAACAGGGAGTAAGAATGGGACTTCAGGATGCTTTCTCCCTCCTCAGGAGATAACAAATTTTTAAACAGCTGATCTCTGAAAGAGGATATTTTAGCTTATTAGAGTTTGGTTAATGAAACTAATTCCTACTTATCTGAGTTTCCTGTTTGGACGTGTACTGCTGAAAGCCCTCCCTCAGTTTCTTCTAACCAAGGAGATGTGTTGATGTAGGAAATGCACTGTTGCTCCTTGGGGTATCCCGTGTGGTTGTAGGTTTTTGTGAACACATGTATTTTCTCACTCTTGTGCTTTAATCCCTGTCTTGTTGCAATGAGTGTTTGCAACAGTAATTTCCTGTTTGGATTCCTCTCCCTACCTTCCACCCCAGACTGGGTTTCTCTTTGTAGCCTTGGCTATCCTACAACTGCTTTATAGACTAGGCTGGCCTTGAACTCACAGAGATCCACCTGCCTCAGCCTCCCAAATTCTGGGATTAAAGGTGTGCACCACCACCACCCAGCTCCCTCCCTTCTGTTGCTTATTTCTTTAATTGCTTGTTTTGAGACAGGGTCTCCTGTAGCCCAGACTAGCCTGGAACTCACCACTTTTCTGCCTGTCTCCCTGGTGCTGGGATTCAGATGTGTGCCACCGGGTCCAACTCATTTTACTTTGTCTTTGAAACATTTCTAAAGAGTTCTGATGTAACTGATCTCTGGACTTTTCGTGAAATATTCTCTTTACACTTGGCTACTTTGTTCATCTTCCATCCAGCTATTTAGTGAACTAGTTCCGTATGTTCATAGAGTCAGGACCAAGAGACAACAAAGTTCCTATTTAAGTGACCAGTAGAATTAGAGGTCAAGACAGGCATTGTGGCAATTTAAGGTGATAAGTTAAGGTCTGGTCCCAAAATGTGTCATTTAAGCCAAGACTCTAGGATGAAAAGGAACCAGCTCTGTGGAGGACTGGAATATACACTGTGGACAGAGAAAGCAGCAAGTACTATGTCTATAAGTATAGAGTACTTAAGCCAGTCTCATAACCCACAAAAAACCTATTTGGCCTTGAGGAGGACCGTGTGCTGGGAGTGGGAAGGTAGGCTCTTTTAGTATAGCAAGGAAGTAGGTTTTCTTTTAAATGTCTTGGGAAGGCACTAATGGACTTTCTCAGAAGTAAAGTACAGTAATGAACTTGGGGCTTTGTTTTGTTTTGTTTTTTTTGAGATGTGGTCTTTTTTAAAGCCCAGACTGACTTTGAACTCTTGATGCTCTTGTCTCCAGAATAGCTTGGATTGCAGGAGTGTGTCACACTCTGCTCCTAAATTGTATTATTCCAAGAGCCTCCCTTTAGTGTCCTGTGGGAGGTAGGCGGGGAAAAGGACAGTGAAGAGCATGTGCTGCACATGCCTTGTTCTCATGGCGTCTTTGGTGGGCTTTGAGGGTTGGTAGGGTGTGGAATCATGAATGTAGAAATTCATGTCTACACTTGAATTTCTGAATTGAGGAACTGGATAGGTTTGGGAAGAGAATTTACAGTTAATAGGGCCAGTTAATTAATTTAATTACCTCAGCAGTTAAGAGCACTTGTTGCCCTTGTAGAGGACCCAGATTTGGTTCTCAGCATCCACTTGGTGACTCACAACTGTCTGTAACTCCAGGTCCAAGGGATCCCATGCTCTCTTCTGACCCCCAAGGGCACCAAACATGCATATAGTATACATAGATACAGGCAAAACACTTATGCACATAAAAAAATTAAATTTACAATTAGAGTAATCAATAAAAGTATCAACAGCCCTAACATTTTGTTTATGGAAAAAGATGAGCTGGGCAGTGGTAGCACTCGCCTTTAATCCAGCCCTGGAGAGGCAGAGGCAGGCCTCTGTGAGTTTAAGGTCTACAAGAGCTAGTTCCATGACAGGCACCAAAGCTATGCAGAGAAACCCTGTCTAAAAAAACCAAAAACAGAAACAGGAAAACAAAAAGTAGGGCTGGAGAGATGGCTCAGCGGTTAAGAGCACTGGCTGTTAGAGTACCCTGGTTCAACTCCCAGCACCCACCCACATGGCAGCTCACACCTGTCTGTAACTCCAGTTCCAGGGAAACCCAACACCCTCACACAGACATACACACAGGCAAAACACCAATAAACAAAAGAAAAAGAAAACAGAAAATGACCATGATGTGTTGGTGTGGACTGGATGGAGGGTTTTTTGTTATTGTTGTTTGTTTGATTGTTTTGGTTTTGGTTTTTCGAGACAGGGTAATAGCCCTAGCTATCCTGGAACTAGCTCTGTAGACCAGACTGGCCTCGAACTCACAGAGATCTGCTTGCCTCGGCCCTCTGAGTGCTGGAATTAAAGGTCACCTCCTCCTGGCTAGATGGAGTTTTTACTAAATGTTTGAATAGTGTTATTTGGCACACATATGCCCTTTATTCTACAAAAGATGCTGACACATTCATGAGATGCCCTTTGGCCAGTAAATTTGCAAGATTGTTAACAGCAGGGTGTGCACACCAGGACTTGGATATGTTTTAGTACAGCCTAATTATGGATCCTTGTGTATAGTATGTGGAGATAAATGTAGAATGCTCTGAGATTTGGTGCTTAGTGGAAAAAGCCAAGTGCAGAACATGCTAATCGCCTTAGTTTGCATAACAACAACAACAACAACAACAAAATGCACAATTTTCTTTCAAGACAGGGTTTCTCTGTGTAGCTTTTGCTGTCCTGGAACTCGTTCTGTAGACCAGCCTGGTCTCAAACCCACAGAGATCTGCCTGTCTTTGCCTCCTGAGTTATGGATTAAAGACATGCACCACCACTGCCTGGCCACAAAATGGTTATTATTTTCAGAAATAATTATAGACTCACAGGAAATCACAAAGGGAAAGCAGAGTCCCATGAACCTTCTACCTTTCTCCTTCTGGTGACAAACATGTTACAAGCAGGAAAAGGCCATGGGTGTAAGACTATTTTTCATACATACTGTACTGTGTTGGTGTACAAAGGAGTTCCATAATAGTCCGGAATGGAATATAACAAATGTTTGTTTATTTAGGGATAAACTCACAAAAAGAGTAGCAATCCAACTGTGTATGCTGGGAACTGGAACTGAATCCAGCAGTCAGGAATCTCGTGCACATTTTTTAACTGCATTTATAGTACATGAGACCTCACCCAAAGTGGGTTGATGTCTTAAAGGCTATTGTCTAAAGGAATTCCAACAGCACTTTCCCCTTTTGTCTAAATAAGAGAGTCTAAGCCCAATACAAAACTATATACAATAAGAACAAATATCAAGTATTGTCCAGGGAAAGAAGGGGCAAAAATATATAAAAATTAGAATTACAACCAGCATGAACAGCATCAAACAACATATGCCAAATGTTTCAATAGTTATCCTATCCTAAGCATCATGCAGTATATTTCTGGGGCTTTGTTTAACATATCCTTTATAGTTCAATTTGATCTTTCTAAACTGCCTGACCTGTAGGATTGTTAAGTATTCCTGTAATATGCTTTATATTATAATAAACAAAAAACGGTTTCATTTTCTTAGAGATATATGCTGGGCCATTATCTGTCTTTATTTGTGCAGGTATACCCACGATGGCTATGATTTCTAGTAAATATGTGATTACTGAATCAGCCTTTTCCCAACTCAAAGCAGTTGCCCATTGAAAACCTGAATAGGTGTCAATGATATGGTGTACATATTTTAATTTTCCAAATTCTGTGAAATGGAACACATCCATCTGCCAGATTTCATTCCTTTGAGTACCGTTTGGGTTACTCCCTGCAGGTAGTGGTGTTTGGTTATAGAAAGAGCAAGTAAGACTTTTCTTTATAATCTCCTTAGCTTGCTGCCATGTAATAGAAAAGTTCTTTTTTAAACCTTTGCTATTGACATTTTTTTAAATGAAACTCTGAAGCCTTCTGCACATTTTCAATCAATAATTGATCAGTTTCTGCATTACCTTGTGCTAGAGGACCTGACAGACCTATATGGGATCAGATGTGTGTTATGTATATGGGACAAAACCTATTCCTGATTATATCTTGAACCTAAATAAATAATGAAGTCAATTCTGTATCATATGGTATAAATTCAGTGGTTTCAATATATACAAAACAACCTTTTCTACTTATTACGAATCAGGAAATAGCCTTTAAGATATGGGCCCACTTTGGGCGTGGTCTCATGTACTATAAATGCAGACAAAAAGTATGTGCAGGCCTCTGGATCCTGGATTCGGTTCCATTTCCCAGCACATGCAGAGGACTGCAGATTACTACTCTTTCTGTAAGTTTATCTCTAAATAAATAAATCTTTGTTATACTCCATTCAGGACTATTGTGGAACTCTTTTGTGCACCAACAAATTGGTGCCCAACGTGGGGCTGTGTCTTAAAGGCTACTGGCTGAAGGAGTTCCCACAGAAGTACTGACTGTCCGTTATGAGTCATTGTGCTTGTGTGTGCACATGTGATGTGTACTGTGTGCTCTGTTATCTAGAGGTGCTGGTTCATAACTAGCACCCTAAGCCGAGACAAATGAGACAAAGAAGGTTTTTGGTTTTCCTTTGAGACAGAGTTTCATGTAGCCCAGGCTAGTCCTGAACTCACCTGTGTAGCTAAGGATGGCTGAAGTTCCTGATCTTTCTGCCTTCTCCTGGATACTAGGATTATAGGCATGTGCCACTAGGTCTGGTTTAGATAAAGGGTTTTCTATAGGGTATCTTTGGCAGTACACTCAGAGCCTGGGGAATGCAGATGGGACAGTGTTGTTGGGAAGGAGAATTCCTTTTTACTATCATAGTACCTTGTAAATAACCTAAGACATCTGAGTGACACCCGAGTTGAACTGTCAGAGGCAGAGAACCATCAGAAGTGGGGGGGCCTAGCTGGGAGTCCTTAACATCTGGGCTTAGCTAGAGGTCCTCCTAGAGGACAGTAAGGAGAGATCTGGGTAAGGCCAGGTAAAGGTAGACCTTCCCGCGGTGAAGAGAGAATGGCAGTGAGGCAGGGACAAGCTAGTAAGGGCCATGGTGGAAGGTGAGGAAGAAGTATCCTGGAGTGACAAACCAGGCCGTGCAGCTTTTGCTTTGTGTGAGAGGAGTGATTAGATTTTCTTACAAGAAGTTTCTTACTTACCTGGCAGGGAGCTACCATGATCAAGAAGGTGTTTTCACCTGGGGTGTGCTGACTTTTTTTTTTTTTTATTTCCCCAAATGCAGGAAACGCAACTGCATAATTTGAGCAGTGGGGATTGCATTTGTGTTCTCCCCTATACAGAAAAAAATATTCTCATCTGGACGTCCCAGCCCTCGGGGGCAGAGGCAGGTGGATCTCTGAGTTCAAGGTCAGTCGGATTTACAAAGTGAGTTTCAGGACAGCCGGGGCTACAGAAAATCAAAACCAACCAGACAGGCAGACAAAAAAAACCTGAGGCCATATTTTGACAGGATTGAAGAGCAAAGTAAGCTGGGTTTAGTTGTCATAGTGTGGAGTAATACTCAGGGACTCTACAGGTAAATACATAATAAAACCACAAACCAAAAATAAGGGATAAACTAAAACAGTTTTCTTTAAAAGTGGAGGTGGGAGGGGTGCTGGAGAGATGGCTTAGTGGTTAAGAGCACTGACTGCTCTTCAAGAGTCCCTGAGTTCAATTCCCAGCAACCACATGGTGGCTCACAGCCATCTATAATGTAGACCTGGCACCACCTTCTGGCATGTGGGCACACATGGAAGGAATGATGTACACATAATAAAAATAAAATCTTTTAAAAAAAAAGTGGAGGTGGGAGGTGGAGTTATTTTCTAAGTTAAGTTAAATCTGGTGGAGCAGTGTCTGCATAGTTTGGGTGGGGTTGGCACGAGCTTGACTCCGTAAGCAAGGGCCTAAGAGAACGGCTGGATTGGTATAGTCTGTGTTTTATTTTTTATTTTTATTTTTCGAGATAGGGTTTCTCTGTAGCTTTGGAGCCTGTCCTGGAACTCACTCTGTAGACCAGGCTGGCCTCAAACTCACAGAGATCTGCCTGCCTCTGCCTCCCGAGTTAAAGGTGTGAACCACTATGTCTTTCTTCCTAACACACATAGGCCATCTTGGGCTACACAGTGAGATCCTGTCTCAGAGAAGGGATGCGTGCGTGCGTGCGTGCGTGCGTGTAGATGATACCGTGCAGGAATGGTTCTTTCCTAGTTTTCTGGGATCAGACTCACAATGTTAGTGGTGATGGCAAATTTCACTGAGTCATTTCATTGTCCTTCTGACTTAAATTTGTCAGAGTGAGTTGGTGTTAAGCTAGGAAAGTTAGGTTGCTAAAGATGGACAGATGTGATAAATATTGAAAAATATTATTTGTAGAATCTAGGTAGTGCATGGTCTTCATTGTAGAAAATGTCTACAATAAACTTGTAATTCTTCATCAGGATTTTGATAAAAACAAAAAAACATTGAAATGCTATTACACTGTTGTTTAGATTATTTAATTTATTTTATGTGTATAAGTATTTTTCTGGCATGTATGTCTGTTTACCATGTGAGTGCCTAGTGTCCATGGAAATCAGAAGAGTGTGTTAGATTGCTTGGAACTGGAGTTACAGACAGTTGTGAGTTGCCATGTAGGCTTCCTTAATGACTGAGCCATCTCTGTAGTCCCTCACACTGTGTTTAAATATAACCTGATGTACTGAAATTGTGGGTATTTGGGGATGGGGGATTTATTTCAGTAGTAGAGTCTGCCAAGGGTATGTGAGGGCCTTGGTTCAGTTCTCTAGGATGACAACCAAACAATCTTTTGAGCGGGGCACGTAATTCCTCCAGCATCTAGGAGATGGAAGCAGGAAGATCAAGAGTTCAAGGCCAACCTGGTCCACCTCTGGAGTTCCAATTCAGTCAGAGTTACAAAGGGAGACTTTATCTCAGAAAGACAAAGCTATGACATCTGAGGCTCTGGCCTCAGTTTTAAAGAGGATTTATTTACTTACTTACTTACTTACGTATTTGTTTGTTGTTTGTTTTTGAGACAGGGTTCTTCTGTGTAGTCCTGGCTGTACTGTAACTCTTTCTGTAGACCAGATCGGTCTCAAACTCACAAAGATCCACCTGCTTCTGCCTCCCAAGGGCAGGTGTGCACCACCATGCCTACTTAATTTCCTTCTAATCATATGCTTGTATTTTTAACTCTTTGCCCTGTGCCCTTTGTAAGAGGTCAGAGTTCAAAGTGTTCCAGCACTTTCTAGGGAAATAATCCTAAGACTATTAACCTGACCAATTATCATTACCCAGGAACCCAGCCTCTACCTCCACCCCCGAGAGACAGGGTCTCTCTCTATAGCCCTGGTTGTTCTGAAACTTGCTCTGTAGACTAGACTGTCCTCACAGGGATCTCCCTGCCTCTTTCTTCCAAGTGCTAGGATTAAAGGCATGTGCCACCACTGCCCAGTGCACCAAGTATTACCAACATGAACCATCTTGCCTGCTTCTTGTCTACCTTTTTTTCTTTTGATTTTTTGAGACAGGGTTTCTCTGTATAGCTTTGGATCCTGTCTTGGAACTTGCTTTGTAGACCAGGCTGGCCACAAACTGCCTCTGCCTCCCGAGTGCTGGGATTAAAGGTGTGTGCCAGCACTACCCGGCCAGTGCTCTTAACCACTGAGCCATCTTTCTAGTTCTCAGTGTTATGGATTTTTAAAAACTCATTCTGGAAATTTTCAAAGACATAAAAGTAAATTCTTGTACTTACTACCCATAGTTAACTTTCTGCCTTTTCCTGATTCCCCTTCTCATAAGATGGAGGAGTATTTGATTTTCACTTATTTTTAGTTTTTAGTTTTTTGAGACAGGGTATAACCTAGGTGTCCTGGAATTCGCTCTGTGATTAAAGGTGTATGTCACTACACCTGGGGAATATGTGAAAGAAGTAGTAGATGTCTTTTCTGAGTGTCACCTTTGTAGTATCAAATACAAATGCTTCATGCCAGTCAGCCTTTGGGTATCCAGTTCATATCTCTGAAAATGACATTACAGTGGCAAGCAGTCGAGGACTAGAACATTTTAGCTGCCTGCTTGAGGTGTGGGGTGCCTACTGTCTCCATTCTGAACACATGAATTATGTGCTAAGATACCTTGTTCATTGAAGGTATCAGTTCTCAGCCAGGGTGTGTGTGTGGGTGATTGGGTGCCCCTCTGCCCCCCACCCCTCTGGGATGTTTGGTAATATCTGGAGATATCTTTGATCGTCACACCTGGTAGCTAGAGAGATTACTAAGCTCCAACAGTAGAGGACACTGCGCAAATGAGCAGCTATCAGATGCTGAGACTGGGACTCTAGAGTGGGGATCAGGGAATCCATTTTTTGTTTTGTTTTGTTTTGGTATTTCGAGACAGGGTTTCTCTGTAGCTTTGGAGCTTGTCCTGGAAGTAGCTCTGTAGACCAGGCTGGCCTCGAACTCAAAGAGATCCACCTTTCTCTGCTTCCCGAGTGCTGGGATTAAAGGCACCACCTGGAAGGGAATCCATATTTTAAACTGTATGTGTGTGAGTGTTTTGCCCATATATGTCTGTGTACCACATGCTTGTAGTGCCTGGGAAGAGATAAGAAAAAGGTGTCAGATTCCTTGGAACCGGAGCCTCAGATGGTTAGGAACTGTCAGTGTGCATGCTAGGGATTGAAGAGTCCTGGAAGAAGAACCAATTCTCTTACCCACTTCTCCGAGGTTCTGTTTAAGTTACTGGGAACTTCTCAATGAAGGTTGGTCAGAGGGATGGGTAGCAGTGGCATGAAGTCACTGTGGAAATCTGTCCATACTGTTGTAGAGTTAACTTACTAGGATATCAGGTTCCCTCTGATCCAGGCGGATGTAATGGGCGGAGGTAAAGTTTTCATTTCTGGAGATCTTCCAGAAGTTAAACAAGGCTGAGATTGTTCTTGTTGCAGCTCATGCATGTGGGTTTACAGGGAAAAAACAAAACCTGTGTGAGGAAGGGAGATGCCTTTGAATGGAGACATTTAGGAGGGACATCCAGGGTGTCCTTAAGCAGCCTGAAAATGGCATGCTGTGGACACATTGGAGGGACCCCAAAGAAAAGGGACTGACAGCTCCTCAGTGTCCAGGGATTATGGAGATGGGTGTGTTTTGTGGTCTGAATGAGAGCTTAGAGTCATGGAATTTTTTTGTTTGTTTTTTATTTTTGCAAGACAGGGTATTCTCTGTAGCCTTGACTGTTCTAGAACTCCTTTGTAGACCAGGCTGGCCTGGAACTCACAGAGATCTGCTTGCCTCTGCCTCCTGACTGCTTAGAGTTCTGGATGTTTAGTGGGGAATGCAGAATTGCTGACAGATACAGTAATTTTGTGCCTTGTTTCTTTGCAGATTGCTCAATTAGCAAGTGGATGTGCGGGTAACATGTCCAGTGTGTCCGAGGAGAGAAGGAAAAGGCAGCACAGCATTAAGGAAGGTCTACAGTTCATCCAGTAAGAACTTGGCCCCTCATGGCCCCCTGCTGTGCTTATCCAGTGACCACCCCTGTACTATGTATGAAGTCCACACATGTGGAAAATCGGAGATCTCTTGGGTTTTTCCAGGCTTGTGTTGTTCTGTTTTGAAGTAGAATCACTGTAGCTCAAGAAAACCTCAAGCTCCTAGCAGTCCTCCTGCTTCAATCCCAGAAGTAGTGGATTATAAGCATGAACCCATCCCTAACATACTGGGAACTGTCAGTGTTCAGGTTGGGTTGGAAAGAACATTTTCATTTGAGTACTTTTTTTCCCTTTTCTTTTTGGATATTATTTTTGTTGTTGTTGTTTTTCAAGACAGGGTTTCTCTGTAGCCCTAGCTGTCCTGCAACTCACTCTGTAGACCAGACTGGCCTTGGATTTGGAGATCTGCCTCCCTCTGTTTTCGATGTGCTGGGATTAAAGGCATGCGCCCCCTTTTGGATATTCTTAAACTTTTTTTAAAAAATATTTTTATATTTTTAGGGCTACAGCCCTGTTGTTGTAGCCCCTTCCCCCAAATTAGACTTAAGAATTGGGATGTATTTCCATAAGAAGCATTAAACATCTGAAATGAACTTCTGCAACACAGAAGGCTTTGGCTGTCGGGCTTTGCTGTTAGGAACAGCATCAGTGGCAGACAGCTTTTGTTCAGGGACAGAAGGGTTTCTGGTCCTGTTGGGGAAGAGACATATCTTAGCACTTGTAATAGGAATTCTGCATTCAGAAGCCAGAAGAGAGTATTGGATCTTTGAGCTGCCATGTGGTTATTGGGAACTGAAATCAGGGTCCTCTGCAAGAGCAGCAAATACTTTTAACTACCAGGCATCTCTCTAGCCCCTAAAAAGCACAGTTTAAGATAACTTCTGGCTGAGTAATGCTGATAGGGAGCCTGTCAGGGTGCAGCATTCTTGTAATCCCAGCATGTGGGATGTGGAGATGGGCTGATCTCAGTGAGTTCCATGTCCATCACGGGTACTGTCTCAGAACAAATGAACAAGACTTCCAGTAGATCTTGGTAATTACAATGGATTTGTTTCTTCTTCTCAGGTCTCCACTGTCATATCCGGGGACCCAGGAGCAATATGCGGTAATGACTTGGGGAAGAGCTGTGGATAGTCACAGTAATTTAAGAATTATAATCTGCAACAGGGTTTAATAAACTCTGGCCTGGTGTGTCACAGCTGACCTGACCAGCTGCCCTCTTTCACAAATAAAGCTTTATCAGAATACTGCAACTGCAGCCATTTGTTTATGTATTCTCTGTGGCATTTTTGTGACATAGGACAGAACTTAAATGTCCCACAGTGCTTTAAATGCTCACTTTTTGGCATTCATAGGAAAAGCTTGCCAATCTCTTCTATATAGAACAGCCTTTGGGACATTTTTGAGACAGTTGTCCTGTATTTTCTTTCCTGTGTTAGTGTGTTCTGAGTTAGTGTGGATTTTGAGCCCTCTGTCAATACTATTTCATCAATTATACGTGGGGTGGAATTGAACAGAGAATGTGGATGTCATCATTTTCATCTTGATAAATCTTGACAGCACTGAAGGAGGGTTGTCTAGAGAATGGGAGGGAAGAGCTGGGTTGAATTGGCCAAGCACAGGCCATTGCTTCTCATCTCTGTGTGTCTGCAAGGGTCCACATTCCTCCTTCCCCTGTGTTCAGCTCCTCTTCCTCCCTATTGTCATGAGGGGAGTCTTAAGTCTTTGGCCGAAATATCTGGAAAATCCTTTTGTTCTCACGCATGTGGAGCTGGGCCCACAGAGGTTGTGTGACACATCATAAGCCACATCAGGTCTTGATGCCTGGTTGTTCCTTAACAGTCTGGGCATTTTATTTTTTTTTATGATTTATTTATCTTTTATTTTATTAGTGTGAAAGTGTCAGATCCCCTGGAACTGGGTTTCCAGACAGTTGTGAGCTGCCATGTGGGTGCTGGGAATTGAACCCGGGTCCTCTGAAAGAGCAGTCAGTGCCCTTAACCACTGAGCCATTTCTCCAGCCCCCAGTTTGGGCAATTTAAATGTGTGCATATTAGGACCAGAAATGTTATCTGATCTTGTGATAGAAAAGGCCTCTTAGAATAGGAAGGCATTTTTTTGTACATATCGAAAAATAGGTATAGTCACTTAGTAAGCAAATTACTTAGCCTCATCTCCTTCCCATAGATCAGGAAACAATCTAAGGAAATAGCTTTTAAAAGAAGAAATACAGAGCCAGAGAGATGGCTCAGCATGGAAAGGCACCAGGCACCAAGTCTAATGACCTGAATTTCTTCCATGAGTCCTGCACGGCAGAAGGAGAGGTCTGACTCTCTCAAATTCTTTGACCCCTCCCATTCACAGTGGCATGCATAGAACTACTCCTCCTAGTGCCCACAAGGGACAAAATGTTTTTAAAGATGAAATGTAAAATGATCTGTTAAAAATGTGGAAAGGTTTGACTGTTTTGGTAAAGACATGAAAATACTAAAGGGTACTGTGCGTGTGTACATACCTACATGCACACGCTCCCTAGTGTGCTGCATAGCAGCTCATGAAAGTGTTTGTTACTATTGCCTTATCAGAAAGACTTAAAAGAAAGTCAAAGAATTAAACCAAAGCTGGGTGTGGTGGCTCATACCTGTAATCTCAGCTCTTGAGAAGCAGAGGCAGGAGGATGGCAACAAATTTGAAGCCATAAATGTAAAATGTACTCTTTTGACAGAGGACTTGCGCCAAGTGTCTATTACCTGCACAGAATCAGAGATGCATACAGTACACTTAAAAAGTAATTTTGACCCTGTTTTTTCTGATAGGGAGAGTGTATTTTTTCTTGCAGACATAGGCAAGATGAACTTCCTAGCAAGGCAACAGTGACAGGCTTTCCTACAGCAGTGCTCTCTGAGGTTTTAGGCATAAACATGATATTTACTTCTGTCTTACCTTGTTCTGGCTTCAAGAAGTAATTTTCTCTTTTTAGGTGTATTTGCATGCTCTCGTGAGAAATCTTTTTAATGAAGGAAATGATACTTACCGGGAATGTGATTGGAGTAGCTCTCTAAGTCAGTACTCGGAAGCTTTGAGTATAGCTGATTATGCAAAGTCTGAAGAAATTTTAATTCCTAAAGAAATCATTGAAAAACTTCATATAAATCGTATTGCCTGCTATTCTAATATGGTGAGTTGGAAGTTTTCAAATTAATTCTAGAGCATTTTCTTCAGTGCTGTAATATATTAATAAGAAGCTATTTTCCTAAGTTTTGCCCTGGCCTAGGTGTGGAGCCTAGCCCCTATGCTTTTAAGACCATAGCACGATACTAGGCTTGTACCCCTGAGCTGCACTTGGCCCTCTAGCACTGTACATTTGTACTCATGGGTGGCTAATGTTGCTTTCTGTAATATGTCCCTGGTTAATAAGCTATTTGAGAGCTACTTACATTTTACTTTTAAAATTGACATGTCAGCAGTGGAAGTTTGTGGGTGTCATGTGGTGTTCAGTGATGTGTGTGCACTATATAGTGTTTAGATCAGGGAAAGAACATTTGTTTTTAGTGTAAGCATGGGCAATCCCTTTTTTTTCTTCTATTTTTAAATTTTCTTTTTACAGAGAATAGTTGCTATATCTCTGTAGTCTTGGAGGACTTCCAGCCAAGAGCAATCTCTTGCAAGATAAATTTATAGTATTTTTATCGCTGTTGACTTTTTTTTAAGATTTATTTTATGTAAGGCCGGGTGGTGGTGGTGCACGCCTTTAATCCCAGCACTTGGGAGGCAGAGGCAGACGGATCTCTGTGAGTTCGAGTCCAGCCTGGTCTACAAGAGCTAGTTCCAGCACAGGCACCAAAAACTACAGAGAAACCCTGTCTCAAAAATCAAAAAAAGATTTATTTTATGTATATTAGTGCTCTATCTGCATGTACACCTTTATGACAGAAGAGAGCATCAGGTCCCACTATAGATGGTTGTGAGCCACCATGTGGGTGCTGGGAATTGAACTCAGGACCTCTGGAAGAGCAGTCAGTCCTCTTAACCGCTGAGCCATCTCTTTAGCCCCCCCCCCCCCCCCCCGTTTTTTTAAATAAGAAGTTTTGTTTTATTCCTTACACGGCTGAGATTGGAATATAGGGCCTGCACATGCTAGGCAAGCACTCCCCCGTTGAGCTCCCCCCAGCCTCTTTCCAAGCACACTGCTGAGCAGTGGTGGCGCACACCTTTGATCCCAGTATTTGGGAGGAAGAGGCAGGTGGATCTCTGTGAGCTTGAGGCCAGCCAGGGTTACACAGTAAAACCTTGCCTAAAAAAAAGAAACAAAAAATGTGTGTGTATACGTATACACATTTTATATACATACATACATTCATACATACAGATCACACTATCATTACTGTAGTCACCCACTTTGTTTATTATAGAACAGAGAGAATGAGAGTGTAGCAGTCAGAGGGCAGCTTTGGGTCATCATGGTTACCTGGTGAGACATCTCACTAACCCCCCACATGACTTTAAAAATGTATTTTTTAGATTTATTTTGTTTTATGTTTTACCAGCATGCATGTACGTGTACCATGTGTATATGTGTTTGAGTGTTTTGCCTATGTCTGTGCACTGCCATGTTTGCATGGTGCCTGTGTAGACAGAGGAGGATGTCAGATCCCCTGAGATTGGAATTATAGGCAATTGTGAGCCTCCATGTGGACATTGGGAATTGAACCTGAGTCCTCTAGAAGGGTGCCAGTACTCTTAACTGCGGTCCCTCTCCCCAGCCTCCACATTTGACATCTTTCTTTAATGGATTTAAAAAGCAGTGCTGGTAGTGAGGGAAATGGGGTAGATTATGACACTGGAGTCCCAGAAGCTTTTTTCCTTGGAGACATAGGGCTCTCTGACCAAGTACTCATATTTGTCTGATACAGGATAGGAAGTACATAGATATTCATGATAATTTCCCACTTTTATTTATGTGGAACATCCTAACAAAATTACGGAAATGAAAAATAACATTGTGAACTTTGAATTTAAGTTGAGAGTCATAGAATGTAGTCACACATTTGTTCTCATGTCTGAAACAGGCATCAGAATGAGGTATTAATTGTGTGACTCTGGCTTTCTCTTTCGGCCTTTCCCACCAGGGTTTCCATGATAAAGTTTTGGAAGATTGTAATGCTGTCCTCAGTATTAATGCCAGTAACTGCAAGGCTCTGTATCGGAAATCTAAGGCTTTGAGTGACTTAGGGCGCTACAAAGAGGCCTATGATGCTGTAGCTAAGTGCTCCTTAGCAGTGCCTCAGGTATGTAATGGACTCTTCAGCTCATTGGTTTGCATTAAATATTTTACTGCTCTTGTATGGAGAAATGGCATGTGAAAGAATCAGGATTTCCTGCAGCCGTCAGCCTGCTCTAGTCCAGTGTGATACCCAATATACCCAATAAACCAGTTTCTAGCTGGGAAACATCACAGCCCTGTTTGCTTGTTCAGTGCAGATACATTCATGAATGTTGGCTTTTTTTTTTTTTTTTTTAGGATGAACATGTAATAAAACTAACTCAAGAATTAGCTCAGAAATTGGGATTTAAAATAAGGAAAGCATATGTTAGAGCTGAGGTAAGTCAGACTTCTCTCAGGGCTTTTTCATTTGGTTTTATAATCTTGAGTCAGTTCTGTTTTGAAATTGCATTTTCATTTTATTTCAGCTCTCATTGAAGCCAGTTCCAGGAGATGGGGCTACCAAGGTAGGGTTATTATCTCTGCAAGAATCGTGCTTCTGAGAAAAGGAGGGCCGGCAGGCTTAGCAGCTGTGCTTTTGTAGTTTAGTGTGTGTTTCTGTGATGCCTCAGACATGAAACTGGCCATGGCTTCCTGTCACTTTTTGTTTTTTAATTTTTATTTAATTTTTTTTTCTTCCTGTCACTTTAGAGAACAAAACAATTCAAGTACTGTACTTTAATCTGAGCCAGCTTTCCCGCAGGCCACTGGAGCATGTGACAGGATGTTAACAGTTGCTCAGTTTTCTTTGAAAATCATAGATCAAAGCCAGATACTAGTTTTGAGAGACATTAGGGTTTAAAAAGGAAATTAGCCACAGAAAAAAAGACAGGAGCACTTGGTGCTCTTCAGAGGACCAGGACCCAGGTGGCTCCCGGCGCCCATACAGTGGTTCCCATATCAGTAACTGCACTTCCAGGGTGTCCTGATGTTATCTTGTGACCTTCCAGGATACCAAGCACTCATGTGGTATACATACCTACACACCACAAGCAGAACACAGATAACATTGAAATGAATAAATCTAATTAAGAAAAAACTTCTCAGGAATGGCTAATAGATTTGTTTGTCTCAGGTTTCAGAAGGCAGAGGCAGGAGGATCCCTGTGAGTTCAAGACCAACCTGGTCTACATAGAATGCCAGACCAGTCAGCACTACAGAGAAAACTGTGTCTCTCTCTCTTTTTTAAAACTTTCAAGTCTTAACGGTTGTTGGGATGGCACTAGTCATTGTGAGGGGCTGGTGGACAGTGATTGGATTAGTCCCTGTACTCATCTAAATATCCTTTGAGAAATGCATGTCTGCTAGAAGTGCACTCTTGTGATCCCAAGAGTGTAAGGTGAACAAGGACAACATAGATCTGTCTTCAAAAGAAAATAAAGCCCTGTCTGATGATGCCTGGTAATCCCAGATAGGGAGGCAGGGGGACCAGAAGGTCTGATGATGCCTGGTAATCCCAGATAGGGAGGCAGGGGGACTGGAAGTTTAAGGTCATCCTTAGCTATATCCTGAGATTAAGACTATCCTGGGCTACAAGAGTTTGTTTCAAGAGAAGAAGCAAGGCATGGTGGTGTATACCTTTTAATCCCAGCACTTGGGAGGCAGAGGCAGCTGGATCTCTGTGAGTTCTAGGCCAACCAGGGCTACATAATGAGATCCTGTTTCAAAATAACAAAAAGAGTAGGAGATAAGTGGTTTGAATGTTCTTTTGATTTCTCGTATCTTAGTTAAATGTCTTTGCAAGTCTACATCAGTCTTCTAAGGCAAGTTTTACTGGCTGCTTTAGAGTTTAGAATCCTGAAAACATGATCACTCTTGGCTTAATTTCCAGGCTGTGAACGATTCTGTGGAAGATATTGAGCCAGGTACGTTTTCACTTGTCATCTTAATCCTCTGAAATATGCCTGCAGTTTTCCAGTTTTGGAGTGTGTTTGTTATATAGTATTGTCAAGTGTGAGTGCTGTGGGATGGAAGCGAGACTGACTGCTTTCTTATTTTCACCTAGCCTGCATACTGTCTGTTACTGGCCATTAACACTCCTGTTTTGTAAATACAGTGGCTTGGAGTGAGTAAATTTCTATGTATATTGCAGATTTATTAACCCCAAGGCAAGAAGCACTTCCAGTTGTCTCCCTTCCTATGTCCAGTTTTCCTCATGACATTGGGAGTGAGCTGGCCTCAGTTCCTGTTATGCCTGTAACTTCTGTTTTGCAAGTGGATGAGAGCCCACTGCCATCCACAGTGTTTGCAAATGGAGGGAAGATCCCCTTTATGCTGCCAGACACCTTTGTAGATGATGGAGACATTGTCCTTGGGGATGACATAGATGATCTCCTTGATTCTGCCCCAGAAACAAATGATGCTGTCATGGTGAGTTTCACTGTTTAGTTTCCTATTTAATTCCCTTTTTAAAAAGTGTGGGTGGTGGTATATATGTGTGCACGTGCACATGTATACGTGAGACGTGTTTGTAACATGTGGAAACCTGTTCCTGTGGAAACCAGAAGAGGGTATCAGATCCTGTATTGTTGGAGTTACAGGCAATTGCAAGCCACCCATATGGAAACAGAACTCAAGTCTTTGGAAGAGAAGTGATCTTAACTGCTGAGCCATCTCTCCTGCTTGGTTTAGTTTCTTCTCTTTCTTTTAAAATTTTCATTTATTTTTATACTTTTTTTTTTTTTTTGAGACAGGGTTTCTCAAAAGTGTAGCTTTTTGAGCCTGTCCTGGAACTCACTCTGTAGACCAGACTGGCCTTGAATTCACAGAAATCCGCCTGTCTCTGCCTCCCTAATGCTGGGATTAAAGGCTTGTGCCATCACCACCACCCGGCTATTTTTATACTTTTAACAGCGGTTCCAGACGTTGAACTCATGTTCTCATGCTTACAAGGCAAGCCCTTTATCCTCTAAACCATCTCTTCAACCCTTCTTTCTCTTCTCAAGGGCATAGTTCCTCCTGTTTAAAGTATAATGCAATGTGGTAGATAATTTGTATTGCTTCTGGGGTTCACTTTGACTTTCTTACCTTGACATTTTCTTTGCTTCTTTTGAGGAGATAACAGATAACTGGATAGCATGGTCATTGCTGTCTAGAAGTTGATGAGTGTTTCTGGAGTGCAAAGGTTAGCATTACAGTCTCATAGAGAATAGGCGCTGGAGCCCCGGAGATGGCTCAGTGAGCAAAGTGTTTACCGTAAAAGCATAAGGACCCTAGTTTGATCCCAGTGCCAGTGTAAAAAGGCTCTAATCCTAGAGCTGCAGAAGTGGACACAGCACATTGGGACTCATTGGCCAGCTAGCATAGCCTCAAGGTAGGGAGAGCCTCAGGAATGACATCGAAGGTTAAGCTTTGATTTCTGGCTTCATGTATATATTCAGGACCCCTCCTCCTGCTCCCACACACATACTCACACAATTAAAAAGATAAATCTTTGCCAGGCATGGGGACACATGCTTTTAATCCCAAGACTTGTAAGGCAGAAGCAGGAAGATCTCTGTGAGTTTCAGGCTAACCTGGTCTATATTGGTAGTTCCAGTCCAGCTAGATATACATAATGTGACCCTTTCTCAAAACTCTCTCTTTCACTCACTCACTAAATGTGTGTGTGTATCAGGTGATATGTACATAGTAGCACAATACATATTTGGGTGTATATATGTGTATACATGTACACACACATACGCACGACCTGGAGTCATGGACCCAGGTTTGAGTCCTAGCACCCACAGGACAGCTTCCAGCTATTTATAACATCAATTCCAGGGCATCTGTTGCCCTCCCTGGCCTCTGCAGATACTGCACACACATAGCACGCATACACACACACACACACATACACACACACACACATACATGCATACATACATACATACATACATACAAGTTATTTGCCTTAAAAATATTAAACCTTGGGGCTGGAGAGATGACTCAGCAGTTAAGATTACTGACTGCTCTTCCAGAGGACCCAGGCTTGCTTCCTAGCACCGACATGGTGGCTCACAAATGCCTGTACCTCCAGTTCAAAAGACCTGATGACTCTTCTGGCAGGCAAAACATTCACACATATAAATAAATAATCTCTTTTTAAAAAATTGAATCTTTTTTTTTAAGTTGACTCAGTGGGTAAAGCACTTGGTGTGCAAGCTTGAGGACCGGAATTAGGGTCCCTGGCACACACATGAAAGGGAGGCGTGGTATTACCTGCTGTAACCTGCAGCTAGGGAGTGCAGGGACTTGCTGGCCAGCCAGCCTAGCTGAGACAATGAGCTCTTGCCTGGGAGAAGATGCCCTGTCTCAGAATAAGGTAAGGCAATTGAGAACTTTCTAATATCAACCTGGCCTCCACACATACCACACATGCATTTACCACACACATGATTTCTGTCCTTTTACACTTATTTGTGTACATGTGTGGGTGAGTGGGGGAGGTAAAAGGACAGCTTGCAAGAATTGGTCCTTCTCTTCCACCATGAGAATCCTGGGATCAAAGTCGTGATGTTTGTGTTGACAGCAAGTGCCTTAACTTCTGAGCCATTTTGCTGCCCCATCCCCCCTTTTAAGCAAATTTTAAAAAATTTAAAAATAAATATAAAATAAATAAATATGTGAGTTCAGGGTTAAGAGTGTAGCTCATGACTTGCTAGCATACATGAGGGCCTGGGTTACATCCTCAACACTGCATGGTTACACACACCTGTAATCCTACCATTTGGGAAGTAGAAGCAGGAGGATCAGAAGTTCAAGGTCATCTATGGTAACATAGTGAGTTTGAGGTCAGCCTGGTCTCCAAAGCAAGTTCCAGGACAGCTGGGACTGTTACACCACAGCCTGTCTACAAACAAACAAACAAACAAACAAAAAACCAGAAAAAAAAAGTCTCCACCAAGACTCAGTCTTTTAATTGTGAACTGGATTTTAGAGGATTCAGTCCACCCTGACATGGTGGCCAGAGCAAAGGGTTTGTACAGAACTGCTCTAAGATTGCTGTAGTGGACTTCCTTCCATTTCCATTTGATGCAAGCCCGCCCTTTTGTGCAGCACAGCTCTCTGTTTGGGGTCTGTGTTGATATGCTGGTGCTAAAACCAGGAAGCTAAGCCATTGAGAGAGGTTCATGAATCTCTTCATTTCTTCTCTTCAGCCTTCCACCCTGGGCAGAGGATCCCTCCCAACAGCCAGTGTGGCTCCTAGCTTGCCCTTTAGAACATCAACGTCTCTGCTTGAAACCTTGCCCATTGGTGCAAGGTATGCTCGTGAGCCCTCCTTTACAGAGTTTTATCCACCTCTGACCTCGACCTTGGAAGATTTCTTCTGTTCTTCTTTAAATTCATTTTCAGTGGCTGAGTCCAAGCGAGGTAAGACTTTCTCCTAAATTATAAACAATTACAGTCAGTTTTCTAAAAATGAAATTGTATATGGCAATTTTGTAAAGCATTTTTAGGTGGCAATTTCTTGAATTGTTCTCACTGTGACTAAACTCTAAAGAGGGAACCCTTAGGTCTGCATTTGGCTTCACGTAACTGACATTCTGAGAGTCAGAGGCAAGGGCATGATGTAGGCTGGGATGCAGCACTGGTTTTAGGCTGTATGATGGGCTAAGATGGTGTTCATTGTTTTGGGTAAATGCCTTGAAGTGTATTCTGCAGTAAAAGTCTGTCCCACTTTAAAGCATGTAAACTGGGAAAACATTAAAACTAGCTTCACATCTGGATTTAGAATGATAAAATTTAGAATTCTGTTGAGTTCAGCAACCTATACCCTCATTTTATCATGGAGCACATGAGTCTGGTCAGTAGTGGGTTGAGTATTTGGTTTGGGGGTTTTTGTTGTTAGTTTTCTTTTGTTTTTCTGGGGTGCTAGAGATGGAATCCAGGGCCCATACTATATACTATAGTGAGGAAAGTCTTCATAGTTTTTGGAGCTATTGTTAAATAGTTAAAGGATAAAAGTCTAAGTTACTGTTTCAGATATTTATAGTAGAGAGACTGAGAACCATGGGATGCGGAATGGCAGAGGGAATAACTGAATGGCAGACTAAGATGAGACAGCCCTGAGCCTTCTGCTCTTACTGTCAGAGAGGAGGCTGTTCTCAGCGGGAATGTAGATCTTAACCCTACTCAGTAGACCCGGCCATAGGTAATTTCTCCAATAATGGCTAAGGGTTATTCATGCCCCTGGCTCTGGAAGGAAGATTCTCTTTTGTCAGTAGTGAGTAAGAAAGCTCATAGGTTTGGGGTGGGAAAGCTGCGGGAAGCCATAGGCAGGCAGCTACAGAGCCCTTGTGTGCTGATTCCATGTAGAGTGAAAAGGTCTGTTGAAGTCTTTTTATTATTTTAGATCTGTCCACCTCAACTGCTAGAGAGGGAACAACGCTTAACAACAGTAAATCCTCCCTTTTCCTTGTAAGTTCACTTCCTCTTTTGTGAATACATCGCTTAAATTGAACATAGGCCTGTGCTTAAGTAACTGAATTATGTGAATGAAAGTGAAAGTCTCCCTTGAATTTTCTGTGTGCTGTGTTATAAAACTCATTCAGAAGATCCAGTAATAAATGTTTGAGTGTGCGACTGGATCTGTCAGAACAAACTAATCACAATTGCAGATAGTGCAAACTTTATTTAGTGCAGCCTAACAGCAAGGAGACAGGAGAGCAGAACGTGTAAGATGTGTGTCCTGTGGAAGCAGACCAATCGTGTGCTAGTCACAGCCCATAGAGGATATTACTAGAGGGGCCCAGAGTCCAAAGAGCAAAACACAGAAACTGGCAATTTGTCATAGAGAAGTACACGGGAACGGAATGGCACCAGCCTCATCCTACCCCTACAGGAGTTCAGTTCTTTCTTTAGTGATAGTACAATATATGTTGCCTGTTTTGTTTTGTTTTGTTTTGTTTTGTTTTTTTTGTTTTCTTACTCTTTTTGCAGATGAATGGACCAGGCAGTTTGTTTCCCTCTGAAAATTTCCTGGGAATTGCAAATCAGCCTAGAAATGACTATGGAAACTTGTTTGGAAGTGTGATTCCTAAGCCGTTGTCATCAGGGACTCCTAGGCACCCCCTCGAAGGAACCCACGAGCTGAGACAAGCTTGCCAGATCTGCTTCGTAAAATCAGGTCAGCCCCGAACTGGTGGGCAGCAGGATGTGAGTTATGGAGCTGTTACTGGTGGGAGCAGCCTTGGCTCTGGCGCTGTCTACTTTGAAATGTTAGGAAGAAGGCAAGGAAAGAAACAGGCAGCATCTGGTCCAAAAGTGATTTAAATTGTTGCCTTCTTTTAGTTTATGAGTGATTAGAATTCTTATCTGGATCATTTCCTTCAGTAAGGTGCCTTAACAGGGCCGCTGTTGAGTACAACACTGTATGTACTTGGTGACAAAGGCACAAGTCTACTCAAGCAGCCTGTTGAGATTTGGGGCCGTGTAGTCAGTGTCCACCATTCATGGCTGCTTATAAACTGCCTATGAAATTAAAAGGTGTTTGTTCTGCCTATGAGCAATCTTTTTTTATGTCTTTTTCAGGCCCTAAGTTAATGGATTTCACTTACCATGCTAATCTTGATCATAAATGTAAGAAAGATATTTTAATTGGTAGGATAAAAAATGTTGAAGATAAATCATGGAAGAAAATACGTCCAAGACCAACAAAAACAAATTATGAAGGACCATATTATATATGTAAAGGTATTTATTGAAATTACTTAATTGGTGTATGTTATATGATTAATCAACTTTTGGCAAGTCTCTGCTGACCACCAGGCGTTTTCCTGTACCTCTTGACTCCTTTTGTGTCGGTACTTCCTGTTGTTAAAAATGTTTAGTCAATGGTGGCACACACCTTTAATCCCAGCACTCAGGAGGCAGAGGCAGGCGGATCTCTGCGCGTTACAGAGCAGCCTGGTCTGCAGAGCAAGTTCCAGGACTGGCTTCATAGCTATAGAGAAACCCTGTCTTGAAACCCTTTCCCCTAAAAAAAAAAAAAAGACAAAAAAGATGCTTAGGTTAGGAGAAAAACAGTACTTTGAATAGGTCAGTTCATATTTTCTGCTATTTTTACTGTTTTTTATTTTGTGTGTGTGTGTTTTAACATTTTGTGTATATGTTATAGTTTGTGAAGACAAGGCCTAAAAGGGTTTTAAGTAGAGGCCTCAGTTTCACCTCTGAGAACCACAGCCCTGGAATAGAGCTCTGAAATGTTCCTGAGAGTTTGCATTCTCCTTTTGGTTTAAGCTTCGTCTGAGTGAGCTTTGAACGCCACTAGGGAAAAAAGAAAAAAGAAAGGCAAAAAAATAAAAAGATGATTTTATTTGTTTATTCATTTTATTTATTTTTGGTTTTTCGAGACAGGGTTTCTCTGTAGCTTTGGAGCCTGTCATGGAACTAGCTCTTATAGACCAGGCTGGCCTTGAACTCACAAAGATCCTTCTGCCTCTGCCTTTTAAGTGCTGGGATTAAAGGTGTGCACCACCACCACCCAGCTTTATTATTTTTTGTAGTTTTCATTTTATTTATGAATTTTATATGTGCAAGTGTTTTGTCAGAGTATATGTCTGTGCATCTGAATATATATTTGTTCAGGGTCTGCGGAGTCCCCTGGGCCTGCAGTTATAGAAGGTAGTGAACCACCATGTGGGTGCTGGGAATGGAACCTGGGTCCTCTGCAAGAGCAGCCAGTGCTCTAAACTGCTGAGCCATCTTCCCAGCCTGATTTTTTAAAATTTATCATGTATACAATGTTCAGCCTGCATGCTAGAGGAAGACACCATATCTCACTATAGATGGTTGTGAACCATCTTGTGGGTGCAGGGAATTTGGACTCAGGTCCTCTGGAAGAGCAGCCAGTGAGTGTTCCTCACTGCTGAGCTATCTCTCTAGCCCCCCAATTTGTGTGTGTGTGTGTAAGAGAGAGATCACGATCACATTCACCTGTTACCCTCTTAAGTTCCACTTTCCCCACAAAATGGTTTTTTTTTTTAATTTTTTTTTTAAATATTTATTTATTATCTATACAATATTCTGTCTGTGTATATGCCTGCAGGCCAGAAGAGGGCACCAGACCTCATTACAGATGGTTGTGAGCCACCATGTGGTTGCTGGGAATTGAACTCAGGACCTTTGGAAGAACAGTCAATGCTCTTAACCGCTGAGCCATCTCTCCAGCCCCCACAAAATGGTTTTTAACCTTAATAGGCTATACATGTGACTATTGAAGTGTCTTCTCCCATTGTAGTTAAACATTTCTGCTTTTAGACTGAATCTTACCCCATGCTCCGTAAGGGATGGCTGTCCTTGCTTGAAGCTCTCTGATTATTAGGGATGTTCAGATGATGTTGTAACTGTGCTTACCATTCGTTGGCCCTGGAACATGTGTCTCTGACTCTCCTACCTTTCCAGATGTTGCTGCAGAGGATGAATGTCGATATTCTGGTCACTGTACATTCGCTTATTGCCAAGAAGAGATAGATGTGTGGACCCTTGAAAGAAAAGGGGCATTCAGTCGAGAGGCTTTCTTTGGTGGCAATGGAAAGATCAGTCTTACTGTGGTCAAACTTCTTCAAGAGCATCTTGGAGAGTTTACATTTCTTTGTGAGGTGATTTCTTCATAACTCATTTTCTGCTGTAAAATTTGGTGATATGGTGGGAGATTGTAACTCCTTAGAGAGCTCTTGCCTGGCGTGCATAGATGTTGCAGCAGTGTTCTTAAAAAAGTTGTGGCTGGGTGCTATGGTGCACGTCTTTAATCCAGCATTTGGGAAGCAGAAGAAGACAGATCTCTGTGGGTGCAAGGTCAGCCTGAGTGAGCTCCAGGTTTTCCAGGGCTACTTAGTGAGACTCTTGTTTTAACAAAAAACAACAACAACAAAAATTGTGTTCAGGTATGATGGCACCCACCTTTAACCCAGCACTCCTGGAAGGCAAAGGCAGGTAAGTCTCTGTGAGTTTTAGGCCAGTCTTGTCTACATAGTGAATTTTAGATCAGCCAGGGATACCAATGATTCCCTTTCAAGAAAACAGAAATCTCTAAAAATTTCTGATTTGTAAGCCTCAGTGTATAAAGTGCTCAGCAGACCCTGTCATATTGTAAAGTCACTCAATAACCAATGGCCTCTGTACTATTAGTGTATGAAGAAATAGACAAAATCTGAGCCTGGTGCAGCAGGAGTTTGAGGGAGAGGGACCACTGTAAGTTCAAGGCCATTCTGGACTATACAGAGATCCTGTCTCAAAATAGCCAGAGCAGAATGAATGGTAGTAAGGTTTCAGGTTGAGTATCAATTGGCACAGATTTTAAATCCATAAAAGGTACTGAAACTAAGGCAGTATTCTTGGCACAGAATTCAGACTTGTGTTTATTTGTATGATAATTTTCTTTTTTCTCTATTTCAGAAATGTTTTGATCATAAACCTAGAATGATAAGCAAAAGAAATAAAGATAATTCCACTGCTTGTTCTCACCCGGTTACAAAGCATGAATTTGAGGACAATAAGTATGTTGGTGATTTCTCATTTTTATAGTGACAAAAAATAGATTTTCATAGATCCAATAAAGGCAATAGTAGACTAGATATCGGGTATATACAGTTAACATAGCAGAGGAGGCAAAATTAGGTAGACCTGAACTTCAGGACAGCCAGAGCTCCATAGGGAGACCACTCTGCCTCAATGAAAAGAAAGGAAGAAAAAAAAAGGAAGAAAGGCAGGAGAAGGCATTTCTCCTGCTCTTCTGTTCTTCTGAGAAGCAATAACTATTTTAAATGTCTTCTCGTTGGGTGTTATGGCACATGCCTGTAATCTCAGTACTCAGGAAGATCACAAGTTTGCATCTAGCATGGCCTACTTGGTAGATTAGGACAGCAGGTTCTAATTTAAAAACCAGTCTCAATACAGCAAAAGAGTGAACCAGTGAAATGACTCAGTGGGCAAAGGCATTTTTACCAAGACTGACGGCTTGAGTTCATCTCCAGGACCCACGCGGTAGAATAAACAGAATCTGTTCCAAGTTGTTCTCTGACCTCCAAATGTAGGGCATGGACACACATGCATGCGTGTGCGCGCGTGCGCGCGCGTACACACACACACGCTAAATAAATGTAATAGAAAAGGCAGAAAAGTTTTTAAAAATGCTTTTTTTGCCCATTTGTGAATTAAGTACTGAATTACTTAGAATTACTAGATTATTTAATATAGAAGAGAATATTAATTTACAGCTTCTTGTGACATACATTTAGATTTTTCTTGTTTAAACTGTAATTAGAAATTAGTTATGTGCATAATTTTTTCTGGCACTAATTTTAATGATTTTTCTGACTAGAACTTGACATTGTGTGTATGTGTGTGTGTGTGTGTGTGTGTGTGTGTGTGCATGGTTATTCAAAGTTGGAAGAACAGTATTAAAATAAAATGTTACTTTTTTTTTTGTCTTAGGTGCCTTGTCCACATTTTGAGAGAGACCACAGTAAAATATTCCAAAATACGTTCTTTTCATAGTCAGTGTCAGCTTGATCTGTGTCGACATGAGGTCCGTTACGGTTGCTTAAGGGAAGATGAGTGCTTCTATGCCCATAGTCTTATTGAATTGAAAGTATGGATAATGCAAAATGAAAGAGGTAGGTCTGTGTTGGCTTGTTACTGTCCCTGTATGAGGAGTCAGGGAGTGCCAGAACAGTAGTAAGGGGAGTTACCTTCTTAGCTAGTTCATCTGATAGCAGTAGGCAAAGGCACTTGTTGCCCAGCCTGATGACCCTGGAATCCATGTGATGAAAGGAGAGAACTGACTCCTGCACCTTGTCCTCTGAGCTCCCCTTGTGCGCAGAACAGAGTAAATAAATTATGTGTAATAAAAATATGTAAGTGTGCTGTTACACAAAGAAGCCCTGTCTTGAAAAACCAAAAAAAAAAAAAAAAAAATGGGTGAAGTTCCAACCCCAGCGTTGGGATTGAACTTAGGGCTGTGTGCACTCTGGGCAGGCTCTTGACCGCTGAGCTTGTCTCCAGTCCACTTTCACTGTTTCTGTCACTACTTTGTTGAGCTAACCTAGAACTCACTCTGTAGCCCAAGCTGATCTTGAGTTTGGAATCCTCCTGCCTTAGATTCCTGAGTAGAGGACTGGGACCACCATGCTTGGCTACTATAGTGTTTGTTTTAAAGAGTTACCTATTTTGGATGTGGTTTCATGCAGTTAATGATTGATATTTAGATGTAGCATGGATTTTAAGAATGGAGAAAGAATTCCTCAGAAGGCATAAAGAACTGTGCTTGTAAATATTCTGTTTTGAAAAATGTAATGCAATGTACATTCGTCTTGGATGGATCTGGCTGCCTGAGAACTGGGGAGTCAGGGTTCTGTGTGTCACTGACCCCAAATAGGTGGGTACTGTGCTGTGTTCTTAAGAGAAACTTGTCCATTTCCTAGGTATCTCCCATGATGTTATTGCTCAAGAATCCAAACAGTATTGGAGAAGTTTGGAAGCAAACATGCCTGGAACTCAGGTATTGTCCCTCGTTTGTGTCTTTGTGAGTTGTGCGCCTTTCTGGAGTTGCCTAGTTGGTGCCAGGTTGGTGCCAGGTTCAGGTTCATGCTTGCAGTCCTTAGTATTTGTTCAGCTGAGTAACTCTCCTGTGAAAAAGTTATCTGCATTGATCACCCTAGAAGAGAAAATGGCATCCTGTGATGTCTGCTAAAGACATAGAACGCTGCTTTCCTTTTTAGTTTACTTGGGGGAAACACTGAGTCTTCGACTTTGGCTATTTTTGCTTAAGAGACAGATGGGCTATGTTTTGTTTTTGTGCCCTTGGTTCAGTTGTTAAGCCATTCATTCATTCTCCTCCACCACCCAAAAGCCACTCAGCTTACTTGATTTTGTTTTATTTTTTAATTTTTTGTTTTTCAAGACAGGGTTTCTTTTTATAGCCCTGGCTGTCCTGGAACTCAGTCTGTAGACCAGGCTGGCCTCAAACTGAGAGATCCACCTGCCTCTGCCTTCCAAGTTTGGTATTAAAGGCTTGTACCAAAAAATTAGCTTTTGTCAGTTGAGGTGTGGTATGTGGTGTGTATAGTCAGTTTTTATCAGATTCTTTTGTGTATGTGAGACAGTTTAGATTAATTATTAGCATATATTATTTGTCAAGTCATGGATCTAGACAACTAAGCTATCATGGTACAAATGCATTGCAATTTAATATGCTGGTTTAGGAAATTGTTTTCTGTTATAATTGGTCTTTCATTGTTTAAGGTACTTGGCAATCAGATAATGCCTGGATTACTTAATATGGAGATAAAATTTGTATGTGCTCAGTGTCTGAGAAATGGTCAAGTCATTGAACCAGACAAGAACAGAAAGTACTGCAGTGCCAAAGCACAGCACTCGTAAGTATGTGTGGATGCCTGCCAGTCCCTGCACTCCATGGCGTGCAGTCGTGCCTGTAGAAAAGCGGCCAGGACAGGAAAGTCAATAGTAGATGTGCGAACAAAGTGAAAGGATACAGCAGGTGTCCTACAAGCCTCGCAAATGGTGTTTTCTTTAGTTTTACCACTTTCTTTGTTAAGAATTCAATCAGTGCTGATAAAGATCGAGAGAAAGTGAAGCCATAGACCCATAAAGCATTTCGTAGAAGGGGTGAAACAAGAAATCTCTGATCCCTTGGGTGCTCAAGCTGTGCCTCTCCTTTTAGGTTATGTTGTCTTTTGCCCAAGTGTTGTTTTTCTGAACTCCATGTTTTTTAGGTGGACCAAAGAGCGTCGTGCGATGAGAGCGATGTCTTTTGAACGTAAGAAGTGGAAGAACATCCGTCCTCTCCCCACAAAGAAACAAATGCCTTTACAGTTTGATGTACATACGTAATTTTTAAGCCACTTTTTTAAATTAGGCATTTCCAATTATTAGAAATTAGT
The DNA here is from genome assembly GCF_982192425.1 of Myodes glareolus. Taxonomy (NCBI): domain Eukaryota; kingdom Metazoa; phylum Chordata; class Mammalia; order Rodentia; family Cricetidae; genus Myodes; species Myodes glareolus. The sequence goes on along the minus strand of NC_142034.1, from coordinate 103,836,749 downwards.
GCTAACTCAGATTGAAGCTCAGAACCCTTTAAGTGCTGCTCGTCAGTTGTAATGAAATTGAATCTGTTTTTGTTTTTTACTTGCCCTTTGGTGTATGTGTGTGACTCCAACAGTTTTAATATTGATTGGTACTTCATAGATGACTTGAACAGAGTGAAAAGATAACCGGACTTGAGGAAAAGTGAGGGAATTTTGCATCACCTGTGTGGCTTGCAGCTTTGTTAACAAGGCTAGTCTTTGAAAGGCGGTGATCTGGCTGTTTGTCTAAAGTGGAATTAGATGACTTTTGTATGAAAAGTTAAGAGATTTATTAGAACCTTGATATCTTGGGCATTAAAAGGATAAGGTTGTATATGTACCAGAGACTTCGCTAAAACATGCATCTGGGCTAAGTTGTAGCTCAGTGGTAGATTACTTGTCTAGCGTGTGTGAGGTCCTGAGTTCAATCCCCATTACTCCTGTGATTCTTATTGTAGTTTCTGAGGCAGATGTTCAGGGCTGTTGATTTTTATTTAATCTTCAGTGTGGTGAGCTCTATCACATAACATCTCAGTAGCTTATTGCCTCTTTTCCTCCAGTCATGTTAGGTGTTGCTAGAACAGATAATCCTCTGTGTATTTGTGTGTGTGTGTGTGTGTGTGTGTGTGTGTAAGACTGTGTAGAAAATAATCTTTCAAAAGGTCCCTGTCCCATGTCTTGGCTTCATTTGCACATCTGTTAAATTGGGATCATTACGCCATAGAGAGAGTAATATCTCATGGGAGTCTTTGAAATCCAGCACAGTGCCTGGTCTTGTCCTTCGTATTCTCTGTTCTTTATCTTTGAAAGACTTTGGGTAAGCCAGGAGTGGTAGCTCACACCTGTGACTCCCACACTCAGAATGTAGAGGTAGGATTGTTAATGCAGGGGCAGGAGAGTCACCACAAGTTTAAGGCCAGCCTAGTGTACAAAGTAAGCAAATTCCATGCTAGCCAGGGTTACATAAACAGACCGTGTCTCAAAGTCTCAAACAAGAGAAAAAAAAAAGAATGTGCACTAGCTAGTGATTACACTGACTTATTGAATAGGCTGTTGACCTCTTGTAGGTTTTCATGTGGGATTACTGAATTTCATCCAAAGAGAAAATTTAGTGTTGGGGATTTTGCAAAAGCAAATGCTGAACATTCACAGTTCTGTAAGACGAATAGTGGGAAGAGCAGACATAGCCAAGTTAGCAATTAAGGGTTAATGTTGTATCACTACCAACACTAGCTGGTGAGACCTAGAAACGCGCTTTCTTGGTGATGGAGGTTTTCCTTGTTCTTGGAGACTAGTGACTCTTAGGGAGAACTTTTCTGATGATTACTGTCACTTTGTTTTTTTACTAGTGCACCCTGTTTCCATTGCTGGTTAAAATTCCACATAACCAGAAGAGTTCTGTTTGAAAGCCTCTTAACTCCCTGACCTGGTTAGTGTAGCTGTCTCCAAAGACACTGTGTCTGGTGAGTTGTGGCTAAGGTTAGTTCTCAGTGTAGGGTCATTAGCATTTGAGTCTGCAAGTTTTCCGGCAGTGTCTAGTAAACTTGGAGCAAGCTATAGTCTCTTTCTGTTCCCAGGACTGATTTGGAAGCATCCTGAATATTCTAGGAAGAGAGCAATAGCCACCTGACAGGCATCAGATGTGCTCTGTAGAGATGAGGTGACTTTGTAGGAAATCTGTGCTTCTTAATTCTGTGCTTCACTTTCTTTGGGAAATTCTGAAATAGAAATGTTTGTATTACTATCTCAAGTATTTTGGGCTTATGATCCATTTGAATGGAATTAATCTTGAAGTTTGTACTGCTAAGCACTGATAACAACACTTACTTTGTTTAAATTTAAATATAGTTATACTAAGCAGTGCCCTGTTTTAAAGTGTGTGTATGTGTGTGTGTGTGCGCGTGCATGTGTATATATGTATATGTGTATGTTTATACATATACATATATTATTTATTTTTCACACAGCTATGCAACCATGTTGCTTCTGGAAAAAAATGTCAGTATGTTGGCAACTGTTCCTTTGCTCATAGTCCTGAGGAACGTGAAGTGTGGACTTACATGAAGGATAATAGAAGTAAGTTCGTGTTATTTATGTCCTTTGGCTTCTGTGAAGTTCAGTTCCCCATGAACACAGCAAGCAGCTTGCATGGTTTTGGCTGCAGCGCTAGCTGTGCTGCTGCTGGCTGGAATCGTGACCATGGCCTCCTTGGTGTGGAAGCTGACTTTTTTTTTTTTTTTTTAACTTTTTGAGACAGTTTCTCTGTGTAACAGTCCTCTAGCTGTCCTGAAACTTGCTCTGTAGACCAGGCTGGGGTTAAAGCCATGAGCCACCACTGCCCGACCTGTGGAAACTGACTCCTGATATGGGTTTGGTTTGACCACATTTGGGTGTGAATCTGTAGTTCCTCATCCCGGGTATAGTAGGCATCTTCCTTACAAGAGAGAAGCCCGGGATAGCTCAGTTGGTGTGATTTTAAACAAGATTGCCTCATTGGTCCATCAGGTGGATGAGAGTTTGAGAGGTCCTTCAGGCAGCTTTTACTTTGAAATCTAAATAAATAGTTTTACTACAGAACTTTTTGTTTTAATTAAAAAAAAAAACCACACTGATAGAAATGCATGTATCCAATTCCTCTATTACAAGAATCGTTTGGAATGAAGGCCGACCTGCCGTGTGATTTGTGTGGAGAGGATGCACTCTTGTTCTACTTAAAGTAGGCCTTCCTGAGGCTTTTCCTGCTCTGAAAGAAGAACAATCTCTAGTTTTATGCCTCATCTCTGATTGATGATTGAATGTTAGAAAATTTCAAAGCCAAATTTAGACTAGATCTCACTACCAGATTTTTTAACACTGATTCTCAACTGGGAACATATTTTGCTGCATAGCCTCCTTCCCTGGGAACATCTGGCCCTGTCTGGAGATGCTGTCATACCCATGACTCGGGAAGATGTGCTGCTGACCTCTAAAGACAGGGTCCAGGGGTGCTGCTAAATAGCCTGTAATGCATTACCCAGCCAGAAAGGAGCAGAACTGACTTTAGTAAACCCTGGCCTTAGGTTCAACAATAATGTAGAATGTACCTGTCCTTACCCAGGAACCAGCCTACAACCACTGTCCAGAACGTGGTCATAGTGATATTGTACATTGCACCCCAGCATGTTGATGCTCTAGGACTGTGGCTTGATTGGTGGGGCCCTTTCAAAGTCAAGCCTTGCTTCTGTGGGGTTTCCCATCTTTCACAATGACCAAGATGTGTGTCAGCTGCAACTGTTCTCTTCCTGTAAGGTACCTCCTGTGGTGACAGCACTGAAGTTAGTGTAGACAGGGTGACCTGAAGTAGTGCTGAGGCCTTGTGCACAGCCTTGTGATGGTCCTGAGTTTTAAACACTTCCAAGTGCCTTGCAAATACAGGAAGAAGTTAATAATGAAGCTATTTTTGCAGTATTAACAAGTCCTGAAAATTGGTTCTTCTGCCTGAAAGTTTATCTGCTTCTTAGATTGGATTTGTCATCTCTCAGGTCTAATGTAATATCTGTTTAGTTTTGTTTTGTTTCTTTTTATTTATTTATTTTTTCGGGGGGCAGGGGCAACGACAGGGTTTCTCTGTGTAGCCCTAGCTGTCCCAGAACTTGGTCTGTAGGTCAGCATGATCTCAAACTTAGAGATATGTCTGTGTCTGCCTCCCAAATGCTGAGAATAAAGGCATGAGTCACCATGACGTTTGTTTTGAAAATGTACGAGTGATAGTAAATACACAGGCTTGTTTGTGTATTTGAATGGCATTTCCTGGTTGTTTCTAAACACAGTTCCTTTTTCCTCAGTACATGATATAGAGCAGTTTTATGAACTCTGGCTGAAGAATCAAAAAAGTGAAAAAAGTGATGATGTAGCCAGTCACTGTAACAAAGAAAATGGGAAGCAGATCCACATGCCAACAGATTATGCTGAAATTACTGTAAGTACCATTGCTATCTCATTTGTGCTTTGGGGCTGCTCCTGCAGCTTTCTCCTCCTCTCTTCTCCAAAGCCTGGCCCTGTCACCTTCTGGTGTCTTCTTTCCACTGTGCTTTTTTTGCCATTAGCTTAAGTTTCCTGTGCCTGAAACATTCTTGCTTGAATTTTTAATTTCAAAAACATAAAGAAGCTTGGTTGGGATGTAGCTCCATTGGTAGAGTCCTTGTCTAGCATGCACAATCCCCTGGGTTCAGTCCCCAGCACCACATCAACTGGGTGCTACATGCCTGTAATCCCAGCACTCTTGGGAAATCGAAGCAGAAGTGTCAGAAATCTAAGGCCATCCTTGGTTACCTGGCAAATTAGAGGCCATCTGGGCTCTGTAAGAACCTGTCTCAGCCAGGTGGTGGCAGCGCACACCTTTAATCCCAGCAGTCGGGAGGCAGGCAGATCTCTTAAGTTTGAGGCCAGCCTGGTCTACAGAATGAGCTCCAGGACAGGCTCGAAAACTACACAGAAAAACCCTGTCTTGAAAAACAAAACAAAACCTGTCTCTAAAACCAAAATTGTTACACATGGTTGTACACACCTTTAATCTCAGCACTTGGGTGATCTCTTTGAGTTCAAGGTCAGCCAGGACTCCACAATGAGACCTGTGCAAAAAATGAAGAAAACATGAATGGCTTGAGTCTACTATTCCACATTAAGTGATGTTAATACTTTGCGTCTGTAAAATAAGTGAAGGTTCTACAGATAAAGTTGGAAGTGTGTGTGTTCTTCCCAGAGGAACCAGATCCAGGGGGTGTATTTCCATATGTTTACATATCACTGGTGTGACCTTTTTTCTTTTAAATGAAAGGCAGGAGTTCACTCTAGCCCAAACTGACCTTGAATTTGAACAGTCTTAGTCTGCAGAGCACTGGAATTACAGGTGTTAGACACCACACCTGGCCATTATATGTGGTTATTCTTCCTTTGTACTTTTGCTTCTCACCCACATCCATCACCACTGCAGAGCTGTGTCTGTCCTGGTCTTTTGTGTGTCTGCTTAGGACACATGTGAGTTCGAATCGTTCCTAATACTTAAACCTCTTTGTGACGTGTAACTTTGTCCGTGCAGGGCCAGCATATTTACTTACGGGGTACCTGGTGCAAATCTGGTATAGTCGGGGCTCATTTATAGAATTGCTGCTGGTTATTCTAGAGCTGGCCCACTCTGACCTTAATGCATGTCCTGCTTTTCCTTGGGATGTAAACTTCCGCCCAGAATACTTACCTGCTTCTCAGATGACTTTGCTTGTACGGCAGCTTTTCTTGGCCTCCTTGTCAGAACTTAACTAGATGACTAGCACAGGACCCATCCACTCTTGTGCTTCCTATGTTGGCTTAGGTTCCCATACTGTAGTTGGTCCTGTGCTGATACTACCTCTGACTTTGGGTTATATGTCCCTTGCTTGACTTCCCCAGAGTGGAGCCTGAGCTGAGCTCAGGCTGCATTGGGAGGTGCAGGCTCTCAGGCAGCACATCTTCCCACACGCTTTAGGTGGACTTCCACTGCTGGATGTGTGGGAAGAATTGCAACAGTGAGAAGCAATGGCAAGGTCATATCTCTTCCGAGAAGCACAAAGAGAAGGTTTTCCACACTGAGGATGACCAGTATTGCTGGCAGCACCGCTTCCCCACTGGGAACTTCAGTATTTGTGAGAGGTATGTAGGCCCTTGGCAGCTTCTCCCTGCAAAAACAGCTGATCTCATGGTACTTCTTTGGTTATTGTATCTGCAGACAGAATAGGATGTAGGTGGTAGTCTCGTTATAATGCCTGGAAGGATAGGATGTGCAGGTGTACCTGTGTTAGTGCTCTGCCCCGGGAGGAGAGGCTGTGCGTGTGCACCTATCCAAACTCACCGTATCTCTCAGAAGCACAAAGAGAAGGTTTTCCATACTGAGGATGACCAGTATTGCTGGCAGCACTGCTTCCCCACTGGGAACTTTAGTCTATCGTCTTTGGATTCTCATCTCTGATTCTCTGATCTTTTGTCACAATCTTTGCTCACAATAAATGGTCATCAAATAGAGGTGGCCTTTAGAGGAATAACTCAGCAGTTATGAGCATCTGCTGCTCTTGGAGGACCAGGTCACAATCGCCTGTAATTTCAGATTCCAATGGATCTGACATGCTCTTCTGGTCTCTGCAGGCACTTACATGCATATGGTACAGATATATACTTAGGCATATCTATATATCCTGAAAATGAGAAAACAAATATTAACAGAAATAAAATAGGAGCATAACTATATCAGTCTTTTGTCTTAGAAAAAAATTAAATAAAGAGTGGGTGTGGGTATGGGGATTCATGCCTCTAATCCTAGCAGCAGGAAGCCATCATAAGGAACTTACTTCAAGTTTGAGGCTAGTCTGAGCTACACAATATCTCAGTGAAAAAAAATTAAATCAAAAAAATGAAATTCCCCCCCCCCAAAGATAGGGTTTTTCTGTGTCACAGCTCTGACTGTCCTTGAACTCACTTTGTAGACCAGGCTGGCCTTGAACTCAGAGAGATCTGCCTACCTCTGCTGGGATTAAAGGCATTTGAGTTCAGGGCCAACCTGATCTACCGAGTGAGTTCCAGGACAGCCTGAGCTACACAAAGAATCCCTGTCTTGAAAAAAATAAAACAACAAAAAGAATTCTTTTTTTCTTATTTTTTCGAGACAGGGTTTCTCTGTGTGTAGCTCTGGGCTGTCCTGGAACTTGCTTTGTAGATCAGGCTGGCCTCAAACTCACTGAGATACACCTGCCTCTGCTTCCTAAGTGTGGGGGTTAAAGGTACGCACCACCACAGCTGAGCGATTGATTGATTGATTGATTTACGTTTCCCCATCCTCAATCAGAGGCTGGGAAGATGATCTAGCAGGTATGAACACTGCTTATTGCCTAAGGGTGAGGACCTGAGTTCAAACCCCCAGAACACATGTAAAAAAAAAGCCAGACATGTTTGCCAGTAGGAAGTGCGGGGACAGGATAGTTGATGGAGCATGCTTACCACTAGCCTAGCCTTAGGTTCAGTGAGAGACCCTTTAAGGGAATTGCAGGGAGTGTGGTACAGCAGGGCACCCAGTGACCCTCCTCTGCTGTCCACACACCAGCCTAGCACTGTTCCACTGAGCTATACCCCCAGCCCAAGTCTGTACTTTATGATAAATTCTTTGAAATAAATTCATAGTACTAATTTCCCTGTAATGTATATTGTGCCTATACAAGACTTGTTTCCCAGGTTTAAGCTTCCCAACTGGATCTGGGATGCAACTCAAACGGTTAGAAGGGACATGTACTTAGTAGGCAGGAGGTCCTGTCTGTTATCCCCAGCAGCAAAAACAGTGGCCATGATAACCTGTGACTGCAGAAGGTGTGTACAGGCAGGCAGGTCATCAGCTGAGGAAGACTGTGTTCTAATTGCCTCATGGATGCTAAGCACGCTGCCTCCTCCTGACAGGTATATGAATGGCTCCTGCACAGAAGGAAGCAACTGTAAATTTGCACATGGAAATGCTGAACTTCATGAATGGAAAGAAAGAAAGAAGGCCCTAGAGATGAAACTCAACAAAGCACGAAAAGATCACTTAATTGCCCCAAATGATAATGACTTTGGAAAATATAGTTTTTTGTTTAAAGATTTAAACTAACACACTGGCTTTTATGTAACCCAATCAGAGCACTGACCAGAAAAATTGGAGGTGTTGAAAAGCACGTAGCAGAGGAGCCGCAGGTTTCCTGCATGATTGGTATCTATCGTTCTCCTGAGCAGCAACCACAGTAGATAGGAAACGGCTGTTTGACAGGCCTGGCCAGGCTCTCACAGAGCCTCTGGCATCGGATGGCAAAGTGACTTGCTGCTGGTTGCTGTCTGTTGGACAGACTTTTGGATGAGGTGTGTTGAGAAAGGATAAAGTTTACATCTAGGATGACTCTCTGAGTTGGTCCATCAGATAAGAACTATGACCATGAGAGAATAAATGGACACTGGGATCAGAATACATAATGGATGAAATTATTTACATGTTTTAGTGGAACGAATTTATTTAATATAATAAAGTTTGCTACTTATCTGTATGTAGGTTGCTAAAAAGGATTTTAACTCAGATTTTTAAGCCAAATAACCATTTAGCACTACTATCTGTTAAATGGGTATTTTCTGTATCTGTATGTTTCGCTGTGGTAAGGGAACTGGTGATCATGTACATCAAGAATATTTTGAAAATAATCAATTGACACAAATTTTATTTCTTGGTCTTTTGCTGTTTGAATAATGATTTTTGAAAGATTAAACTTGTACTGTTGGTATTGTGTAGTGTATGGACCAATATTGCCTGTAATAAAAGATTTTATATAGCTATGATGCTCATAGTTTTGGTGTAGTCTTTTCTCCATAAAGAATTGTTGGAACAGGCTTTTACAGAGGTTTTGTTTTTTGGTATTTATTTATTTGGTGTGTGGTGTGCTATGGCTTGAGCTCAGCACTTTTATTTTATTTTATTCTTTTGTGTTTTTTGAGACAGGGTTTCTCCATGTGGCTGTGACTGTCCTGGAACTCTGTAGATTATGCTGGCCTCACCCAGCACTCTGTACATGCTAAGTGGACACTACCTCTGAACTAAATGCCAACCTGTTTTCACTGTTTTGAGGCAGAGCTGACCATGGGATTCTCCCGAGTGAGTGACTATAGGCCTGTAACACAAGGCTGAACTCACAAATTGGTGGTTTTTCTTGAGACAGGATTACATAGTTCTGTCTAGTCTAGCTTTGAATGCCTGAGCCTCCTATTTGCACCTCCCATTGGATGTGCCACCAAGCCTGGGTTTTGTTTGTTTATTATTAATGTGTGTGGGCTGATAACTGCATCAGTTCTCTCCTGCTGCCTTCATGTAGAGTGTGCTACCACCACCTGGCTTCCATAAATTGTTTTTTAAAATAGTATTTGTATTTGGACAGTGATAAGCTGCAAACTAAAGGTTCGTGAAACAGTTTTTCTTTTTTTTTTTTGTTTTTTTTTGTTTTTGTTTTTTCGAGACAGGGTTTCTCTGTAGCTTTGGTGCCTGTCCTGGAACTAGCTCTTGCAGACCAGGCTGGCCTCGAACTCACAAAGATCCGCCCGCCTCTGCCTCCCGAGTGCTGGGATTAAAGGCGTGCGCCACCACCGCCCGGCAACAGTTTTTCTTTTTACCTTATTGCCTCAGTATTTGGACTGAATAAGCTTTCATGAGCCAAGTAGTGGTAGTGCATGCCTTCTAGAGGTCCTGAGTTCAGTTCCCAGCAACCACATGGTGATTCATAACCATCGGTAATGAGATCTGGTGCCCTCTTCTGGCATGCAGAACAATAAGACATGAGCTGTGGGAGTCTTCAAAAGCATTGTGTATCCAACACCTTTAACAGGCCCTTGAGATTGTTGCGAGATCAGTGAGGACTTGTGTAAGATGACAGAAATGACTAAGCTAATCTTCCAGCAGAGGGAACTAGCAGGGCAGAGGTTGGTGAGCAGGGGTGGTCCATAGGCTGCCAATGAAGTGGGGGGTGGGTCTATGAGAACCAGTCCTGCAGTTATCCAATCAGAATTATTTCTCCAGGATGAATCTGAGGAGGTGGGATGCTGAGAATCCTAGGACAAGGTTGGGCAAGCTGCAGATAGTTGAGTTGAGGAGAAGTTCTTGGAAGGTAGCAGGAGAGACTGGTTTCCCTACATAAGTCCTCAGAGACCCTCTACAAGTTTCCTCCCAGTATTGGAACCTAGCTAGGACTTTATATTTTAGACAAGTATTCTGCACTGACTACAACCCCAGTCCTTATCTATTACTTATTTTTGCCACTGACAACCGGCGTACACCACTCTGCCTCTGTGTAGCCCTTGCTGCTCTCCTGGAACTCACTTTGTAGACCATTGAACTCAAGAGGTCTGCCTGCCTCTGCCTCTCAACGCTGGGCGAAAGTCCCACCACCACCTGACTTGTTTGGTTATTTCTTATCTCCTCTTTTCCCAGGGAGTGTAAGATACACTGAGAAGTCCCTGCTGCTGTTTCATCTTAAAGATGAAAGAGTTGTAGCCTGGGGACAGAGCTGTGGAGTAGACCACTTGCCTACTAATTCTCAGCATCACAAATTGATAAAGAGAAAAAAATTCATTATTTTAAACTTTGGAATCTAGACTAGGAAAGTTTGTGGTCTCATGCATACCAGTGACAGTTTTGTCCCTCAAACTCCCCTTCATTTTCTGTACCCCACCTGCTCAGCAGTTTGCATTTTTCCAGAAAACTCTATCTCTGCGTAAACCAGCCCATTATCATGCTCTAGTTTGCAGCCACAGCTTGGCTCTCCATATCATAACACTGAGACCGATCATACCTCACCCTACTGGACAGAAGCAGTAAAGTGTGTGTGTGTGTGTGTGTGTGTGTGTGTGTGTGTGTGTAGGGCGTGATTGCCACCTCTAGTTCCCTAACGACAGTTTGGAAAACTAATAATTGCCATGTCTGTTAGGACTTGGTTATCTCCAGGGGATGGTTTTTATTTCTAAAGTAATTTTATGTATAGGGGTGTTCTGCCTGCATGACTATGTACAAGATACATACCCAGTGCCCATGGAAGTCAGGTTCCCTGGGATGAGCTACAGATTTTTGTAAGCTTCATGTGGGTGCTCGGAATAGAACCTGAGTTCTGGAAAACAGCCAGTGATCTTAACCACTGAGCCATCTTTCCAGCCCCCAATGGAGTCGTTTTTAAGTTAACATTTCATTTTATTCTTTTTCCTGAAACAGGGTCTCACTCTAACACTGGCTGCACTTGAGTTCACTATGTAGACCAGGCTTGTCTCAGCAAAGATCCTCCTGCCTCTTGATGGTGCTGGGATTAAAGGTATACACTATCATGCTTGGCAGCATTTGACTTTTTTTGAAAAAAATTTTTTATTGATATTTATTAAGCTCTACATTTTTCTCTGCTCCCCTCTCTGCTTCTCCCCTCCTCTCTTCAACCCTTCCCCAAGGTCCCCATGCTCCCATTTTACTCAGGAGATCTTTTCTTTTTCTACTTTCTACTTCCCAAGTAGTTTAGATCTATTTAAGTCTCTCTTAGTGTCCACATTGTTGTCTAAATTCTCTGGGATTGTGGTTTGTAGGCTGGTTTTCTTTGCCTTATGTTTAAAAACCACCTATGAGTGAGTACATGTGATAATTGTCTTTCTGGGTCTGGGTTACCTCACTCAAAATAATGTTTTCTAGCTCCATTCCTTTTCCTGCAATATTCAAGATGTCGTTTTTCTTTTTTTTCTGCTGTGTAGTATTCCATTGTGCAAATGTACCACATTTTCCTTATTCATTCTTTGGTTGAGGGGCATTTAGGTTGTTTCCAGGTTCTGGCTATGACAAACAAAGCTGCTATGAACATAGTTGAGCATATGTCCTTGTGGCACGATTGAACATCCTTTGGATATATACCCAAAAGTGGTGTTACTGGGTCTTGAGGAAGGTTGTTTCCTAATTTTCTGAGAAATCACCACACTGACATCCAAAGGGGTTGTACCAGCTTTCATTCCCACCAGCAATGCAGAAGTGTTCCCTTTTCCCCACAACCTCTCCAGCATAAGTTGTCATCAGTGTTTTTGATCTTGGCCATTCTTACAGGTGTAAGATGGAATCTCAGGGTTGTTTTGATTTGCATTTCTCTGATGACTAAGGATGTTGAGCATTTCCTTAAGTGTCTTTCAGCCATTTTAGATTCCTCTGTTGAGAGTTCTCTGTTTAGGTCTGTACTCCTTTTTTTTGTTGTTGTTGTTTTTTATTGGATTATATGTTCTTTTGATGACCAATTTCTTGAGTTCTTTGTATATTTTGAAGAACAGGCCTGTCTGATGTGGGGTTAGTGAAGATCTTTTCCCATTCTGTAGGCTGTCATTTTGTCTTGTTGTCCTTTGCTTTATAGAAGCTTTTCAGTTTCAGGAGGTCCCATTTATTAATTGTTTCTCTCAGTGTCTGTGCTGCTGGGGTTATATTTAGATAGTGGTCTCCTGTGCCAATGCATTCAAGTGTATTTCCCACTTTATCTTCTATCAGGTTCAGTGTGGCTGGCATTATGTTGAGGTCTTTGATCCATTTGGATTTGAGTTTTGTGCATGGTGATAGATATGGGTCTATTTTCATTCTTCTACATGTTGATATCCAGTTATGCCAGCACCATTTGTTAAATATGCTTTCTTTTTTCCATTTGATATTTCCATTTGATAGGTCTGTTTAATTTGCTTATCTGGTCTTGATTTAATTTTGGTAAGTGATATTTATCCAGAAAGTTGTTCATTTCCTTTATGTTTTCTAATTTTGTGGAGTACAGGTTTTCAAAATATGACCTCCGTGTCTGTTTTTATGTCCCCTTTTCATTTCTGATTTTGTTAATTTGTATATTCTCTCTCTGCCTTTTGGTTAGTTTGGATAAAAGTTTGTGTATTTTTTTGATTTTCTTGAAGAATCAGCTCTTTGTCTCATTGATTTTTTTTGTTATTGTTTTCTTTGTTTCTATTTTGTCTATTTCAGCTCTCAATTTGATTATTTCCTGCCCTCTAGTTCTCTTAGGTGAGTTTGCCTTTTTTTGTTCTAAAGTTTTCAAATGTTCTGTTAATTCACTAGTGTGGGATTTTTCCAGCTTCTTTATGTAGGCATTTAGTGCTATGAACTTTCCTCTTAACACTGCTTTCATTGTGTTCCATAAATTTGGGTATGTTGTGTGGTCATTTTGATTGAATTTTATGAAGTCTTTAATTTCTCCCTTTATTTCTTCCTTGACCCATTGATGATTCAGGTGAGCATTATTTAATTTCCATGTGTTTATGGGTTTTCTGGAATTAGTATTGCTGTTGACTTCTAGTTTTTTGCCATGGTGAGCATTCAACTTTTAATTAAAAGTTTTGGTTATTGGGGATAGAACCAAAAGCCTCAAACATGCTAGGCTATTTCCACTTCCCCACCACATTTACAAAAAAGTTTTAATTATTTGTATGTATATGTATGTATCTGTGGGTATCTACATGTAAATGTACCCTTGGAGGACATCGGATAACCTGGACCTGGAATTAAAAGGTAATTGTGAACTACCTGTATTGGGAACCACACTCCTAATTACTGAGCCACATCTCCAGCCTCAACCAGGACCTTTTTTATTTTGAAATAGGGTAATTGCCCAGGTTGGCCTTGAACTCTGTGTGTAGTTCTGGGATATGTGGTCCTCCTGTCTTTTTTGGAGTAGTTGGGATCACAGTTGTGTGCCACTAGGCCTGGCTTAGGAAATTACTTATGCACTATTCATAATATAAACCACTTTTTGGAAAAAATTAAGATACTTCACTCCGTAGTTTGTGAAGTTTTATTCTTTTGACCTTTTGGGGGCCCACCACTCAGCTCCCAAATAAATCACAGAGGCTTATTCTTAGTTGTGAATTAGCTTAGTTGGGTCTTAGCTTGGCTTGCTTTTTGCCCGCTTTTCTTAAATTATCCCATCTACGTTTTACCTCTGGGCTTTTATCTTTCTAACTTCTATATATCTGACTTTCCTTCTTACCTGACTGTGTAGGTGACCTCTGATGTCTTCGTCTTGTTCTCTTGCTGTTTGCTCTTCCACTTGGATCTCCTATATATACTCTCTCCCTGCTAGCCCCGCCTATCCTTATTCCTGCCTCGCTATTGGCCATTAACCTTTTTATTAGGACCATCAGGTGTTTGAGACAGGCAAAGAATCACAGCTTCACAGTTAATCAAATGCAGCCTAAACAAAAGTCACACATCTGAAAATAATATTCCCGAACACTAGAGCCTAGGCTGGCCTCAGCATTTTTAGTGCTAGGATAAGTGTGAGCTAGACAATATTCAATTTTGTAATATTTTACTTATCTAAAATTCATAGTTTTTAAAATATTTATTTAGTGTGTATGCAATATTCTTTCTGTATGTATGCCTGAAGGCCAGAAGAGGGCACCAGACCTCATTACAGATGGTTGTGAGCCACTATGTGGTTGCTGGGAATTGCAGGACCTTTGGAAGAGCAGGCAATGCTCTCAACCGCTGAGCCATCTCTCCAGCCCCTAACCTTCATACTTTTTATCCAGAGTATTTCTCAAATCTATTGACCCCCTTTTTCCTCCCAAGCTATAATCACCAACCTGCTTTTGTGTCTGAATTTGCCCATCAAACATGTTTCATAGAAATGAAGCCATACTGATGGCTGGGTTCTTTTGTTGAATGTAATTATTTTATCATTTATCTGTACTTAGGGTTTCTTCTTGCTGTGGTAAACAACATGAACAAAAGCTACTTGAACAGGACGGAATTAATTAAAGGCTTGTGCCATCACCGCCCGGCTCCAACAACTGGATATTAAGGAAACATTTTTCAATTGAGAATCCCTTTTCAGATGACTCTAGGTTGTGTCAAATTGTCAAAAAACTTAACAGGATGGTAGTCCATCCCTTTGGCCAAATAGTATTTTATTGTGCAGACAAACTACATGTTAACAATGAACATGTGGGCTGTTTCCACTGCTCCGCTATCATGCCTGTGCATATTACATGTGCGCTTTTGTGCCTCTAGTTTCCCTGGTTGCAGTGAACCTGTCCGTCTGTCCTGGAGTAGTCTGAGGTGGCTGCAGGTCGCGTCCCTCCTGCCCCGGGACTTAGGTATCCTGGGTGGCACAGCTCCATTCTCAATCTTTTTTTTTTCAAGGCTGTTCGTCCTTTGGGAACCTATTGCATAACACCCTCACTGTTGAGATTTAGGTCTCAAATCCATTGAGAAATGAAAAGGCAGTATTCTCTAAGAATTGGCACAGCTTACAAACCTTCTTTTAGCTAGAGACTGGAGTCCAGGCTTCTTGTGTTAGTGTAAGAAATGCATGCAGATCTGTTGAAAGCCCATTGTAGGGTCATGATACAAAGTGTTCATGAGTTGGACATAGAGCCTGAGGCAGGAGAATGGCTGTTTTAGCCAGTCTGTGCTACAAAAGTGAAACTGTCTCAGAAAAACAAACGAAGGGACTGGGAAGATGGTTCAGTATATAAGATACTTGTCATACAGCTAAGTGTGGACTTGAGATTGGAGCTCCAGTACCCACATAAAAAGGTGACCCCAGTTATGGGGAGGCAGATCCCTGGAGCTTGCTGGCCAGCACAGCTGAATTACTGAGCACATAGGTCTCAAAGCTGATGGTAGAGGGCATGGGTAGGATCTCATCTCAACATTTCGCTCTTAGCCACAGTTTGGTCTGTGTATGTGTGTTCACACTTGTGCACATGAGGGAACCAGAGGTGCCTTCACCACTCTTTGCCTTATTTCTTTAAGGCAGGTTCTCACCTTGAACTTGTAGCTGGATTTTTTTTTTCCCCAGCTAACAGAAGCCAGGAAATCTCAATGATTCTCTCCAGAGTACTGGGTTATAGGTGTTTGCAAGACCAGGCCTGGCTTAGTATGTGGGTGTGAGATCTGAACTTAGGTCCTGATGGTTGCACAGTACAGCACAGCACTGCACTCTACTGAGCTTCTGTCTGCAGGTCAGAGGAGGGAATCTGATTGAATTAGAGATGGTTGTGAGCCACAGATGGTGGCTAGGAATTGAACTCAGGACCTTTGGAAGAGCAGCCAGTGCTCTTAACCTCTGAGTCATCTCTCCAGCCCCAAGCGCTCAGTTTTTTGCATACATCACATGCCCATAATATTTTTGTCTTTTAGTCGAGACAAGGTTTCATGATATAGTCCAGGTCTCAATCAAACTCTAGGCAATCTTCCTGTTGCATGTCCATCATTACTGCTACCACGGAGCACAGTGGATTGCTAGGTCCCTCAGTTGAAGCCTGTCTTGGGTCAGAATTTCTCACTAACTTGCTGACCTTAGTCAAGTGAGCTTTCTAAGCCTGTCTTTCCACCTGAACACGAGTATGGAGTATGGATCAGTAGGGCTATGGTCAAGAGAGGCAGTACCGGGACACATTGCAGTTACTGGAAAGTGTGATAGCTAAGTGTGAAAGCTCTATTGTGCGACAGGCACCCATTCTAAATTCCCGCAACTCTCCTTGTCTTTCTCCCCAGAATTGTATGTAAACTGCTTGCTCAGGCTTTTGTAAACCCGCTTATGGCAATGTAACAGGGATGAAAAGAACAGCTCTTCACTAGTTGAGGGGAGTGAAGCAGTTTCTCATTCAGGTGCACATTACGGAAAAACACGGCAATTGTGGTCTCCACTTTCCAAAAACCGTTCCTCTAGCTCCTCTTGCGCGGCAGGACCGCACGCCTCTGATTTGGCGTTGAGGCTGTCGCCCTGCTAGCAGCAAATAATAAGCTCATTTAATTGTAATTTGGGCGAGTCTGTCAACTTTCCCCAGTGGAATCAAGCTCTGGAAAGAAACTAAAGTGGACTCATCACTTTCTATGAGTCGCCTCATCCAATCCTGATAGCGGAAGCGCCGTTATTACTCTTTACTCTGGCGCAAGCCGGCCCCTCGTCTCTTTCCTGAGTCCTCTCCACACCCACCCCCTTTCTGAAAAGCAGAGAAAATGAGCTGCATCTATGCTCTGCAGGGTCTGCAGGTCAGAGCACTAGGGACAGTTTCGACCCCGAAATCTCGGAAGAGAAGCGCAGCAACAGTACACGAAAGGACTGACAAACCGAACACCCTCTAAGACGCAACACCAACTCGCTTCCGGGAACGAGGCTGCAGCGCCTGCGCAGTCGCCGGATGAGGGTGGGGCCGAGTTTGAATGACTGCTAGACTGCGCTGTCCGTACAAGTGGGGCGGGATCTGCAAAAGGATGACGCGGCCGCGAGTGCTGCGAGCAGCCGCGCAGACTCCGTATGCCCGGGGGCGTGGCCCCAGGGGCGTGGCTTTCGGGGATGGGGGGAGCGTGCATTCGCGCAGACTCTGAGACGGTGGGCGGGGCGTCTTCGAAGTGTCGCTGACGTGGAGCGTCCGGGTTAGCGGGCGCCGCTGCCTGCGAGGTCCGGGAGCTACGTGCGGGGCCGGCCCTCCGGGCCCGAGGCGGCGGCAGCGGCAGTATAAAGCCGGCAACGGGGAGCATGTAATGTCGGAATGCGGAGGCCGCGGCGTCGGCGGCGGGAGCAGCAGCAGCGACGACGCCGAGGACGAGGGTGGCGGCGGCGGCCGCAAGGGCTCCGGCTCCCTCAGCCCGCCAGGTGTGGCGGCCTCCTCGGAGGGCCGGCTCCGCCGCGGATTGCGCGGCGCCTCGCTCATGGCGCGCCGGCGGCCGGAGCTGCTGTGCGGAGCCGTGGCGCTTGGCTGCGCCTTGCTCTTCGCCCTCAAGTTCACCTGCAGGTGAGGCTGCCGGGTCTCGGGCTTCATGGCCGGAGCTCCGCCAACGCGGCAGCGCGGGGTCAGCTCGGGGTCTCCGGGTCGGAGGTCATAGGTCTCCCGCGGGGAAGTCTGACCTGGTCTGGGGCGATAGGCTTGACTCTCCCTGTGGGCCGCAGTCTCCCACTGTCCCTGTTCCACATGGGGGCCTTTCAGGGTGCTGCCCCTTATCAGTTTTTGTACCGAGGGCGTTTGGCCGTGTTCCTGAACTGCTTCTCACCTGTTGGGGTCTGTCGGGGTGCACATGTCAATTCTTGTCGAGGCTATACTCTGTTTTCTCAAGGCTATACTCTGTTTTCTCATCAATTCCATTTCCCTTAATGAATACTTGCAGTGTAATGAGTTGCAAGCCACTTAGGAGTCTTAGTCGCTTTTGGGAATCCAGGCACGCATTTAATGTAATGACAATCAGTGCGCACTTTGGACTCAGTACTTGTTAATGCGGAAGACAAAAATCCCTGTTCCCTCGAGTATTTTCATTGAGGTGATATACAGTAAACAAACACTTCAGAGACCTTAGTAAGTGCTATGCAGGAAATAGAAGGATGAAGGTAGAAAGGACAGAGAGGCTTTCATAAGAAAGTGGCATTCGAAGCTTGTACGAAGGAAAGGAAGGGACCAGTGCTGGAAGAGACTGCTACTGAACAGTTAAGTGCAGAGATCTGGAATCTGCACAGAGTTGGTCTTTTCTGAAACTTGGGAGAAGCCCTAGTAGGCTGGAGTTCATTGTGGAACTAATGGACTAATGGACGCTAATGTCCCTCTTCTATGGGAATACATAAATACAGAGTTTATATTTCAATTATACTTCTCGCCTCAGATCATCATTTGAGATTTCAGTTTATAAAATCTGTTGTCACTTAACATATCCTCTTGACCCTTCTGTCCAGTGGGTGACTTATCTGGGCCCATATTGAGTGTAATGAAGGCAAGATGAAGTCCCTGTCGTCAAGGGTCAATGGATTGAGGTTTTAGTGGAAAGAGACTAGTTTTTCAGTGTTTGCCGTGGGCCAGGTGCTGTGCTACTGCGGGATTCAAGGTGTGCGTCACCATGCCTGGCCTGGAGTTCGAATTTTTTGTCTTAAGCAACCAGATGTTATTTTTATTGTCTTTAGAAGGAAAATACAGAAAGTATTTTACAAGGTGGAATATTGCAAGTTGGCACTTGGATTCAAATTAGGAAAACAGCCCTTCTCCCACTTCAGGGAGTTGTTGATTCACTTCAGTTTGTCCAGCTGTGAAAACAGTGCTCAGTGTTTGATCTGAGACAACAGCATATGACTTTAATGATCTTTAATGAGGACAGAGACTTAAGGAAGAATAGGATCTTTTTTAAATTTAATTTTACTTGTCGTCCAGGTCTGAAATGAATGAATTCAGTCTTCTTCACTGAATTCAGAGTGGATGGTATATAAAAAAGTAGATTTGCAGTTGAACCACAGTGAATTGTGCATTTCCGAGCGTCTGATCTCTGCCCGCATCTATTTATAGGCATTCAGTCTCCGTGCATTCGTTCTGCTTGCTTTCCTTGTATCCTGACTTTATGGGAGAAATGTGTATGTGTGTAAAGAATAAAACTGCATGCATGTATGCATGCCTTTTGGAAGGGATGCTTAAGGTATAAGTTTCATATAAGAATTGAGTTTGTAAGATGGCAATAAGGCTTAGTGGGAAAGCACTTACTGCAGAAGCCTAATAGGTGAGTTTGACCCTGGAACTCACAGAGGAAGAACACTTTTGAGAAGTTGTCTTCTGACTTCTTGGGAATGCCTACACTCACAAACATTGTGCACTCAGACACAGTAAAGTTCTTCTTCTTTGTAAACAGGCCTTTATTGTTCACAACCAACTCTTGTTCTTTGTATCTGTTTTGAAAGATTAAAATCTGTAGGAAATTTCTGATTTAAATATAAGTTTTGAAAAAACGTCAAGCAAATTTTGAGAGAGACACAAAAACTCTAGAGGGACTGTGATAGAGGAGAGGGCCATGTTTCTCTTTCCCATCTGTTTGGTTTGTGTTTTATCTGGATTTTAACTTTAAGGACTTCTCTACACCTGTGAAAAATAATAAGTTGATGTCACATATTTCCTTCAGATTGCATTATTTTATGCTAAATACAGTTTTTCTTCCTTTGTTTTTGAGACTGGATCCCATTTAGTTCAGGATGATTTCTTTTCTTTTCTTTTTTTTAATAGAAAGGCCAGGCAATCTGACCTCTCTCATTCCCTTTATTCATTTATTTACTATGTATACAGTGCTTTGTCTGCGTGTATGCCTTCAGGCGAGAAGAGGGCATCACATCTCATTACAGATGGTTGTGAGCCACCATGTGGTTGCTGGGAATTGAACTCAGGACCTCTGGAAGAGCAGCCAGTGCTCTTAACGTCTGAACTATCTCTCCATCCCATTCAGGATGATTTCAAACTATTTTTACCTCTTAAATGCTGGGATTTCAGATGTCTATAACCATGCCTGGCTTTAAAAAAAAGTCTTAATTATGTGTATGTGTATGTGTATATGTATATGTGTGCATATGTGTGGATTTGTGTACATGAGAGCAAGTACTCATGGAGCCCAGCGGCATTGGATACCCTGGAACTTGAGTTACAGGTGTTTCTAAGCCACTCAATATGGGGACATGGGTGCTGGGCAGTGACCTTGGATCCTCTGCAAGAACAGTGCCCATTCTTAACTGCAGAGCTCTTAACAAGCCCCTGGCTTTGTATTTGAGTCAGTGTGTTACTTTAACCCAGGCTGACCTGAACCTAACTGTTCTGCTTATCCCATCTGAATGCTGGGATTATAAGTGTGCTGTCATGCCCAGTTCATCATTTGATGAGTCATGCATTTGAATGGTAGGAACATCACCAGCGGACAGTCTTTCGGATCTCTTCAGAATATGCCACTTTTCTTCACAGGACCCTCTCTACCTCTCTGCATGGCTATCTACCTGCTTGTCGTTCAGGCTTTGGCTTGAGAGGTACTTGATTACCACCTTGTCAGAATCTGTGATGTCCACATCTCCATACTGAGTTCTTCCACAACAGTGCTCATTTTGTGTAGCTTTTATTACTTATTGTTTATATGCCTGTTTCTTTGCCATCTTCTTCCTCTAGGAAGGAAGTCCCTTGGCAGCAGCCTTTGCTTGTGTTGGAAGCACAAGAGCAGTTGCTCAGGTAGATTTTTGAATAGTTGTGCAAGGATTGTACTTCTCATATTAGGGAAGTATCCTCCATAGGCAGAAAGCTCTGCAGAGGCTACAGTGGGGAAATGTTTCAGTAAGTAAGTTTGAAGTCTTTTTCTTTTTTCTTTTTCTTTCTTTTTTTTTGGGGGGGGGCATTCTGTTATGGCCTCTGATATCTAGCTTTTTTTTTTTTTAACTTGGCATAATTATTTTGAGATTCAGTCAGGTAATGTATTAGGTTTTGTTTGCTCTTTCAAAAACAGATTTATTTATTTTTATTTTATGTGTATGAGTGTTTTCCTGCATGTATATAAGTGCACTGTGTGTGTGCATGGTACCTGTAGAGGCCAGAAGAAGGCATTGAATCCCCTGGGACTGGAGTTATAGATGGTTGTAAGCCAGCATGTGGGTGCTGGGAACTGAACCTAGGTCCTTTGCAAGAGCAGCCAGTGCTTTTCACCGGTTCCTTCTTGTATTTTTTAAGTTACTACTACCGCAACATTTATTTATTTATGTGGGGAATATATGGCTGCCAGAAGTTGGTTCTGTCCTACTATGTGAATCTCAAATTTTGAACCCAGGTCCTTAGCCTGGGTGACAGGCGCCTTTACCTGCTAACCCATCTTGTTGGCTCTTGGGTTTTTTTTCTCAATTTTTAGTAATATTTAATTGTAAGAATATTTGCCTGATGATTTACTCTAGCCCTTCTTCTTCTTCTTCTTCTTCTTCTTTTTTTTTTTTTCAAGACAGGTTTCTTTGTGTATCTTTGAATCTTTGGCTGTCCTGGAACTCACTCCATAGACCAGGCTGGCCTTGAGCTCGTGGAGATCCGTCTACCTCTGCCTTGAGTGCTGGAATTAAAGGTGTGTGCCACCACGTCCGGCTGAATCATACCAACCTTTATGCTTACTGCTGACATTCATTCATTTGGTTTTTGAAATTAGTATCCTTATGTAGCCCAGCCTGGCACTTGTTCCTGCCTCTGCTTTCTGATATATTTTTAAAAGTATCTCTTTTAGGACTTTATTTTGTACCGGCATTTACTTCTTAGTTGAGTGACTTAATCTATTTTTAATTAATTGTGATTATTGATATAGTTGATTTTTCTTGCTTCCTGTTTTCATTTGTCTCTTCTGTGTTGTTGTTGTTGTTCCTTTTTTAGTCTTTTACTTTGTTTTGGGTTACTGTATTGTTTTAGAGCACTGTGCTCAGGGCTCTATGCTCTAGCATTGGACCCATGTGCCTGGTGGGAGAGTTGTGACCCTTCTGACTGGGAAACTTCCTAGGTAAGGCTCTTGCTTTGTTCTTCAGTCTTCATCTTTCCTACCATTGGGTTATTATTTGTATGTAAAAGTCTATGTTAGTGTTTCTTTTCCCCTTAGATATTTATAGGCCAACTTCACTTAATAAATGATGTTTTCTAAAAGTGGACTCAACAGTAAATGTCTGCTATAGGAACTGACTAGTGATGTTCTACTTGTTCTTTATACAACCAAACACCACTACCTGCAGGAAGTAACCCAAAGAGTACTCAAATGAGTGAAATCTGGCAGATGGATGTGTTCCATTTTGTAGAATTTGGAAAACTAAAACATGTACTACACATCATTGATACCTATTCAGGTTTTCAATGGGCAGCTGCTTTGAGTTTCACAAAGACTGATTTGCTAATCACACATATACTAAAAGTTTTGGCCATCATGGGTATACTGCACAAATATAGATAGCTCCAGCCGGACTGTAGAGATGGCTCAGCAGTTGAGAGCATTGACTACTCCTCCAGAGGTCCTGAGTTCAATTCCCAGCAACCACATGGTGGCTTACAAGCACCTATAATGAGGCCTGGTGCCCTCCTCTGGCCTACAGGCAGGATACTGTATAAATAAATAAATAAATCTAAAAAGAAAAAATCTCACCCAAACAGATAGCTCCAGCCTGTGTCTCTGGATTCCTCGCTTTTGAGCATTAGAACAGGTAGTGGCAATGCTTGGAGATAAGTGACTTTTGTGGAAAGTCATGCTGCAAAGAGGTGAGGCTGGAACTTGGGGTTGTGGGTAGTGAGACCATGGGTCATACCATTCTTCATTCTTCTCTTAGCCCACACCTGCAGGACAGTACCCAACACCTGCATTGTCCCAGCCAGGTATTACCTTAGCATAATGTATTGCTTTTTGTTTCAGGGCAGACTTTTGAACTTATTTTCTTACTCAAAAGAGGCCTTTAAGGGGAAAAAAAAAGGCTGGGTGGTGGTGGTGCACTTGGAAGGCAGAGACAGGCGGATCTCTTGAGTCTGAGGCCAGCCAGGTCTGCATAGGAATACCTTGTCTTGGAACACCCCCTCCCCCCAAAACAAAACAAAACAAAACAAAAGTCTTTGTCCTTCCACACAAAGCCATAATGTAAGACAAAAATAAGCTGACAAATCTTGTTTGTGTTTACTCTTTTTTAGTCGAGCAAAAGATGTGATAATACCAGCCAAGCCGCCTGTCAGCTTTTTCTCCTCGAGGTCCCCAGTCCTTGACCTCTTCCAGGGACAGCTGGACTATGCAGAGCATGTTCGCCAGGATTCTGAGGTAGTTCTGCTGTTCTTCTATGCTCCATGGTGTGGCCAGTCCATCGCTGCCAGGGCAGAAATTGAGCAGGCAGCCAGCCGGCTTTCAGATCAGGTAATGCATGCCTTCTACCCAAGCAGCAAGTGACTGTCAAGTCTGTGTATCAGAGAGTATGGCCCCTCAGAGAAATTGTGCCAGACTGGCAGTGATGTCCAGGTGAACTCCAGGAAACCTTGTCAGGTAAAAAGCCTATGAAGAAGCAGGAAGGATCCTGTCATGATGGTCAGAGTAGCAAGAATGGGAATCAGTTCTTTGGCTTCAGAAGGAGTTGTGTGCTCACCCACGATACCAGTCCTCATGTTATAGCACACACTAAAGACAGTAGAGTAGAGCCCAAGAATCCTAGTAGAGCTCTCTCATGACCAGCTTATGTGGCTTGTTATCTCTTTTCTGTTGTAAGTGGTATGCAGGTCATGGTGCAAATTTGGAGGTTAGAGGACAACTTGCAGGAGTCAATTCTCTTTTTCCTTGTAGCCAACTACTTAAATATTTATACAGGAAAATTTTATGTATAATAAGACTAACAGTAGCTGGATGTGGTGGCACATGCCTTTAATCCCAGCACTTGGGAGGGAGAGGCAGGCAAATAGATTCCTGAGTTCTAAAGCAGCAAGGACTACTCAGAGAAACCATGTCTTGAAAAACAAAAATTGTTGTGGGAGAATTGTCTGTAATCTGTCAATCATGTTTTAAATAAACGCTGATTGGCCAGGCAGGAGGTGTAGGTGGGAAAACCAGACAGGAAGTGAAAATAATGCAAGGAGAGCAGGAGAATTCTGGGGAGGAGGAAGTTGATTCCTCCCACTCCTGCCCAGATCACCGAAGCAGCAGGATTTGAGCTGCCCCACTGAAAAAGGTACTGAGCCACATGGCTAAGATAGATCAGAAAAATGGGTTAATCAAGATGTGAGAGTTAGCCAGTAAGAAACCTGACCTAATGGGCCAATCAGCATTATAACTTATAGAGATTTCTTTGTATTATTTTCTTTGGGACTAAACAGCTAGGGGGCAGGGCAGGACAGAAACACAAACAAGCAGGCCCCCTCATGTTACAAAAAACAAACACACAAACAAAAAGGACTAAGGTATGTTTCACCAAGTTTGATGACTTGAGTTCAACTTCTGCATTTCTGTGGTTTCTGGAAATTAAACACAAGTCACCAAGTTTTATGGCAAGTGCCTTTATTTGCTGATCCATCTCACTGGTCCCTTGGTTAATTAAAAAAAAATGTGCACACACACATACATATATAAAATTTTATGTTTATGAGTGTTTTTGTATGGAGATCAGAAGATGGAGTCATATCTCCTATAACTGGAGTTACAGATGGATCACTGTGAGCCACCAGGTGGGTGTTGGGAACTGAATCCCCATCCTCTGAAGGGGCAGCAAGTGCTTCTAACTGCTGAGCCAGTTGCCAGCCCTAGTTTGTTTTTGAGATGGTGTTTTGAGTGGTGAAGGCTGGCCTTGAATTCCTGATACTTGTGCCTCATTCTCCCAGGTGCTGAGATTAGAGGTGTGCGCCACCGCACACAGACTGAAAATGACTATTTTATGATGCCCCTTCTGCCTCTGAGGCAGCTCATATTTGGCAAAGCTTCCCTATTCATAGAATTTTAAAGTAATTTAGTGTATTAATTGTACCAGAGGTAGTGGGAAAATGGAAAAGTAACTTGTAGCTAAATCTTAGGTATTTAAATTGTGGCTCCAAGGGCAAAGCATCATGCTTTATGTGGAGTCACTGTGACTGAGACAGTTACAGAAGTGACCTGTGGTAAGAAGTGATGAGCTGATGACTCCAGTCCCACATTGATGTGATGACTGACTGTCCACAATAGGAAGCAGCCCCTGAAGTTCTGAACTAGATAGAGAGATTTCTGCCTCAGTTTATATGGTAGTTTCATTCCTGAGACATTCCATGAACATAACAGCCATCTTCACACGTAAGATGGGCTTAGATTCTGGGTTTGAAATATAACAAACCAGACATTCCAGCATCATTGCTAGGCAGGCATTTGAAAATACTGTAAGCTAACAGGCTGACTCTGGCACACATAGAGCAGTTGTGAGTATTGCAGGACATCTTCAGGTGGTTTGCCTAACCACTGTAGCAAGCAAAAAGCCCCATGGTAGAGAAGCATGATTTGAGCTAACTTGGGTGGGTGAGCCCCTGCGTTGCAGAATTCATTCAGAACTCTCAGTTGTTATTCCTAGAAACAAGAAATATTACAGATAGTGCCTAGGTGCCCTGTCTAGTTCCATGAAGCCTTTAAAAAAATTTTTTTTTTTTTTTTGTTTTTTTGAGACAGATTTTCCCAGTAGCTATATAGCCAGTCCTGGAACTTGCTTTGTAGACCAGGCTGGCCTCGAACTCACAGAGATCTGCTTGCCTCTGCCTCCCGATTGCTGGGATTAAAGGTGTGCATCACCACCGCCTGACTTAAAACTATTTTATACCTTAAAGTATACCATGTACATTTCTTACCCTGTTAATATTTCCAGAGAGGAATCCCAGCACTTAGAGGTAGTAACAGGAGCATCTGGGGTTCAGTGCCATGCACATCTACGTAATGAGTTTGATGCCAGCCCAAACTACATGAGACCCTTTCAAAAGAAAATAATAAAAAAAGACTATGTATATGTGTATATGTATAAATTATGTGTTTGTGGTATGTGCATACATACCTACCCCCCCATATATAGTTAGCTGATAAAGATGACTGAGTGAGTAAAGGTGCTTTGTGCCAAGGATGATCTGAAAATTGAAAGTCCTTTTATATCAACTTTTCAGAGAGGAAGCAGGAATTCTAAGGGGGCCCGGGGCAAGCATGCAGTTTATAAACATGAAAGAAAGCACCACTTTCCCCATCACTCCGCAGCTCTCTGAATTGGAGAGCAGGGGTCTGTCTCCCGTGTAGGAAGCAAAGGGGAAATCCATTGAGTTTCATGTTAAGGTGGTGTTGTTTGTGGCTGGTGTAAGCGGTGTGTCCCGAATCATGAAATAGTAACAGCACTATTTTTGTGTGCCAGGTACCATGCTCGTCTTTACAACAGTACTTCCAAGGTTTTTTGTTTTTTTTTTTTCTCTTTTACTCGTGCCTTTCTTAAACAGGGTCTCTGGCTTTCAGGGCTTAGCAGTCTGTTAAACACCCACAGTGACACAATGACCAGATGTGTTCCTTTCAGTTCCTCCTAAATTGAGAGCTTGTGGTTCTGTGTGCATAGTAGGGAAAAGACAGTGAGTTTATTTTTAGAAACAAGCAAAAATCATTTGAGCCATATTGCCTAGTCAAATTAGCAGATGGTAGATTGTGCCCTATTCTTAAGTAAAGAAAATGAGACATCAGCCATAGGTAATAAATGTTGCTTTTTCTCCCTTAGAAATGGACTAACGGGCCAGAGGGGTGAGTCAGTGGTTAAGGGAACTAACTGGCTGTTCTTCCAGAGGATCCTAGTTTGGTTCCCAGGGCCCACATCAGTTCTGTAGGTCACAGTTTCATGTACTGGCCTTCAGGGGGGCACGCACACACACACATACACAAAACATACACTTACACAGACATAAATACATACATAAAAACTAAAAGTTTTAAGAAAAGAAATGGGCCCTACAAACACTGAAGTGTCCTACAAGTCCCTACTTAGAAGTCCCTACTAAGTTGAGCACTTGTGCTGTATCTGTAGACAGAAAGCAAGTAAGCAAAGTATTTTTGTTTTATGTGTATGCAGTGTTTTCCCTGTACCAATGAGTGCCCTGTGTTCATAGAAGCCATAGGGCATTGGATCTCCTGGAACTGCTTGCAGATCTTGTGAGCTGCCATGTGAGTGCCAGGAACCAAACCTGGGTTCTCTGGAATAGCAGTTAACTGCTGAGTCATTTCTCCAGGCCTAACTCTGGTTTTTTGGTTTTCCAAGACATGGTTTCTCTGTAACCTTGCCTATCTTGGAACTCATTCTGTAGAGCCTTAACTTGAACTCAGAGATCCACCTCAAGTGCTGGGATTAAAGGCATGCACCACTACCACCCTGCTCAACATCTACTTTTAAATGTATATTTAATCCATGTTTTTACTGTTTAGTACTGACCTTCTAGAACATCGCCTTAATCTTATCTTTATTATCTTTTAAAATAGTCATTGGCCTTGGCCTGGAGAGATTGCTCAGTGGGTAAAGAAAGGCACTTGCCACCAAGCCTAAGGACTTGAATTTAATCCCCAGGGCCCACACAATGGGAGGACAGATTATCATCCTCTGACTCCTCTGTCCTCTACAAGTATGCCTGTGTGCATGTGTATCTCAACTCAAGGTCTTTCAAATGTTAGGCTAATGTCCTAACACTGAACAACATCCCTAGCTCCCACCTAAGATATTTCCTTCAGCTAGGCATGGTATGGGCATGTATGTCTGTACACCACATGCCTTATGCCCTAGGAGAGAGCACTGGGGTGGAGGAACTGGAGTTACAGATAGTTGTAAGTCACCATGTGGGTGCTGGGAATCAAATCCATGTCCTCTGAAAGAGCAGCTACTACCCTTCTGAGTCATCTCTCTAGCCCCAATTTTTCATTTTTGACATAAGATCTCATTCTGTAGATCAAGTTAGCCCGTATGTAACTCATGACAATTCACCTGAGTCAGTTCCCTCACCCCCACCCCTCATTCCTATGCCCCAGTGTTGGTATTACAGTTACGAGCTACCACTTAGGCCTATGTTTTATTTTATTGGTAAATGTCACCTTAGAAAGCTTGAAACAGTTGGGCCGTGGTGGCGCATGCCTTTAATCTTTGTAGTCAGGAGGCAGAGGCACACAGGTCTTTGAGTTCAAGACCAACCTGGTTTACAGAGCTAGTTCCAGGACAGCCAGAGCTACCCTGTCTTGAAACTGCACACCCTCCTCCTCCAAACAAACAAACAAACAAAAAAAAAAAACAAAACAAAAACTGAAACAGAGCCAGGCCTTGTGGTACATACCTTTAATTCCAGCACTGGGGAGGCAGTTTTAGGCCAGCCTGGTCTGCAAAGCAAGTTAAGAACAACCAGAACAGTTATACAGAGAAACCCTGTCTTGAAAAACAAAAAGAAAAACAAAAGTTTGAAACAGGATTGGTTTGGTTTTTGTTTAATACTTTCTGTTCTGTTGGCGGAACTAGTTGTGTTTCTACAGTTGTAAGGCTTGGTAACTGTTGAGTTGCTATTCATAGTCATATGAAACCTTTGCCTTTGCAGGTGTTGTTTGTTGCAATTAACTGTTGGTGGAACCAGGGAAAATGCAGAAAACAGAAGCATTTCTTTTACTTTCCTGTAATACATCTATATCATCGGAGGTAAGGTGTTGACGGAGTTTTCTATCCTGCCCTGTTCCCACAGTTGTTTAGCCCCAAATAAACAC